>NC_047516.1:30549171-30901091 GCF_902827115.2 Pseudochaenichthys georgianus | reverse complement strand
CAAATATTCAAATGGCTGACCATGGCTGACCATGGTAGACCATCTGTTTCTTCCCCATGGTACTGTGACCATGGTTACGTTTCGCAGGGGAAGGGTCCTAGGGGTGCGGTCCTAGGGGTGCGGTCCTAGGGGTGCGGTCCTAGGAGTGCGGTCCTAGGAGTGCGGTCCTAGGAGTGCGGTCCTAGGGGTGCGGTCCTAGGAGTGCGGTCCTAGGGGTGCGGTCCTAGGGGTGCGGTCCTAGGAGTGCGGTCCTAGGGGTGCGGTCCTAGGAGTGCGGTCCTAGGAGTGCGGTCCTAGGGGTGCGGTCCTTGCGGTGCGGTCCTAGGGGTGCGGTCCTAGCGGTGCGGTCCTAGGAGTGCGGTCCTAGGAGTGCGGTCCTGAAACTGCAGTCTCCGACGCTGCAGCTTCATACTATTGTATGTAGTGGCTAATGTGCAACTATGCGATCAAAACCCATGCATATACAAGAAAACACCTTTTGAATAGCTGTCCACTGTAGTGACCTCTATGCGTGAAAGGGTTAACTGCAAATACCACTTGGGCCCCCTTAGTTAAGTTACACTCAACCTTTATTTCATCAAACAGTTCAAACTATTTAAATAAACTGATTGACAATGGTTTTTACTTGTTGTGCTTTTAATGTAAACAAGGTGCCAGACCATGGATTGCAGCGTTAGGGTTCCTTTTTCCTTCATTCCCCTTTTGGGGTTCTGCCTGCCAGCTGCTGTCAATCAAACGCGAACATTTCTGATAAGACCTTTTTAATTAAAAAAACAAATCACAAATATACAGACATTCTTTTTTTATTGCAGAAAGGGTTACAACATGTTTGTCATCATTTATCTAATTTCACCAATACTAGCTACACGGGTATGACTCAGAACAGCTACTACACAGCAGTGGTTTACCTTAGAGATACAGCCAAATGCCATCTGCATAGTAATGAGCCAAGATTACTATTGGATACTGAGATGATGGTTATGATACGGTGAGAGCCTAATTTTGATTGAGAATAACATTGAGACACGCCATACATAAATAATGTGGCTGATGTAAAAACAATATATACTGTATATGATGGTTTCCAGGGCATTTTCAGAGATACTGCACTTCATGAATACTGTATCTCAATACACAGACATTACACCACAGATGTGAGCTGTTGCCAGAACACAAGCAGTATTACACTGTTCATACAGTATTGTTCCTACTGCTTACCCACCATGAGCAAAGACTCATCTCTAATAGGCAGCAGATGTGCTGATATACAACATGCAGTGGAATAGGCGACAAAGACTGTGAGAGGGAGGGGTGGTTCCTCAATGGAAAGCTAAATAATGAGGTGAACAATTCCAAGGCACTACAACCATGCTTCTGCCTGCCTGGCTGTCAGTTCTGCATCCCCTATTTTCTGCCATTTTCCCTCCTCCTTCCTCATCCTCCACCTCCTCCTACTGGAGCCTCGCTTCATCTCTCTCCTGTGGGAATACTTTGGAATGTGCAGACAGGTTTGTGATGGAGCTGCTGTTGTTGAAGCTGCTCACTGAGGGCTTTGATGACCAGTGATGTGTTCCACATTATTGTCTCATATACAAAATAGTATGTGTGTCATTCTGTGTAAGGTACACACTCTGTAGAGGCAGCACCAAACCAAGGGTTTGTCTCTGTTTCTAGAAGATATAGCCCTATTCCTAAAAACTAGGGCTAACATTAAATATTTAATTTTGCATGTGTCAAAAAAGTTTTAATGAATAAAATGAGATTCCTTCTTTTAGCACCTTAAAAAATTATCAAATTGTACTAGTAATTGAATTGTGTCTGGTATCGCCGACACTGCGACTTTAAGAAGCTGTGCTTTTTTGTCTTACCTTTTATCTTTTGAACATCAAAAGTATTTTGTGATGTTGACATTGCAGAATTCAAACAGCCACTTTCAATATTTTTCTAACGAATTGTGTTGCTATGTGCGGATGTAGTGATAATTAATATTCACAATCTCTGTGTTTGTTTAGCTGGCAGCTTCCTTTCACACCCAGACACTAAATCCCTTCTTTTGTGTCATCAAGGCCAATATTCAATGGTTTATGACTTGAGACAGAACCATCTCCTTCTACCTGGCAACCCTGTATATTATTCAGAAGCACCATAACAGATGTTTAGAGGAGACATGTCATTTTCTCAAGTATAGGAAAGAATATTATCTTTAAATGCCATTCAATATAAAAAGATGGAATATTTCATCATGCAAAACAGCTCTCAATGTAAGCGTCCTCTCTGTTTGCTCAATCTCCGTTTTTCTCTGGGAAAAGTCCCTTTGCTGTGCCTCCCAGACTTCCCAAGGCTATGTCGGCAATATAACAAAGAAGCGCAGATACAGACAGCATGAGATGAGGCGCTTGGAGCTGCAAGAGTGGATACAGCTGAGAGGTAAAGGAAAACTAGGAGACAGTGAAGTGGGACTGAAGATAATTAAAAGGATCTTCAGAGTGATATAGCCCTCAGCACCGTGGCGTCTCATTCATTAAACACATATAAATGCCTCTCCGCACGTACATTAAAAGCACATAATGCACCTATACCCACAATTGTGTTGTTTTTATATTTTCATGCCAATTAGAACACAAATCCGTGTCTCTCCCACACCCTTATTTTTAATATGAATTATGCAAAGCACGTCAGAATTGTACTCATTTTCACAGCAGCAATCTAGCTGCAATTTATCACAATCAAGCGTGAAGAATATGCTGCCGAAATTATTATTTTTGGTTTAATATAATGAATTGTGTGTCAAGGAGAAAGATGGAATAACTTGCATATTCATTTTTAGGTTTAAATGTTGAATTTAAATAAATCAATAGTACAAATTAAACCTACATATAGTGTGTTCACTTGACCTGCATTTATAGAGACATGTACACATACATCTCATCGATCTGATTTATATCAAAAATATAACATATTTGTAGTTCTGAATGGCAGGGGCTTAACAGATGTTATGTATACTGTCCCTTAGTCACTTCTTTTAGGACAATAAATGTCACGCGTGGGTGGCTTAGCCCTGCCACCCCGCTCTGAGGAAGTGCTGTTTCTGGGGCTAGTAATCATGGCAGTTCTGTCTCAGGTCTCAGAGGTCAGAGAGATGGTAACAGCTGATTTCACAAGCTGTCAGCAGAATAATATAATTGTCAGTAGAAGAATGGAAGATAAGAGAAATACCACATGTTACTTTGGACAATTCTGTCTGATAGCTCATATTCTACATTACATTACATTACATTGCATTTAGCTGACGCTTTTATCCCAAGCGACTTACAATAAGTGCGTTCGACCAACAAAATACAAACTTGAAGAAAACAGAATCATATAAGTACATCAGGCTTCATAGAGCAAACACATTTCAAGTGCTACTCATGGCTTTGGATAAGCCAGCCCTTTATTAGTATATAAGTGCTTTGTTAATAGTTCTATCGCTCGAGGTGGAGTCGAAAGAGATGAGTTTTCAGTCTGCGCCGGAAGGTGTGTAAGCTATCTGCTGTCCTGATGTCAATGGGGAGCTCATTCCACCATTTTGGAGCCAGGATAGCAAACCCACGTGTTTTTGCTGATGGGAACTTGGGTCCCCTTCGCAGCGATGGTGCAGCGAGCCGTTTGGTTGATGCAGAGCGGAGTGCACGTGCTGGGGTGTACAGTTTAACCATGTCCTGGATGTAGGAAGGGCCAGATCCATTCACAGCATGGTACGCAAGTACCAGTGTCTTGAAGTGGATTCTACACGATGTTTCTAATTTAATTAATTCAGAACAGGTTTTAAACATTTAAAAATAGAGGTGTCTTGGAAAAATATTTCTTTACAGTATTTTGCAATACGGAATCAAAGCGCTCGTACATGTACAACCAATTATTATTATCACTATCATTCATACATTTGAAACAACAGTATGATACAAATTCAAATTTTGATTGCTGTTTTAAAAACATTATTGCTTGTAAGAAAATGTAGCAATCAAACCCATGCACGATCAAATGTTGCAAGTATAATACATGCACAGGGAGCCTGAAATGAAATCAGTGTCTGTGCAAACTTAATAAGAGGAGTGGTGGCTGTGTGTGCTCCATGTTTGATAGCATCCTTAGAGCACCACATTATAGTAGCAGATGAATAACAGATGTGTTCCCCTACCCTAATGCGCACATTTCCACGGCTGCAGAATGCTAATGTGGTTTGCTTTTAAGCATAACCACAGATGTATATTTAGATCTATACCTGTGACACAATTTAAACCTAGAAAAGGAAAAACAACATATTTAAACTTTGCTCATCTTACTTTGTAGTTCTTTAATTGATTGTAGTATTAACTTGCGGTAGGCGTGGGTGCAGTGGGTGGTGCGTTGGTGTTGGGATCAGGGGGTCACAGGTTCAAACCCCACTGCAGTCAGCATGTCGTTGTGTCCCTGGGCAAGACCCTCCACCCCAAAGTGCTCCTGTGGGGATTGCCCACAGTATTGAGTATGTAAGTCGCTTTGGATAAAAGCGTCTTACAAGTGACATGTAATGAAACACAATGTCATTTCATCCCGTTTTTCATTACGTTTCATAGATTCCCTTCATTAAAAACAAGTTTTTCCGATGTTTATGTCTTCTAAAATGTCTGATCTTATCATTTCTGACTTGACTCCTCACATTCTTCTAGTGAATAGAGAGATGTTTGTGAACTTCCCTACGATCTGAGCTTCTAACATACCCCAGGCAAGCTATATTAGTTACATTTAAAATATCAAAAACAAGCCAATCCTGGTCTAATAGGCAAATGCTGACACATATAGACAGAAAAAACGATTTTTAGCAAAGAAACCTGAAAGCTCCTGCGCAAAGTCAGAGCCAGAGTTAGCATCAGCATAGTGAACGTTTTAACAGCAAACTGTGCATTTTGTTTGGATGGTATAGGACCCTGAAGCATCCATTAATGTTTACCCTAAACATCTATTAGATGTTATATATGTCGCAAACTGCAAACATGCTCTCAGCAACTGCACTTCAAGCTAGCAAACAACAAAAACATGCTAACTACGCTTAACATTCTAATACACCTGCTAGTTGCTCATTTTAAACATAGCCTACTCCTCATTTGAGTCGGACATGTATGACTTAATATTTGTATGGATATGTCGGATGTTTCCGCTAACGGACGGAGAAAGTTGACTACACGCAATCACTCACCACTTTGCTGTCTTGATGCACACTGCTAACTGTACGGCTAGCAGCGTTGTCAAGCAGGGTTTGTTGACATCCATATTCTCAAAAAGGAGAAAGATGTGCTACATGTTGATGATGTGAAAGATACTCACATCTATCAGGGAATTTGAGTGTCGTACATGTTTGACAGTTTTAGTATTTTGTTAAGATGAACATTCTTCAGATCTCACCATGCATCGGTTATTTCTGGATCTGAAGGTCTTATATTTATCTGATGGGCTTATTGAGTGTAATCGCCTCTTCTCATGAAAGATACACATCCAGCACATACATTCAGTGAGAAGGACATTCCTTCCAAGGCTCCAATCCTATACGTTATCCCAGTGGCCTTCATGCTGAGCTGGCTAATTATAGGCCCACTGAATTCATTTGGAGTGAGTGAAGTGAAACACTGGGATCATGGTTGGACTGATAATTGGATTGATATGGTACTTGGATTCCAGCAAAGCACTCTCTTAAAAGTAATATATGAAACCATTAAAATAGTGCAATAACCCCACCAAATGCTATGCAATGCCATTACTTATTGGTTATGGTTTGTTAAAGCTGCAAATAAATAACCTTACGATTTCTGCAAACAACATTCACCCATGCCATGTCTGTTTTATTGCCTGGTTCAAACCCTCTCATGACCTACCGAATATATGCCACGAGGAATGACTTGCCAAAGGTCTCGCATCAAAAAGTCGACAGGCATGAAACACACCCACCCACCACAGACATGCACATTTTTCCGCCCACTGTATTTTGAGTGTTAGTAGCCCCACAAGATGAGTGGTGGTTTAATTGACAGATCCTTCACTAACTGGTTACCCTCAGTGACAGACGAGGACGTTTTTACACTAATAGCCATCGGACACCTGGGCATCTTGTCAGTTTTTCCCTCGAGGTTTGTTGACAGCGCATGTAGAGACAGCGCGTGTTATGTAGTGTGGAAATGCTGTCAGTCTGATGTCTTATATTCCCGCTGTCGTCTCTTCTCTCTCACTCACACAAAGTGCCATTTATAGATAGAGTATTTTGACGCCATGTGTTCTTGGCATGCATTTCTTTTAGCCTTTGTACCTCTGAAAAACAGGCAAACACAAATAAACCAGGATAGGATTGAATCATATTTTCAGATTCACGCTCAAGGTTTTCATGCATTTAGTTTTCGACGCACATTTTATTCATATGAACTTTAGTCATCTTTTCCTCGCCTCTGATATTTGCTTGCCTCAAATGCATAGCATGCATTTTCCTGTACTGTAGGTGTTATCTTTTTAATGAGCTGATACAATAAACACTACAAGTCTGAGAGAATGGGGAATTATTCGGGTCAGGGCACTCATATTCCCCATCTTCCTTTTAGTGTATTTTCTTTCTGGGTTTTGCTTGTTTGAGCAGCACTTGGCCTTGGGTTGCCTCTTTCCACCCTTTCTATCTGCTGCGGCTCTGTGCGCATTGATTATCTCAGAACTGAGGTATCCACTGCGTGTGTGTGTGTGTGTGCATAATGTGTGCGTATCTGTTTCACCGTCTAGCTCTGCTGCACGCTGAGAAGGCAGATATCTCTAGAGGTTCTTTAATAGAGCGGATTAGTGTTGCCCGCCTCACATTGCCATAGGGGATGGAGGGTAACGTGGATATGGGGCGGGATATAAATGACGAATATAGGGGGAGAAGGCCAGAGCATGAGAGTATTCATGGTAACTTACAGATAAGGACTCAAATCCTGTGTGTTTGATTAGCCTTTTGACTCCACTTTGTAACATATACTTCTAGCTTTATCTAATTAAATTGTTTTTCTCCAGGAGAGATATCATGCGGTATGCACTCTGCCTGGGTTTATCATGATGAATTAAAGGGCCAGTTGACCCAAGTCCAAACAATAGAGACATTTCCTCACCCGCCACGGTATCCAGCCATGATGGTTTTGGTTTTATACAGTATATTTTTAGCGAAAAACTATCTCAGAGATTTCTGCCTCCACTCCAATTTAATGGAGGTCGATGGAATTCTGTGTTGAGTACCAGCATTTATAAATGTGTTGTGTATTGTGACACATTGGTGAGCCAGCACTGTAACAGCACATCATAGAAGAATACCGCACAACGCCAGGGTCACAGCAACATGTATCTCCAGCAACAGTGTTTTGTTACTCTGGATGATACATATAAAATCATAATGTTTTTAATAGGAACTATTAGTTCATTAGAAGGCATTACCATTGGAAACTGTGCAAGGTGATGTCGGTGTGTTATTCACAGAAATATGACCACTCGTTGTGTAAAGACATGTTACTTTGTGTCGTTTTTCAATAGCTTTGCACAACATATACAACATTCCATTCACTATTGTATTGGTCTAATTTAGCATTCAAGATCTTAAAGTGAGATATCTTACAAACTTGAATTAGAATTAGAATGTCGTGTTACCATTATAGTTGAGTGATAACATGTTGTCTTCCAGGTGTAGCATGGGATCAGGGAAGTGTCTCGTCTTGTTTCTCTGATACTTTAAGATTCCAGACTTTCGGAAGGTTTTACGTTCATAATTTGCTGTTTTCCCGACACTGTTCAGCTGCCAGCTAATGTTTGCTTTGCTGATCATTTAAGATCCAAACCAATCATAAGTAAAAAACCTTCTTCGGGTTAATACATAGTTTAAAAACAAGTAAATGTAATGTTAAAATGTCCCTAAAATGTAATAAAAAGTCATTTTTCTAGACGGTTTCACGCATGCAATATGTCAGCTTTACAGGCAACCAAATTCAAACTGGGCTGTGACCTTGAATACAATTACAGATTTCTCTTGGTTTGTGAACATGTAAGCACACACCTCAACAATATAACTCAACATACTTCTAGTTCATTTTAGAAATGCTAATCCAAAAAAGTTATATATCAAGTAGCGTTTAATGCAGTCAGAGATGTTTTCTTTTTCTTTAACAAAAATCCGACTATTAAATCCACCTTTTTGGAACGGACGCATAACAGTAATAGATATGAGTGCCCCCCCTCAGAGTATACGTGTGTAGTGAGGAGCAGCAGCACAGCTAGATGACTCCAGCACAAAATTGCTTCTGGGAGGTGGAAATGCAAGAAGCTTCACACTCCCATGCACACACAGTGGGGAACAGTGCTGTACATTATTTACAGTACACACAGTCTGCCATGTTTAATAGCGCTCGCCTTCACTCCCATTTGGAATCCGAACAGAACGCACAAACACCAGGACTTTAACAGCTGACACATGTTAGTCAGTACGCTTCAATAGACGCCATTAAACATGGGCTACCTTCATCTCAGACACCTACTGAGTCTAATCAAGGGTTTCAGTCCCAGTAAATCTCACTGCAGCAAAGTACTCTTCCACAAATGTATGTTGACCGTCCGTTCAAACCCCCAAACAGCTGCATATTTGTATCAAGCAGAGCGGAACAAAAACCAATTAATGTGGACACATGCTGCCACATGGGACAGTGCATCGGAATTAAGAAAGTGGAAGTCAACCGTGGTTAGTCGGAAAACCTTGGCATAGCGTGGAGCTCAATGGCGTGTTTTTGTCGGAGCTGGAGAAGCTACAGAACTGAAGCGGAAATGATAACTAACGCTGACCTCGACTCGGCCATAATTCACTCGTCTACATGCCTTTTTTTTTCCTTTCCCTGTATCCTTGAGAGACACAAAGGGAACACTCTCCCCAGACGGTGAAGGACATTTCATTTGAGTCCACAATGTCAGAAATCAGGAAGCAAAGGGTTGTCCTTTCCCTAACGGCCCTATTTCACAGTTCTTCCTATTTAGATCCAGACAGTGCCGTCTGCTCAGAGGCAGACAGCTGGAGGGATTACAGTGAGCTAATTATAAGATATCTCTCTATAAGTGCAGCAGATTATGCTATTATTCATGCAGAGGTTAGCTGCACAAAATGCCTTAACCACCATCACATTACGTAGCATATATCGCTATGTATTATTCACTATTTACACAGCTGAAACTAAATACCACCGTTTAAAGAGCCTTGGAAATGGTGAAGAATAACCAAACCCTATTACAGCTCTCTTCTCAGTCCGTAACCCACCATCGATGACTCCATTAGACTCATGCATTGAAGGTATTGTTACACAGAGAGGAGGAAAATGGCACGGCCCATTCAGACAGCAGATCAATTGTTGAAAACTAATTCCAACAATTGATGTGTGCAGTGGTGGAAAATACCAGAGTCTCATTGATCTGATGCGAATTCTTTTTCTATGATAAGAGAAGTCACTGAAAACTATTTTAAAACATCATTAACACCATGAACATGTGCTTCCATGAGCAAAGCATTAGTCTCAATGTTTTATTAGTTCAATGGTCAACCGCACAAGATAGATTTGCAGCTCTTTTGGTTAATCTAAAGTCACATTTAACCTTTGTGTGGTGTTCATATTTTTGTTACTCAGCCAGTGTCCGTGGTCTGGTGGACCCGCTGCCTTTTTGGGCTTCCATTCAACACAATCAAATATTTTATGTTAAAATACTCAACAGATGTTTACTTCATCTCAATTACAAGCAATATAAACAGCATGGTTAATATTTGCCCTTTTACATTTGTTAGATTACATTAATGAATTAAAGTGCTACTCGTTTTTTTGCCCGCTGACCGGCTGGACCTGTGGCTCGACTTTTTATCAAATGGTTCTCTCTCTTCCAAAATCCCAAATCATTTGCAAGGCCCTCTGAGCAGAGAATCCTTTGGCCATCTTGATCAGTTGTGATAAGGACCCACACTGGCGAAGCTTTATTTATTGTGTCTTGCCCCAAATGTGCAGCTTGGATAGAGTGTGAAAAAAATAAAGATTGGTTCCCGCAAAACATAATGCGGGAATGTGAGAGCAGACGGGTGTCCGTGCTTGAATTTATCAACAATGTTGCAACCTTGTGCGGGAATGGCAGGGGCAGAAACACAAAAGTCTCACACATACACACACCTACACCTACAACACACACACATGCACGCACGTCACGCACACCACACACACACACACACACACAACACACACACACACACACACCACACACACAGCACACACACACACACACACACACACACAACACACACACACACACACACAACACACACACACACACACACACACACACACACACACACACACATACCATGTATACATCACTTCAGGGGACATTACATTGACTTACATGCATTTCCTGGAGACTTATCCTAACCTTAACCATAACCAAGACATGCCTAACCCTAACCCTTACCCTTAACCTAACCCTTACCCTAACCAAGTATTCACCCTACAATTAATGATCCCCCTCATGGGGACCTCCAATTTGTCCCCATAAGGGAGGCGAGTCCCCACACGTGACTATGTAAACAGATGTAGGTCCCCCACAAGTATAGTAATGCTAGACCACACACACACACACACACCACACACACACACACACACACACACACACACACACACACACACACACACCACACACACACACACACACATATAGGATCCGCACACCCTATATGTAATGTAAATGTGTAGGGGGGGGGGTGCAGTGGGTGGTCATTAACATTTGTTCTGATATGTTATTCACAGAAAACGAGCCAAGGCCACTGAGTGTGGGTTTGAAAAAATGATTTGTCGTCATCATTCTTCTTTAGCTAAATAATGAAAACGGGTCCCACAGACCCGAATACCATACAAGGGTTACATTCAGTCTGCTTCTTTTTTATTTGCCCTGAAGCAGAAGTTTGAAAATGCAAATCTTGGGTCTCAGTCTTTTAGCAATGCTCGTCAAATGTGTATATGAAAAAAAGGGAAAATCACAAAAGTAAAAGTCAAATGAAAATGTAAGACGTGGCATAACAGAGTTCAACTTGGCTAAATATAAACCCTGGAAACCATCTTGACAGGGATCACCCCAGCCACAGCACTGAATTGGGTCAGGGATGGCTCTTCCACGACCTTGTAATGACCGCATCCATCTTCCAAAGCAGCCGCCATACATCTGTGAAGTTTGGAGATAAATAGTCCATTTGCCCACCTTGCTTGAACCACGCCCATTTTCACTAGTACTGGCCTAGTGCTGTCAATTGATCAGGGCCTTCCTACCTCCAGGACATGGTTACGCCATACACTCCAGGACGTGCAATTCGCTCTGCATCAGCCTCATGGCTTGCTTCTTCTTCACTGTGAGTAGGGACCAGACACTGCTCAACAAAATCCCGACTGTTTGCTATTCTTGCTCCAAAATGGTGGAACGAATTCCCTTTGGTATCAGTACAGCAGAAATGTACTAATCCATCACAGATTGAAAACTCAACGGTTTCGTACCTTGGCCAAAAACCCAACAAAATAAATACTAATCTTGCTTCTGTACGTAGCACTTACACAGGTTTGGCTGAAGTTAATGCAGTCACACTTAATCTGTTTGGGTTTATAAATAGGAAATGTACCTGCAAGATTCTTGATTTTGAGTCTGTTTCTTCATGGTTGAATGCACACACATTTAAGTCGCTTTGGATAAGAGCATCAGCTGAATGAAATCGTTTTCAAACTTGGCCTTCATTTTGATTAGAAACTACACACCTTGGACAATTTGCACCACCATATTGCCCGGTAAACAATCTGTTTACAAATGGGCAAATGACCCAAAACCTTCTTCTGTCGTTAATCCAGCGACACAAAGGGTCTTTCAAGTGTACACACTCACAAAGGAAAAAAAAAAACTAAAAGAAAAACTAAAGTAGTCATATGCAAAAATCGAAATAATACAATGTATGTTAACAGGGCTATACTGTATCTTGTGCTTGCATAGTCAGAACTAGATGTGAACCCATGATTTACTTGTAATTCTAATTAGCAGGATGCTAAATATAGTAACACTAGGAGTGTATGATTGCGTTATAGTAATACAGCTGCACGATACTGTAGTCTGTGTGGCAGTGTCTCAGTCATTTGTACATTGCAGAGTACATTAGTGTTATTCAAAGTGGGGTAATGGGACAGGTGGTAGGTGACAAACCTACCAAAAATAATTGTGCCTAAACAAGTAGATTTGTGGGTACAAATAATAAAATCCCTGACCTGTGAATGTTCCGTTATGTTGAAATCACACCAGAATGTGTCGTGGATGAGAGGCAAAGTAAATCACGCCTAAAAGTGATACGTGTCTTTTCCTCCATCTGCATCTCTCTGTTTGCCAGGATGACAGTATGCTGTTTCTCCGCTTCTTTCAAAAAATAGTTTGAATCATGTATTTATCAGTATGTTCATTTTGCCCCCCACCTCCTCCCGCCCATCAGAGCATCGGTCTCCGTACACACGTGTGCAAGCAAGCCAACCTTAACGTTTTCTTTGCAATGTGCTAAAACCCAATTAAGTGTACGGTACAATGAATCACATGATTTCAAAGCACCGCCCCCCCCACCCCTCACCCTTTCCCCCTGGTGTGTGTATTTCATGTGTGCATTGTGTATGAATGCCACCGAGGGCCAATGTTAAGAGCTGATCAGGTGGTGATGTGACATTCTGCGACTTTCTGCGTTGTGTGTTGTGGCTGTTCTCCCTGCTAATCCATATGGGCGCAGCTCTAATTAAATACAGCGGCTCAACCGTTCACACCACTGGCTGCTTGGCACTGAGACAACAAATCAGTTGGTGTTTTGCCAGTTTCTATGACAGAAGCAGTGGGGGGGGGGGGGGGGGTATTGTGGGGGCGTTCAGTAATAGAGACAGGGGTGTGAGTGAGGGTGTTTATGTGCAGTAGTGAGAATGACCTGACCTGCTGAAACTGACATATTAAAGGGACCATATTGTGAAATAAAACTCAATGTACTTTTATATCTGGAGTGAATACTAACCTTCAATCAGTTTTGTGTGGGCTGCCTTTCAAATATTTAAGATTCAAAGGCTTCATTTTCATATACACAGTAGCTACGGTGTAGATGGCAATGGACATCTTAAGTTTCAGGCTCCTCAAAAACAATGCAACATAAATATATAAGACATACAACAATAAAACACATTTAAAAAACAATAAAATAATGCAAGATGAAACAGAGTGCAGTATTATTTTAATTATATTATCTTACTGTGGAAGTAATGCAGATGAAATAAACTATACACATCTAAAAATGAATAGAAATAATAATAACAATGTTGCAGAGAATGTTCTAAGTTAACAAGTAAATGAGGAGTCTATAAACATGTAAATAGATGTCATCCATCCTATGTCACATGTATGAACATAGGATATACCGTCCCCCCACCTAGGTATCTCCACCCACAGCTTGAGAACTACCTCTGCCAAGGGCGCCATTTTTTCTTGCAAGAAAATCAAAGCAGATTGGGATTGTTGTTGGGAGGCGGGTCTTAAAGAGACAGCCACTCAAATAAAACGTTTCATTACACGTCACTTGTTAGACGCTTTTATCCAAAGCGATTTACATACTCAATACTGTGGGCAATACCCAGCAATTTGGGGTGGAGGGTCTCAGGGACACAACGACATGCTGACTGCAGTGGGGTTTGAACCTGTGACCTCCTGATCCGAAACACCAACACACAACTGCACCACACGCCTCCCTGGTTCAGAACGTTACAACACTGTTGTTAAATATTGACAGCTGTGTGGTTACATGCATGTGTGATACTTCGATAAATGCCCGTCGTCTTGCTCATGTTTGTAAAACCCACAACCATCAAGTAAATGCAACAACAGAAGACATTGCAAGCAGCTAATAGTACTAACATGCTTTCACTGCCCACTTGCTCTGCTTTACTGTACATGGGAAACCAGTACATATCTTTTTAAAACCTATACACAAATAAAATCAGGCAACTTTGGACATTTTTTAAATAAAACAAAATTCACGATATGCTTTTTTTAGACCCTCAGACATAAGCATCGAGCATTATACTGTATATCTCCTTTTCATGCTGGTCTTATGTTTGTTTGTGGTTCAGTCAGAATGGCTGCTGATGATGTAGATGTCTATGTAGGAGGCCAGTTTATGTCAGCATGCTTAATAGCAGAGGGGTATATCATGTCATGGGGGGGGGGGCTATGCACTGAGCCAACCCTGCTGGAGTCACAGGGACAGACTGGCAGGCTGCGTGTCTCTCAGAAGTGGGGGCCTTTCTCAGCGCTTTCCAGACCTTATCAAATCTAACCAGTATAAATGTGTGCCTTCCCTCACCTCTGACCCCATCACTCCCCGTGGCTCTCGACCAATCCCCATCCATCCCCATCCCCATCCGTCCCCCACGGAGAGAAACATACAGTATTATTGTGCAATACGTGAGATGACTTAAGCACCAGATGTACCCCTTTGTGTGTGTCTGGTGTTAGGGTTAGGGGTTAGTTAGTCGTTTCCATGTTGCTTTTCTGGAATTGTTGAGCAGGAAATATTGTTTATCAATGTATTGTTTGAGTGTGACTGAGGTCGTGTTATAATTGTGCGCTTGATGTGTGTTTCCCAGTCATTTCAACACCAACCGCGCTGATTTGTATTTAACGGATTGTGGGACTGTATGCTTGATTAGTCTGCTGCCGCTTGGGAGGGCTAATGTGTTGCTTTATTGGTGTTGTGTTAACAGGATAAAGATTTATGGGGGAGGCACACCAGCATGTGTTCTGTGGTCCACACAACAGATATACAAATACATATAAATTGCTTCCATTTGTCACTGCAAGGACCTGCCCGAGATGCCGTGTACCTGTGGAGTGCAGAGAGCCGGGCAGAGATCTGACAGTTGTCCCTGTCGGTGTGTTATCTGCTCGTCTATCACACGTGTCCCTGTCAGCCCGCTGCAGCCCCTGCACCCCCCTGCAGCCCCCCGCACCCACTACTGCTGGCTGCTAGCTGAGAACAAGCAAAGAGCCACCTCTGTTTGAGTTCCTGCGGTTGTGTTCACCCCTTTGAAGATAGCTGTGGTATGGAGAGCTCCACGAAAGAGAAAGAACAAGTGAAATCCAGTTGGTTTAAAACAGAGCACCAATACCCATATGTTTATGCATATTATAATGTGCAGTCTTTCATTAGTGCATTTGATTGTTTCACTTTATTAACATTATTTAGATTAAAACTACAGCACATTGTTGAGTAAGGGCCACACATGCATGTTGGGGTTGTCCCTTTCCTGTCGTGTGTTAATCGGTTGTAGTGCATGCACATGGTCTACAAAGGCTAACATCCCAAAGTTCCATCCAGAGGGAGTTCTCTTTCTCACACTCCCGCCTGCCTGGAACGCTTCCATTGGACTCCTTTGTTTTACTCCGCGACAATAGTCACATCACTACATAACACTCGCGCTTTTATTGGCTAGCACTCCAACACATTGTTAAGTGATTCCAGAGGGGCGTTCACACCAAGTTCTTTCCCCTCAATAGTTCATGAGAAACTCTTTAGTTCTGATGAACTAAGTACAGATCGCGTTCACACCGCAATACGTTCCTGGGGGTGGAAGCCGCTGACGTCACTTCTTCTTCTTCTGCTTTGGGTTTACTGGCAGGCCGCAAACAACTTCACGGCGTATACTGCCACCTGAAGCTCACCGGCCCGAAGTCCCCGGAGTTGGGGGACTGGCTTCAGTCGAAGCTGCTGGGAGAGTCCCAGCTTCTTCACGAAGGTCCCTGCTCTCTAGCAGGGACTGAACAAGTGGTACAAATGATTCTGATTAACTAATTGAGTTCAGGGGGCTTTTTGGTGTGAACGCAAATATATCTGAGTTCTGATGAACTATTGTGGGGAAAGTACTCCGGTATGAACACGCCATATGGTGCGGGACATCTCTAATCAGTTGACCAATCACATCAGATCTTGCCAGCTAACCAATCAGAGCAGACTGGGCTCTGGTTTCAGACAGAGGGTGAAAAGAGGTGCTGCAGCACAGGCAGTACGAGGAAAATAAAGACCTTTCTGAGCATTAAAGCATGGAGACATGTCCCAGTAGAGACACTAAATATGAAACCTGACAATTACCATAATGAGTTGCCATTTATTGGTTTTCATTCACAGCACCTACATGTTCAGATCTGTCAGAATGTATCACATATTGTTGCGTAAATAGAACCATTTCTTATACAGATTTAGTGCTTTATTCAACATTTTCCTAAACGTCAAACACTCCCATAGATAGATATGTTAAGACAAGAGGTCAAAAGACCCCTGTTCATTTGGCCACGGCAGTATTCCCCTAATCGACATGTTGCCTATAACGTTATTTAGCCTTCCTCAAGCTCCTCGAGACTGAGCATGGTTGTGCATTTTGAGTCATGTAATTTTGGTTATTGTTAGGAAATAAGTGAGGCTTTAGTTAAAATAAGTAAGTGAGCACGTCTTGTGAAGGGCTTCAAGTCTTTGTTGACTTTTTAATATTTCACCCAGACCACGATGGTTCCTAACCAAATGCCTTGAATTGCCCAACCAGAACCATTCATTGTTCACGCCTCAGTCACCACAAGCAGAGGTCGTATTGCAAGAGTGGATATTTCATGTTGTTAGTGAACATTTTGCAAATAAATTCAGTAGCAAAATGTTTGCAACTTACTAGTTGACGTTAATTAACAGCTTTTCCTCATTGTGTTAAGAAAAGGAATCTGGGGCTGCATTATATTTCTAGCAAACTGTACTTGCTGTTGCAAATGAACTGAAGGGACAGGATTGGTTAGTAAGCACAATTCCACTATATTTCCCAAGGATTCAAGTTGGAGCACAACATGAGGACACATCTTCTCATGCACGCTAAGTGAGTTAAGTAGAAGCAACAAGAGTGTTCTGGGAGAAGCGGGTAATTATAATGTGTGTAACAACATTCATCCCAGACATGTTTAGAATGTTGCTGCAAATGAAATATAGTCTTTATAAAGTATAGGGAAGGAAAAGCATCATGGTGATCAATTTAAATAAAAACTCCATTTTGAATATCGAATAAAGTGCAATCTCAGTAGAGTCATTTCACTGGAAGATTCAGCCAGTAGTCTTTCTAGTCATTCTTCTCAATGTTTTGGTTCGTTTACATGCAGAGAAGAGAGAGACGTCGAGGCAGAGACAGACATGAAGCCACAGTGCAGTTGTGTGGTTGACTCTGGTATTCTGCGACATGGGATCCATTAAGAGGGGTTGGTGGGTTGGGGGTGGAGTATGCACAACAGGAAAAAAAAAAAAGAGGGAACTTGGGCCTAAAAATCAGTGAGCAAAGTTGAAAAAACTCAAGAGTAGGTTTTCGAAGCAGGATGGAGGAAAGAATGAGATGGGGAGGAGCAAAAGCCTTGAGAGATGGCGGAGATAGCTAGGAGGAAACAAAGGACGATGAGAGTAAGCAGAGATTGAAGTTGGAAGACAGGAAACACACAAAGGGACCATGAAAGTGATGAGGGTTGGTACTTGTACATGCTGGGAGAAGAAAGAAATTGAGCAGAGTAGTTGAAGGGGGGTGATTTCGCTTACCTTGCACTCGGTGGAGAACATAAAGCTGCATGGTGGAGCCTATACAGGAATGCCAATGTGAGAGTGTCACTCAAAATGATTGAGGTGAGTACTTGGCATTAATCAACTTGGCAATATAGTAACATACAGGTATTCATTCACATATCATTGTATATTAAATGCCCATGCACAATTGAATGGCTGTTGATATAAGATTGATTGAATGTCTCCCCCTTTCATCAATAAAAGCCCTGGGCAGGACACTGCATCGCTGCAAGCATTACACTCAAGTGGTAACTCAACAGACTAGCTGATTTCCAGGTAGCGTAACTACCCGAGTTACCTGTCGAAAACTCTCCTTGTGAGCGGTGGTGGCGAAGTCGATAGGGGCAACTGGAAGGTCCCAGTTCAAGTCCCGGCTTAGACCAAGTGCTACCGACCGGTGTCACTGAGGCAAGCACCGGTCCCCACACTGCTCCCCCGGGCGACGTTACAAAATGGCAGCCCACTGCTCCGAAACACCAGGATGGGTCAAATTGCAGAGAAACAATTTCCCCACGGGGATATTAAAAAAATATCAATGATGATGTAAAAGACACATTTCGCTAAGCTAGCTCAGTAAGTAACCACACCGTACATAGCCTACCTCTTACTGGGTGTTTTAATCTGCCTTCATTAAGCATTTATAAACATGGGGTTGTAGATGTTGTTATCGTGTACGTTTTGTCTTGTTTTGGAGATAGCAAGCCAGGCTGTTAGTGTTAGGCCATGTTGCTAACAATGTTGGCTTTCGATGCTAGTTCGTACGAAGAGCATTGCAAAGAAAAAGTATGTCATCGCCATCTAGTTGATGCCGTCTTTCCTTGGTAAAAATGCAGCGTACATGTCGTCGGTAGCTCTAAGGAAACGGCAAAAGTTATCCGGTTAGCAACATTGGCAACAACAACATTATTACCTAAAGCCATAGGGGAAGTTGAAAAAGCTATCTGTGTCTTCTTTAACAGAAAACTGTCAGATGACACATTTGACCTTATATTGGCCTCAGATTTTGCTCCCATCAAGTCGGTAGGTCACCCCAAACGTTGCAGAGGGACTGATAGGTGCATGGGTTTTCAAGAGAGCTTAATCATGGCATACCTCACAGTAATGATAAGGCAGGGTGTCTGCACACACACTTAGTGATCTCTCCAGTGGTGCCCAAATGATACCCTCCATCCCTGTCATCACTGGCGCCCTCGCACGCCACCCAATGGGAGCGTCATTGTCAAGGAGATTGGAAAACACCTGGAGGCTGGCAAATCGTCCAACAGCACATCAGTCAGCCATATTTAACGGCCGACTCAAACATTGACAGACGAATGTTTGTAGCCACAGGGTGTTTGTGATAGGGATTTGCAGAAACACACAGACGGGGGGATGGAGAACGAGGATAACGGAGCATATTAGCCGTATTTTCCAAATGTGATTACAGATGCTTCTCAGGGGACGCACTTTGCTCACTTTTCCTTGGAACATTTTCACATGCAAATATCCACCCTGCCCAATCGTGCCTCTGACCGCAACATCAAACGGAATGAGCTATCAGGGGCGAGACCGGGCGAGGCAAATCCAAATCACTTTTTTCCTATTCATCACCTTTTTCTCTCTTCCCTTTGCATATCATTTCGAGGCCCTCCGCTGTTTCCCTCCCCCACACCATCCGCAAACTCTCCTCGTCAGTAGACACATTACCCAGTGGTCTGCTCTGTTAGCTGTGCTTTCTGTAAATAATCAATTTAAACAGGGGAGAAAGAGAAGGCTAGATAAACGTGAAATTATTCATCAGGGTCTCTCAGTAGTAGATTGTGGGGGAATGGTTGGGGCTACACTACCCCATCGTCCTCCGTGAGATAATTAGGGAGAAGACCGGAAAAGCAGAACTAAGGCGAAGGCTGTGGGCCGGCAGCGAGAGCAAAATAAACGAGGTGTTTGGTGCAGACATGAGGGATCGGCAGCTACTCTGAGGTTGTTGTTATATTTGGAAATTCTGGAGATGGTGTTTAGTTTAGTCGTCCCAGCAACAGACGATACACAGGAGAGGATGGAGGATAGACAGCTGGGGATGGTGACGAGTGAAGGGGAAGTGCAGGGAGGCGGGGAGGAAGAGCTTTGAGGGGAGCATGACTGAGAGTTAGCTTCATTGGAGCTATACTCGGCAGAACGAGAAGGATAGCGCGAGGGGGAAAACGAGCCAGGCTCTCTCTTGTGGCGGGTGTTTATTCAGAGACCTCTTGTTTCCTACCAATTAAAGGGGCTGGGGACTGCTTCAGCACCCCCCCCGTTCCCTGCTCCAACTCCCTCATCTGCTCAATCTTGTCTCTGCTTCCCTTCTTCCGCAAGGCTTGCTCCATCCTGCAATTTTTGATCATGTAAATATCTCACTTGCACGTGTTTTTTTTAACCTTCTATGTTCTCCCATCTGACTTTTTTTTAATTACGTTCTGAAACCTGCCGCTCAATGTCTTTAAATAACACTTCAGTGCATTTAGTTATCCGTGGAATAATCTGAAGTATGTTTACCATTGGCGTAATTACTTGTATTATCTACAGAAGCTTGTTCTGGTCTTATCTATACCCGTCTCTGTGCTGCTGCAATGACTCGATTTCCCCAGAGGGATCATTAAAGTTTCATCTTTCACCTCTCATTCATTTCTCCCTCCCTCCGTTCATTCCTCCCTGGCACAGCTCGTTCCAAAAGCAAACAAGCTTGTCGTTATACTCGATTTCTCTTCCTGGTCCGACAACTAAATCACCCGTCTTTAGCGTCTCTGTGACTTGAAGTGGGTTTTAAGTGCCAAAGACTAACCGTGTGCGGCGGTCTAGAAACGTAACAGAACAAATATGAGAACTCTTTGTCTATGATCCTTATTTCATGTCTGAAACCTCCCTGAAGTTATTTAAACAAGGCGTGAATACTGTATGTCTGCACCTCGTTTAGAATTTAGAACTGAACAACCGTGTCTTACACTAATGACATGCCCACGCAACTAGACTGCATTCTAAATGTCATCTAAGCGTATTTTATCATGGATGATAATGTCACATTATTAAACACTTGTCACATTATTAAACACTTGGTTCCAAATGAAAAGGAAACCAAACTCAACAAACAACTTGGTTTTAAAGGGCCCTATTATGCTCATTTTGAGGTTTCATAATATAATTGTTGTGCCTCTACTGGGACACGCCTCCATGCTTTAATGTTTCAAAAAGCTCTTTATCTTTCTCATACTGCCTGTGCTGCAGCACCTCTTTTCACCCTCTGTCTGAAACCAGAGCCCAGATTGGTTAGCTGGCCGGCTCTTGTTGTGATTGGTCAACCTCTTAGAGATGTCCCGCCCCTTAGCCTACAGTATGTTGTTGAAGGCAGAGGTTGCGCTAGACTTTTTCGCTGCCCGTCATTTTGACGGACAGGATCGTAAAACTTCCGTCAAAATCCAGAATTACCCGTCGGCCTTTACACAACTCTGACGAGGGGGGGGGGGGGAGCATGCTCGTGAACTGTCAACGGGGGGGCGACAGTTCACATGCGCCGTGTTATGCATGGCTGCCTGCACCTCGCGGGGCAGCGTGCACAGCGTCAAGCCAAAACTCACAGACATTTCAATGATTTTGTACAGCACAGTTAGGTTTGGAAATGGTATAATTTCCTTTTTGGAGGGCAAGCATAACACGGCATACCACCGGAGCCTCGCTGCGGGGAAACTTTGGCGCTGTTCCGAGTTTGTTCTAATCTGTCAAAATGACGGACTGCTTTCAGATTGTCCGTCATTGTTAAAAAAATCCGTCATGGACGGAAAATATTCGGTTAGCGCGACCTCTGGTTGAAGGGCTAGAAAATAGAAGAGTGAGTGTTAAGTAGTGATTTCACATGTTAGGGAAGTAAAACAAAGGAGTGCTATCGTGGCATTTCAGGAAGGGGGGGGGGGTGTGTGGGAGAGAAACTCCCTCTGGAGGGAACTTTGGGATTGCAGGACCATTTACATGCATACAAAACCTAAATAACACACTACAGGAAAGGGAAAACCCCAATAACGATAAGAGGCTCCCTTAAAGGAATCACTTAAGTTAACATTTGCCTAAAATAAGTATGTTTGTTACGTAATAGTTTACAGACGTACATTTTAAAAAGTCATAATTTAGTTCACATTGGACACACACACCAGTCTCTTTGGTAAAAGTATTTTTATTTGACCCACGCATCCCACTCTTCTTATAGTTATTTTGTTTCTAGGGGAATTGGTACGAGACTAGGCTAACCGGAATGCAAGAAATCTGCTGTTCCTTTATACCACCTGCTCTGAAGTCATGACAATGGCGTGCTGTGCCCCGCCTGCTCACATCATTATCAGTGTCAAACACCTGACCCGATTGGCTCTAAATCAGCCAGTCATTCATTAATGTGGTTGTATCCCTCTAGGCTGCATCTCTCCACACATCCATCATTTGTGAAGAAAATAATGCGTTGGACAGTGTCAAATGCGCGCCTTGGACTCATGTGATTTTCACTATCTACACTTGCACTGTCAGCATCTTTCCCTGTCACGATAATGCAATTTCCCCTGGTTGAATAAAGGCATTGTTGTGCCATGTTGTGTATCTCACTGCAGACTGTATGCCCGCCAATCAGCATAATATGCCTCGGAATATAATGCCATAGTCCCAGTTTTCTTTTTTTCTTGGAAACCAGCCCATGATTCTTGGTATCTCCATCTGAATTATATTTATTTTCTCTGTCACACTGGAGAGCGTAATATACCTACCGTAGCCTCTTTCTCTCCTGGGCCCAGAATTGTCTCTCAGATTGATGACAGGGGAAGACTGGGGCACCTGGGGGTACATTAGGATGCGGAAAGTAGCTCTAACTGTGAGTGTGTGCACATGTGTGTTACCCACACCCGTAAAAACAGCAAAGTCTGAGTCTCGTTCAGCATTGCACCGGGGCTCTTGTTTCTTTGTGTCTGCATGTCTACCCGTGTTGTACGTCTTTGTCTTGCTCACTTTTACTCTGTGTTACGATACATCGCCCCCCTCCAGAACACCAGCTCTTCCTCATCCTCCTCCACCATTGCCTCTCTTTGTGACCCGAGTGCGCTCCTCCCTCGAAGCATCTCTCCTGGGTTTTTCTTTTTTTATTATTTCTACCTCTGCCCACTTTATCATCTTTCACAAACAAAGGCCAGGTAGGAATTAGGGTGGATTTTCATTTAAACAAAGAGTAGCCCACTAAGCTCCAGATTTATGTTCTGTCTGCAGTGTGTAATTGCACATACCCCCGAGTTTGCCCCCTCGTTGCTTGTTGTGTACAGTTCGTAGAAGGTGCTTATTTAACCTAGCCCAGGGACATTTTCTTCCAAACACAATTTCTAAGGTCCTGTTGCTTAAACAAAGGTTTCTGTGGACCGGTATAACTGGAATACATTTGTCTCAAGGTCTGACTGCTGTCTGCTTGCCAGTTCTTTTGTTTTGTCGAACAAAGCCCGCAAGTCTTTCTCACCAATCTCACTCCGTCAGGGCGATTCATTGGCCTTATTCGTCGAAACATCTTGCAGTGTTTTTTAATCTGCTCGGTAAAGAAATGTATTGACACACACACACACTTACGTACATGCTTCCCTCCGCCAACCATATTTTATATACTTGTTAATGTTGCCCAATTACTCTGTCAAACACTGCCAACGTTTTGCAGTGTGCCACGCTTATTGAAATGTTAATGCGAACCATCTAAAACTGAACGTCTTTCATTCACTGGCTTCTAAGTGGATTTATTCATGACAATTTACTCTTCTCATGCAGGATTACACTAATGAGAGGGTTAAAGGGTGGTATGTGTGTGTGTGGCTTTTCTCCGCTTTCATGCAAAGGACTCTTGCCCCGGAGAGAAAAGGGCCACGTTTCTACTGCCTCCAGCACTCTCCATTATTCAGAAGAAGAGGACTTGATTTGGTTTTGTGCAATTTCCCATTCTCATTGCTTTTCGTGCAGTCTAAAGAGTTCAGGTGTTGTTTATCGATGTCGCTGTTGTTGTTCAAGTTGTTATCTGATTTGAATCACAAACCAGTCTATGATTAACTTCACACCTGGCCTTAGAGCACTCTCAACTGTAATTGGTTCTTCCTTTTCCCTTGCTTCACCCACATGGATGCAATAATGACAAAAGAAAAAGAAAATTCTTGCATAAGCCCAAAGACTCAGGATCTTCTCCAACATGTAATGGGTTCTTCCTTGACCCGATCTAGACCGTTCCACGAAGTTGCATGAAAACCGGGCAAACGTTTCTCTCATAATCCTTCCAACTGAAAACAGAAAACCCTGTTGGCTGAGGTCCCTGGAACTTCCGCCAAGATCAGTGGTGCATTCACGTGCTACCTGCATAGTCCCTTTTCCTAGATTGTGAAGTCTTTTTTCCGACTTCGGTGTGTCCCTGAGCTTTTAGGCTTTATGTGGGAACCTCATTGACGCTAAAAAGGAAATGGGTTTTTTAAAACCTTATAAACAACACCTTAACATCTGTTTCCAAGTCTTTGTTCCGACTCAGTGCATTCACATGCTCCTCATTCCCATTTCCAAAATGTACTTTTATGTGTTTGTTAGACACTGTACTGCTCAGACATTTTAAACAAGTTTTGTCTAATTTTCCTTTTTTTTTTTTACTTACTGTGGAATTTACATAACATTTTCCAGTCCAGATCCAGTACAAATGCCATCTTCCAATGTTAACAAAAGAGAAACATCTATGCTATGAATCGGGATCTGCTCCAAAATGCAATGGCTTCTTCCGTGGCTCCTCCTACTCCCTTCCACCAAGTTTCATGACAATTGGGCCGGTAGGTTTTTCAGTAATGCTGCTGACAGACAGACAAACAAACGGAGCCTAAAAAGCCCTCCTTGGCGAGGTAACAAAGCAATGCTCGTGTCCAATGGGAGAAGACTCCAGGTCAGTTCCCCATGGGGAGGTATTGTTAGTACAGATCCCCAGGTATTTCCTCTGTATAGCCATTTCAGCTGGCTAATGTCAACGCCCTGTCATACACCTGCCTGTATCCCCATGCTTTTCTCTCATTAGTGTTCTCCATCCAATATTCTCAGGCATTATCTCTTTCGCCTCCTATCACGTTTGGCACAGTTGTTGAGAATCATTTATGGATACACCTGGAGATTGTGGTCATTTCAGAATCGCTGGATGAGTTTAGGCCTGTCACGGTAATTCATTTTGTTGGACGATACATTTTCCTGGAAATTATTGCGATAAACGATAATATTGTTGGCACTGTTGTAAGACCATTTTAGACCACTGACTTAATGATAATATATAATAATAATTCAAGTACATCCTTTCAAACAGAACTTTTCATTCAACACTCAACATTGCAAATTAAATGTGAAATAATATTCCAATATATAAATTATATAATAAATAAAACAATTAAATTATAATAAATTAATTAAAATCACGCAAAACTAAAACAATAAATTAAATAGACTCAGGCTGGAAAGCAGAGCTCTCTTTATCTATCTATCTATCTATCTATCTATCTATCTATCTATCTATCTATCTATCTCTCTATCTCTCTCTCTATCTATCTATCTATCAATCCATTCTCTATCTCTCTATCTATCTATCTATCTATTTATATATATATATATATATATATATATATATATATGTGTGCTAGTGAATTGTCCGACCGGCCCACTTCGGTACCGGCCCACCGGGAAAACTCCCGGTATTCCCAATGGCCAGTCCGTCCCTGCTCAACAGGCCATATCCAAATCTGTATTTCAAGGTTTTCGAGCAAGGAACATGTTTGCAAATGAATCTTTGATTGCATACTGTTGGGAAGGTAGGGGCTCTCCATCTCCAGCTGCCGTGTTTGCTCCCAGCTGGGAAAACGGAAAGGGGTGGTTGTGTTTTAGGTGTAGTTTAAGAGTTGTGGTATTGCCTGCTTTTGTCACTACCTTTTTTAAACAAATGTGACATACCGGCTCATTCAAATCCGTAGGTTGGCCTCGTTCGTTTGGCTTGAATCCAACATACTGCCACACCGGAGATGTGTAGTTAGGTTTTGTAACAAATTCCATTTCACTTTAAATTCCCCTCGAGTAAGTCACACGTTGTCTCCCGCTTGCCGCTATATTATTAATTTGGATGCTACACTGCTGCACGTGGAGTGTCTGACTCCTGACCCGGCTGTGTGCCTCACAGCGCGCGTGGCAGGCAGCAACAGCGCTCCTGGCTCAAATGCTGGTCACAATTTATCGAGCTCAGAAAAGTTAACGAGTCCATTTTTATTTATCGTACGATAAGTCAATTTATCGATTATCGCGACAGGCCTAGATGAGTTTACAGTCTGAACTGTTTACCTGAGGTGGCTTTATGAATGCATACAGATGGCTTAAGAGCTCATGGTCTACAAAGAAAGCAGCTATACAATATAACAGGTGGCAAATGCAGACACTACCCACACATATAACATTTTTATTTAAACTTCAGCATAATTTAACCACGGCTAGCAGTATCAGAACGCTGAAACAGCACTCAGTGCCCTGCACATATGAGACTGTATATAAAACACAAAGGTTGGCAGCTCACCTTCGCTGCACTTTATTGTTTGTGGGAACCATGTCCTTCCACATGCATTGTGTGCCCGAAGGAAGTTGCCCTAATGCGTCGACACTAATTAAACAGACCTCGCTGCCACCTTGAGTCTGATTTACTTTATATTGATTCATTTAGCTAAATAGAAGCTCTGTCTCGTGAAATAGTGAAGAGCAATTATTTTTGGTTAGTTTAAACTAAACAGCAATTCTACATGAAGCACAAAGGCTGCTTTTGGTGAAGTAGAAGTTGTGTGTGCAGTTCAGGGGCAGAAAACACCCGAATGACGCAGTTACATAGTGCTGTATTCAAAACTATTTTTTAATGTTGCATTACGATGATGTTAACTTTCACGCTTACTCAAAGCCGAGTTGTTATTCAAGTATTGTAAAGTGGTTAATTTTTTATTTAAAAAGAATGCTTTATGATCTGCTTATAGCTCTGTATATAATATATTCACTCATATATACTTATAATGCTTTATTAAAAATTGCTAGACATAATGAGGCATTTTATAATGACTTAATTCTTAATAATTGATATTGATATTCTGAAACATAGAGTAATATAATTCCTATACTTGATAAACATTACGTTTCTTTGGTATTGAATAATAATCACTGTAATAATGCATTAGCATGTAATTATAAGTACCTCTGCGTGGTGATTCAGTGCTTAGCGTCGGTTAATCAAGGTGTAGGCAAATAAATCCATTACGAGCTGCTTATAAAACAATATACATTTCATTGTTTGCTTTAAGTACAATATTATAGTTATAACCCTTATAACAAATGATGTATGTTTAACATGCCTTATAGACATGGGCCACATATACATGATATCAATAGAGATTACAAATAGATTTGTTAGCTTTGCAGCAGTCATATTTAGCTTACTTTTATTATTTAAAGTTATTTTGGAATCAAAATCTGATCTAAGCGTTGCCGTTCTCACCAGTCTAACATACGAATCAGTGTACAATAGTTAACAGTAGTGTTGAATCATGGCAATTTAACATTTAGTACCATACTTTAGCATACACTTCGGTACCAGTGTGTCTAAGAGAAAGTTTGATACACACCATGTGTGTCCATGCTCACTGTAATGTAATATTGGATGAATATCTGAAGTTAGATCTTGGAACACTCTTTCTTTAAGTTGTCCACCCCAGAGTAACTTAGTATAAGTTATGTGTGGGAATGTTTTCAATAAAAACACGTTGTGTTTCCCATAAACAGAAGAACATGTGTTTCTCCGAACATGTGTAACAACTTGTCAGCCTCGATCGTATCTTCTCAATCCCTCACAAAAAAAACCTTCAAGGTTCTTCAGTCTTGATACCAACAACAATTTAATGTCTGCCCACCTGTTTTATATTTGTTCAGTATTCAGTATATGATTATGGTTGTATCTGATAAAGGCATGAGCATCAGTCTAATATAAATCTTATGATCATCTTGACAAGTAAGGTAGTGTTTTTGATTTATTTTCACGAGACAAGTGAGAGAAATCAAGCCATTTTAGGCAACAACAGGAACTGTGAGTCCACCTTTGCACTTGTGTTTGATTGACAATCCACCTAACCCCATCAGAGCAGTTCCAGCCAGCTCTTCTGCCACTTCACTAATGATCCTAATCGGCTTCATGTGCGTCTGTCTCTCTGTATCTGCCCTCTACTTTTTCTCAGATTTTTCCCTCCGTCTCCTGCCTTCCTTCTTACAGAGTTATAGGATGAGCAGAGGAGATTAAAACCGAGGTTACACAATCCTTTTAGATGGTTTTAATGTCTTCCCCTCACGAGTGATATGTTCTGCACGTACATCAACAGGATTAGAGTGTCAGCATATCGGAGAACTCATGAACCGGTGAATCCATCCTTACACACACACTCCCACTGCATCATTGTACCCATAAACCCCCTGTCAGAATCCCGTGCCTCTTAATAGGTTGTGTGTATGTCCATTGCACCATCCTTTATTCTGACTTTCCCATCTGTTGTCATGGTGGTTTTTAATAGTGAACAACAGCAAAAAGGTAACTTAAGGTAACTCTTATGACCTATGTTTTATATTTTCCTTGAGTTGGTCATTTACATTATCCAAAATGTTAAACAATTGTCAAACCTAATGGCATAATGGGGACTTATCCCCTTTGCTTAGTGTCAGTATTGTTTACCATGAATTGACATAGCTATACATCAAGTATTGCATTTCAAGCCACATTTTTGGCATGCATTTTAACATGAATTATGTATATGGACCAATATTTCCAGATCTAGAATACAGATGTCTAAAATCCTTAATGTTAGTCATTGGTATTCTGGATCTGGAGTTATCAGAGAGACCAGTTTCGGTAATACAGTTCCTAAACATCCAATCTATCTCAGGGACAACAACAGCGGTGGAAACAACAACTCCCATGATCCACACACTACTTCACAACACCACAAAACTCATGTCCTTACATCTTTTTTTTGATTGAGTGATTCCTAAAGGCAGAAAATTACATCCAAAAAAAGAGACAAAAATCGTTTCATAAAATCATGACTGTGTGGAATTATGGGGGACAGAACAAAAGAAGAAATAGTCTTTTGGGGGGGGAAATCAAATCAAATAAATATTATTGAGGAAACATCAGTGAAAATAGTGAGTGTGTTAGAATTGTTTTTGTCTTCATGGTAATGTCTCATTACAAAACACATACAAATCTGACATATACAAAATAAAAGTAAAACACAATCTACAAATCCAGGTAGCACAAGTCAACTGTTGGTTGTGCATTCCAAACACGTCCCACATATGTATGACGCTACTGCCATGGCCATGACCAGAGCTATACACAGGAAGTGAAAGTGTAGTTATTTGGCCCAACAAATATTATAACCAGGAGCTTTCTCCCGGTAAGTGAGCCCCTACTGTATGTTGAGTTAATTGGCTCTCCAAACGTAAGATAGATTTATGGCCCTGCATGTGAAAAAACCCTCTTTGCCTCGGGACCTTAGTGAGTAATGATTTATGAAATTCAAATCGGGGAGCTTATGGAGGACGGGCCAGGATCTATGTTTGCTTTATAAGCAGTGTCTTCTGGATACAAGTGTGTACTCCACAAGTCTCGTGTGTTGTAGTTATGAGACTGAGCTAAAGGATGGAGTCTAATTTACATGCGCAGGACCTTCTTTTTTTATTGGATTTGCTTGGTTGCATTTCATATTATCATATTATGGTATCGGCCCGCTGGACCTTTTCTCCGACCAGCTTCAGTACATGAGCTTTGCATATTGTTTTTTCTGAGGAGCAGCTGTTTCTCCTGCAGCTTCCTGTCTCTCCAGACTACAGCTCTAAAAGAAAGGAGGAGAAAACGAGTAGGAGGTGGTAAAGGGGGAGAGGGGGAGGGAGGGGTGGGATAGAAGTAGAGAGGTAGGGGGTAGGGAAAGGTCATTCCCTATATTGTGAGAAAAAGTCAAGGATTTAATATCTGTTGGGGTTAGGTGATAGCTGTATTTGTAAGGCTAGCCTTGGGTAGTACATCTATATATTTTCAAGTTCATGTTCCAGGCTATTTTAGTCAAAGAAGGCTGTGTTGTGTCTCATCAAATGTGTTAGTTATGTTTATGTATTATGTCTGTCATTTTCATGTTTTTTCACGTCTGGTCATGTCTGTTTATTTAGATCCTTCATCTCTAGTCAGTCTCTGTGTTTATTGTCATATCTCGTTTTCCATTTCCCGTTTTATTTCAACTTACCTCTTGTCTTTCATTTCAGGCCGTGTTTCTTCCTCCCCCTGTGTGTTTTTCCCGCCATCATCAGTGTCTGCCCCGCCCCTGATTGTTTCCACCTGTTCCCACTCACCTCATGTTCAAATAGTCCTGTCTCTCCCCTGTCCTGTGTCAGTTCGTCTGGTTTGTTTCCCCGAATGGTCCTGCCAAGCCTCAGCTGTTTTGTTGTTAATTTTGTAGGCTTAAGTTTGTTTCTTAAGTTCTCTTTTTGTTATGCCTAGTTTTTCCTCCTTGTCAGCGATTTTTGTTAATTCCAGTGCCTACTCTGTTAAAAGGAATTTCCTGATCTTTGAAATCAAAGATACTTTTTTTTACATTTAAGACTTTGTCTCTGGGTCGTGCATTTGGGTCCATCAGTTTGTGTCGAGGTCCTGACAGGCTGTTTCGTGTTTCAACTGAAATGAAGGAGTTCAAGCACTGGACCACATTAGGAAATATGGATAGTGTCATAAATGTCAGTACTTACTTTTTACTAACAACTACTTAATAATAATGTGTTCAAGTGGGTTATTGGTCAAGAGTGCCACGCAAGAGAACTGATTCCAGCCTCCGCCTTTTTTCCCATTTTACAATTTACATATTACACATGGTCTGATGAAGTACAAGAAAACTAGTCGCACTGCAGAGACCATCATTTTATGAAACGGGGATTATGTCTTTCTTTAATCTTCATAACATATTTTTTCTCCCCTCACTATTAAACCATTTAGAGGACGCCAGTGTGTACTAGCTACTCAAATAACGGATTAATAATGCATGGCATGGATTAAATATTGAAATACAGAATGTTAAATGATATTCCTTTTTTACTGTAAGTATATACTGTAAGTAAACACATAATTGTTAGTTATTTATCTGCTCAAATATATAAAGATGTGGTAGTCAAGTTTACTTCATTTTACTCCAGTTATACCATCTTATTAGAGTTTTGTTTTGCTTAAAGGAATAATTCAACATTTTTGGGAGTCCCTAGAGTCCCTAGAGAGGTTGTTAAGCAACCAGCCAGACTCCAGAAAGTAACTGCTCCAAGCAAAGAAATAGTCCCTGTTAAAACCTTGTAATTTGTATGGATAAAACATTTAAAATATGTATTTCCCAGCAATTCCTAGTATTTCCTGGCTTTATCTTCATAAATAGTGCACAGACCGATGAGTGCTAGTGATTTGAACAATTGTTATTCCTTTAACCCTCATGTCAAAGACAATACCATATGCATGCCTTATCTGACAATATAAACGGTCTTAATAGAACCACATTCAGAAATTTGAAAGTGTCATAAATGCCAGTACTTATAACTGCCTGGATATGAGTGCCACACAGTCGAACTATAATTATAGATATATAATAATAACCTGCTCTTTCACTGACTGAATATATTACATTTTGACATTTTAAGGCCTGTTTTACTGCATCTGAAAGATTTTTGAGAATGTGAATTTCTTTAATAAATAATATAGGTATTATATACTTGGCAGCTAATTATACATATCAAGCTCAGACCTGCTGATTGTAAAATGTGGTTCCATTGTACTCAGCAGGTTCCTACACGCCAATACAGGTTCCCTTTTTTTTTCATTTGCTCGAATTACATTTCTGATGAACACGTAAAACACATCAAACTAATGATGTGGATAAGCTGTTTTTTCTCCTAAAAGTTTAAATCTGTCTCTTGCCTCTAAACAGGCTTGTGTATGAGCTGATTGCTAATTGTTTTCCTCAACTATAATATGAGCTGGAAGCAGAAGCCTGCACAGCTGCTGGCCTGCTTTTGGCAAAGCTTTAACTGATATTAAACCGTCAGTGCCCCGCAGTAATGTTGATGTTGACTTTGGGTTATTGTTGTACCAAAACAGTTGTACAGCTGGATGTGCTGTATTTGAAAACAAAATGAAGTCACGAAGCAGGGTTGTTGTGGACTGCAATGACAGAAGGTGCCTGTGGCTATCTCATGCAGTGATGCAGTGTGATATGGTATTCTGCTGGGTTGGATTGTGCTTCTTTCTGGTGGAGTTGGACTCTGCAGAGAGGATTGTTGGAGCTGTGCTGCAGCAGGCCTTTCATGCTTCTGCTCAGGCTCCAGAGGACTAACAACTAGTCAGACACTGTCAGATCCAGGGTAGCGAGGCCAAGGGCAGATGCTTTGAAGTGGGCTATGAGATTCTCATCTAGAGGGATCAGATGGAGGGTGAAAAGAAGACGGAGAGAGGTGTAAAGCTCCAGCTAAACAGGCGAGCTGGGCCGGCTTCAGAAGCTGTAGAGGTGGGTTTCACTATCAGAAGCCAAAGTCGACATGCTATGGCTTAAAAAAAAAAACTGTACAATTCATGTGGGTGCAACTTGTGATGTAAAAAAAAGTATGATTTGAGAATAACTGGAGCGAAAAGAAAGCCCACAAAGCCTTAAGTCTCTAATAACTCATATTCGCACATTAAAATGACCAGCTGTGAGATATACTTGATACCTACATACATTATAAACAATATTTCCAGCAATTTAAAACCTGGAGAAAACTGTAATTCTAATCAAGGTAATGGTGCGTATGTTTTAGTGGCCTTTAAGTACGACGTAACCCCTTTGCACATGTGCCAGCATTGTGGTTTTTGCTGCCAGAAGCTATCATAAAATTCACATTCTTACCGTTTATCCTCTTTTTATTGTATAACACGTACACAGCACAGACAAAACAGTTACATTTAGATTCAGTATTTACCAACCCTAGGTATCAGCGGAAACTGCATTATTCAGTGTTTTTATTAAAAGACCCTTCTTAGACAAATGAACATATTACAGGTTTAAAATACAGATAAAACAGAAGTAGCAACATTCTGAATTTTTAGTTACAATTTTGGAGATACTTGAGGAATATGAATCATCTGAAAAGAATCTCTGTTTGCATAGCAGAGGTAAGAATGAGGCTTTCATTCGTGCTGATATTTCCTCCACATCATTTTGATTAACATTCCTGAAAGAAGGGCAGTCATTACAGGATGTCTACATTTCAGTAATCAGCCTGAAATATTTCATTAATGCATCAACCCCACGTTTTCCTCATTATTCATGTTCATATTTTGCAAACGCTCCTGACCCTAGCAATGTCAGCAACCACCACCATGTGTTCAATGATAAGCAGAAAGGATTTGAATTGTGTGGCGAGGAAAGAAACCCAAGAATGTTGAGAAACTGGACAATTTAAGTATGCTTACATGATTTCTACTCTAGCATGCATAATTTCTCATTACAACTTAATAACCAGAGACATCTTACCTTCTGAGAAAATAAACAGTTCATTTTACAAGCACATGTTCCAGATTATTTTCTAGGTGCTTACCCAGCACAATATGCGCAAACGGGCCAACTCTTCCTTGTTCAAACACACACTAAAACATGCATGCTTATGAGAAAATTCTTTACTAACCTTCATAAGCTTTTAACCCATATCTGCCTTTGCCTTATGTCTTACACTAATTCCAGCGTTATCACTAGAAATACATCTTTTAACGAAGGGTTTGAGGAAATAGTCCAGGCTTCAAATCCTACAGAGACATGTGGACCTCACACGATAGTAAAAACAGATGTGTAGCTCAATTTCCATTAAACTTATGAGATAGTATCAGTCAATCAATCATATACACACACACACACACACACACACACACACACACGCACACACTGTACGCACAATCATGATGGTCTCACTTTCTTCCTGCCTGGCGTAACCTCAACCATGTTTTTGCGTCCCATGAGGAATGCCTTTTATCATGTGACATGGTGGTGTTGGGGGTTGGGGGGGGGGGGGGGTCTTCAGACAGCTGTTTCCCATCAGGACTCAGTCAACTGCAGTCATCCAGTTGCAGCCCTGCCCAGAGGATCAGAGGGGCAGAGCAGCGAGCAGAGTGGAGCTCAAAGAAGTGCGGGGGCCACAATGCCTCCAATTAGAAGGTCATCCCAATTTGTTCTCCCATATCCTCGGTGCCCATCAGGCGTCTCAGGCCCGCTCGTCAGGCGTTATGTACAAATCCGTAGCCAGAGGTGAAAGAGTTTGCCGCCATCTGGGAGCCATTATGCCTTTTCCTCATTGTTTCCTGTCTTTACAACCCAACCCAGCTCGACTCAGTTCTGCTCTCCCTCTGTGTTGGCTCAACTCCCTTGGCTTGTTCAGGTTCTAAGCCCCCCGCTGTAATTTAAGACTGGGAATGCTTAACAGCAGTCACTCATGCACAGGCCAGGGGTCTATGTTTGCACATGTTGTTCACCACGTAGGGAGCAGAATTTTCCTCAGTTGTATTGAACAACCGATAGTTTAATTGATCATGTACCCCTTTCTTTTTTCTTGCTGACAAACGTCTCATATTACATGTTAGAACTCTGTTAGATTGTTATTTTACAACACGTGAAGACAAACAGAGTAGTAGACATTACATAATAAAACCAACTAACTGGCCATGGAAAATATGCACCATCATGTCAGTCCTTTTGATTCAGAGTCAATAGAGCCAAGACCCAGTGATGTTGATGAAGACCAGAAACACCGTCTAGAGAACTGGAACCCAAGCCATTAGAACGATGCAATACAATACAGTGCAAAACAGTCCAATATATTGTGTTATCTATCTATCCTAAGATGTTCAATACATGGTCCCCATATCGTAAGAAATTCAAGATAGGCATTGGAAGAGTATACCAGGTTTTTTTTAAGGTATAGATTGTAGAGTCTAGTATAGTCTGTGAAGCCAAAACCAAATAATGCAGATGAAGGCCGAAAACAAACTCTAGAAAGGTGACATCCTAGTAGATAGCACAATGCAGTACAGTACTAAACAGTCCAATACACGTTGTTGTAATTGTAATTTGTTCAATACATAGACCCCAGATCTTTTGATACTTCAAATACACTTGGGAGACTGTGGCTGCGAGGGAGTGCGGTCGTCTTTCAACCAGAAGGTTGTGGGTTCGATCCCAGCCCGTACAGCCAACATGTCGATGTATCCTTGGGCAAGATACGTAACCCTGAGTTGCTCCCGATGGCACGGCCAACGGTGTGTGATTGTGTGTGATTGTGTATGAATGTTAGGTCCTAGAGTAAGGTACACTGCCTTGTATGAATGGGTATGAATGGGTGTGAATGGGTGAACGATTTACCATACCAGTCCATTTACCATTTATTTGGAATGAATACACCACATTTCTTAAAGGTACAGACCCTTTTTTACATTTCCACCCCTTCAGGAACACCCTTTTTGCAGTGGATTTGTTTTGACACATTTACATCTTTAGAATCCCTTGCCTCTCATCAGAAACGTGCGTCTCCTAATGCTGTTTACGGCTTGAGGCTTTGCAGTGGAGACCTTTCTATCCAGCCCATGGTGGAGACAGGAATGAACTGCCTGTGGCGACCAGAAATCTCACTCTTCTGTTTTGCTTCATGGAGTGGATGCGGGTTTGCTTTGTCTCCAGTTCGGCTTCTGGCTGGCTGGCGAGCTCTGTTTCTGTGCGCAGGCTACTCGTTGTGGAAAGATGATAAATTGCTGTGGTAGCTTTTCGCTGCCTGCTGGTGGAGCCGTCTGGATCTCACCTTTCAGCGTTGCTCTGCAGCAGTGTATCTTCTCGTTTTACTCTCAGCCATTTAGACTCTTTCTCAGCAGCTTGTCCCAATAGACTTCGTCCCTGTTTGAGTTAGGAAATAATCCCATGATGACTCCTTGTGATATTATATACAATGCATCATGATATCTTACATTATATCTGTATACTGTATTAACACATGAAAGGGAAGGTCTTTTCAGCAGGAGTTGGTATTGTGCCTTAAAAAATAATGTGATAGACAGAGCTAGCAAACAGCTCTTTATTCAGCTGCCTTCAAATGGAACTTGTAAGGTCATATTTTCGACATCGGAAGTCAAGTACGCAATATGCTGCTGTTCAATGGTTAAAGTCACCGTTGCTAGGTGACTGACAATATGCCATTGTTCCCATTACAAAAGTAGGGATCATTTTGTGTTTTGTGCATTTCATTTTCATTCCAGGAACTAAAATAGGGTAGGTGACAGAGAAAAATGGAACATAAATAATAAAAAGCAATTCCCTGGGCTCTGACATTGAAAACACAGCATACTGTATGTCACAACTTTGTACCCCAGTGTTTTCGAAAGCTGTGAATACCACACTATCCATCAGTCAAAGAGCTCTTCTTGTTGACACAATAAATACAACCTTGAAGGTGCCAATAATGTGACCCAATATTGTAATATTTCATGGTCAAATCATAGTCAGGCGTCATTGAATTCCACTCCATTGACTGTTCTGCCTCTCTGTTTGTTTTCCAGTTTTGCGCGATGACTTCAGACAGAACCCGGTGGACGTCATGGTGGCAGTGGGTGAGCCGGCCGTGCTGGAGTGCCAACCCCCCCGAGGGCACCCTGAACCCACCATCTCCTGGAGGAGAGATGGTTCCAACTTAGATGACAGAGATGAACGCATCACAGTAAGAGAAGCGAGTTACTAATGTTACCATTACCATAAGATACAATTAATCACAGGGCTACACACTGCTGGGATGATACTGCTTCTATTTGATCTAACTTTTTGGTATTGAGTTTATTTGTATCAGTAGAGAACTGATTACGTCTTAATTCAGTCATCCTGAAGCAGGACATGGTATCGAAGGACCCCAAAACCACTTATTTTCAGCGTATTTTCAAACGTATGATGACTTAACAAGGCAGTTAAAGGTCACCTATCATGCTATTTTTAGGCAATAGCATAGATCTCAGGTATATACAAAATTATAAAAAACATGTCTATGAAGTGTTTTGGTCAAAAAAACAAACAGATCACCCATTCTAGCTATGCCTCATATCACTATTTATATTCCTGTTACAAAAGTGCTGATTCTGGGTATAAAGCTTTTTTTTTACTGAAAACAATTAAAATAAGAGGGGGCGGAGCTTATACCGGCTCATGCGGGACCTGGCAGATAGACTGTCTAAAATGCTGCGGTGATGAAACGCAAGGATTATTAGATCAAGGATTTGTTTCTGATACAGCGACGTTTCGTCCACCATTCGATATGACGTAATTTACGTCATATCGGATGGGAAATCTGGATCAGCTCCGGTGTAGCCCCGTTTTTAGAGATTTGCGCAAGGAGGAAAAGAGAGAGGGTTTTATTTTCTGACGCTACGTGAGTTCCCTGACACATCGGGGACACATATGTATCAGGGTTTCCGCTAGGATTTTTTCTCGCCGGTCAAATGTCCGGGCAGAATTTATTTTACCGGACAAATTTGAAACTTACCGGTCATATTTCAATAATAATAAGAGTTGTGTAGCAGAGTTTCCGTTAGCAGGTAATTACCGGACTGTGAGCAGATATGCTTCAGTTTAAAACTCAGTTCACGGGGCTCATTTTTATATTGTTTCAGTTTATAATCGTAACAGATCGAAACATTCAGATTCATTTTTCAATAAATGATTCCACAAACAACAAACAACATAATTATTACATTCAAACAAACTACTTGTAGTAGATAACGTACATTATTCAAAAGTTTACATTACATTTGAATAATAACACGGGAGAAACGGATCCTCTCTTTTCCCCTCTCCCTCCCTCTCTCTCTCTCTCCTGACAGCACGTCAGTTTCTCATGCAGCTCCTGCAGCTCGCTAAACAGAGGGCGGGGCTTCAGGTGATTATGGAGAGCTGCGTGTCTCGGTCAGACTCAGCAGCTGATCTGATCTCTCTCTCACGTCCGGTTATACTTCACTCGCGTTTATGTCCATATCGATCAGATCCAGCTCTCCTGATCGGCCTTCATAGAGAGCACCGATCAAACTATTAAGAGGGAATATCGGCCGATAATGACCGGTGGCCGATCGATCGGAGCCTCCCTAATTATTACCAGACATTTTGACCGGCAGGTTTTGAATTTACCGGTTTTTAATACAATTCAATTCAATTCAATTCAAAGGGGCTTTATTGGCATGAAAGTTAAATTAAACAATGTTGCCAAAGCATCACAATACAAAATAATTAACAACATTAACATACATTTCAAATGTTTACATATTATTGATGATATATATACAGTGATATAATTATTAATACATTTTACCAGCTAAAAACCGGTAATTACCGGCTAACGGAAACCCTGATATGTATGTATAAAAGACATCAAAAAGTGCATTTTGCATGATAGGTCCCCTTTAAGCTTGAGTCTTCCTTCTGTGACAGAAACTTTGGGATGTACCGTTGTATTTTTCTTATGCCAAAAGCGGATTTACACAACTACATCAGCTATAACTGTTTTTTGGGCTGATGGGGACCATTTGGCCGATGTAAAAATATTGTATTTGAAACAGTTCGCTCAATCCTAGTGTTTTGCTCGATTTTGCCTCAACCCCCTGAACCAAGTACCAACTCAGTTCCAACATTGACTCTTTTCAAAGGAGGATTTTTTTAGAGGACTAGCATTGGAAAAACAGTATTGCTAACTATGGTCTTGAACTGGCAGGTTCAATTCTCCATACAGACTAATGGCGCATTTCCATTGCAGGGCCTCGCTCGGCTTAGTACGGTATAGTTAGGCCAGACTCACTTTATGCTGCGTTTCCATTACAGTTTAGTAGCTGGGGCAGTAACTATAGTAACGCAGTGTAGGCGGAGCCGTGACGTCATCTTCAATGCAAACCACAGAAAAACAACATCAGCCGTTAGCTGTTAGCACTCAAGCTCACAGCTCCTCGTATCTGTTCAGAAACTAGACATTAGTATAAACCACAGACTGTCTGTGTCATGGTGAATACAGTCACTGTTTTATTTATGTCTGTATAGGCCATTGTTGTGAGTGTGGACGGTCGGAGCATATACTGCGTTAGCTTAGCCGATCTCCATTGAGAAAACACGTATTTTAAAACGTTTTTTGCCTGCTATCTTGTCTGCAGACTTGTCAAAGCATTAATTCATGGTTTTTACTAACCGGTATACTCAACTGGCTTTAGATAAGCCAGTCCTTTATTAGTATATAAGTTCTTTGTTAGTAATTCTATCACTCGAAGTGGAGTCGAAAGAGATGAGTTTTCAGTCTGCGCCGGAAGATGTGTAAGCTATCTGCTGTCCTGATGTCAATGGGGAGCTCATTCCACCATTTTGGAGCCAGGATAGCAAACCCACGTGTTTTTGCTGATGGGAACTTGGGTCCCCCTCGCAGTGCGGGTGCAGCGAGCTATTTGGGCGGAGTGCACGTGCTGGGGTGTACGGTTTAACCATGTCCTGGATGTAGGAAGGGCAATTAAATTATTACAATTAAATCACGGTCAAATATGTTCATTTTGTTGTAGTCGTAGCCACCTTGCCAGCGATTCTCTCTCTCTAGTTTAGCATACTCAGCCCGACTCAGCCTGGTTGTTGACCCGCTAAGAACCTCAATTTTATGGGGCCAGAAAGACTGTGAAATAGTACCCGCTAGCCGGTACTACGCCAAGTGGAAACGCAAGCAAAAATGGGCCATGCACGGCACGGCACGCTTAAACCGCGCTCCGTGCTGTAGTGGAAATGTGCCATAAGAGCCATCTTTAGGAGGTGCCAGTCCAGTTCCTGAGCACTGTGGAGGAGCTCTTAAGCAAGGCACCAGTCCCTCTACACCACTTTGGGCACTGTATAGTATAACTGTGCGCTGCTCCTTATTCTAGGATATAAGTTATTCAAATACTCCATTTCCATCCATTTCTATTTCCATTCTGTTGGTCACTTGACTCAGACTCGACTGCGACTGATCTTACATTTGACTTTGACTCGGTTTGTTATTAGAAATTTTTTTCTTGAGAAGGACAAATAACCTCATCTGAACCTATGTCCTCGCTGAGTGTCAGCAGATAATTGAAAATGTCCCGTGAATATCCAACAGAGGATTGATTTTTCACAGAAAAATTATAATCAGTGAAAAAAAAACTGTGAATATACTGTAATACTTTGTATATGCCCGATGGCAGAAAATAACAAGCTGGCTCTAGCAAATATCATCCTATGAGCCACAGCATGTTATTAATGTGATGTATTAAGTTGTCATGTGGTGTACAGTACACAGCAGTGATTTATTGTTTCTGTATACACACACAAGTGATTAAATACCCAGAGGCGTCTGATTGGACAGGCCCGCAGCAACAGGCTTCTCCTTCCTTTGACTCATATGGCAGCTCATATGATTCTATGTGTGTGTATGATTTGTTTATATGAATGTGTACACACTCCTAGGGACTCACAAAAGCAGATTCAAAGCTCATTTTAGTGCGGAGTGACAGGTAGAGTCTCTCTGGGGGACTGTGATGGACAGAGCAGCTAGCTCTGATTTAAGGGATGGATCAGAGCTAGAGGGGGGGGGGGGCTCGTCTGAGGGAAATACAAAGGCTGCTTTTTGCTTTGTACTTTGTGCATGCCTGTCTTCGTCCTCCCTAATCATCTTCTCTATATGGAAATATGTCTTTGCCGTGCGAGTTCACTCAAAGACATCACTTACTGTACAAAGAGTAAAGAAGTCCACCGCAAGCGATTCGTGGCTACTTTCCATCCTTTTGAGTGTTTCCCTCGTGACCATCATTTATTAATACTGATACTTGGATAACGTTGTGAGTTAATTCTTAATAGCGGTTTTTGAAAAGACTCTCTCACACACAGGGAAAGTTTGTTGGTTTACATTTTGAAAGAGTGAGTGAAGGTGCCTTCAAAATACATGTAAATCACACCATAGCAGCTTCAGAATGTGCCTTCAGGCTATGTGAAGAGGAAAGAGGACACAGAGCAAAAATGAAAGGCTGAGGGAGATGGAGGATGGACAAACCACATTTGGATTTCTTAGAAATGGAGTGGTCAGTCCAGGAAATGAAAAACAAAACCTCTTGGCCTGCTCTTTAATCAGCTGCTAAAGTTACTAGTGCAGCAGTATTTACAGCAAACACCAAAATGGATACAAAAAGTACAGCATTACTCAATGCTTTCATCTTTGCAGTCCTTTAGGAATACTTTACAGGCATTATGACGATGCCACAAAAGGTGATATTGCCTAATAAAGAGACAGTCATTACATGTGCTCCATACCCAATGAATCTAAGACACAAATCTCTTTATCCAGGGTTCAGCTGGGTAACCCCAATTACCTGATTTTAATATTGCTATGCTATACATTTAATGAAAATATTAGTGCTTGCTCACTGAAATGGAAAACGCGGTTGTCGGAAAGATTATGAGCAAATAATACATGTATCTAGTGACATTCAAGTAATTGGAAAGAAGGCGTTTATTGTATGTCTATATGTCATAGGTTCCACTATTCTATATGTGCAGCTTTATTAATGTAAATTAGAAGTGCATCCAATTCTATTATCTTTCATGTGCAAATACATACACAAAAACTGAACTATATTATTTATAGGACGATAGAATGGTCCACAAATAAATTGCACCAACTTCAAGGAAGCACATCCTAATGTAATATGCCCACCGGTTCTAGAGTTGGGCTGGGGTTAGGAGCTCTACGGAAGAGGATTAAGGCCAAATGTGATTTCGGAGAATACATTCAGAATTTAAAAAATACTTTTTCTGACTTAAAAAAAGTCTGAATACTGAGAATAAAACCTGAGATAAAACTCAGATTTCGGAATTCAATCTCATAACTAATATATATAATATAAAATAACTTTTGGTCAGATCTCAAATGTTTCTTTTACATGTGGCCCTAATCATCTTCCGTATGGATCAGATGAAACAAATCAAAATATATTTTATTAAGAACAAAAAGAGAGTGAAAGAGAGATTCATTTTATTGAATGGTTTAATATGTTATGGTCCAATTAAACACTGTTTATGTCTTGTAGTACATGTCAGACTTTCTAGGAGTCCAACAATGATTGCATATTTTATCTATGGCAGCATAACCGCTGTTTGCAATCGTGCACACGTATTTTCCAGTCCATGTAGAATCAGAACGTTTTGCATGAGTCTAAATCTAGTCCATTGGATACCAACAGGAATTGCTGAATTTGCATAACCAGTTTCCAATTTCCCCCACTTGCTCCTTATGATCACTAGTGGTTGGCATTTTGTATAAAACCGTACATAGAACCAAACCACAGTCTGTTAAATCTTCCTCTAAAAACCACATCATTTGCAACCCATTTAGAATGTCAGCCGTAGTTAGGCCGCTCTTAGTTGTTATTTATTTGCTGTAGAGTATGAACAGTTTGTGGTGGAAGGTTAGCCCGGAGGAGGCTGACTAATGAATGCAATGCTGTTGGTCTCATCCCTGCAGTAGCTATTTAATGATGTAGTCTACGTGGTGAGTGGAGAGTGCTCACCAGACCAGGTGCTCTTTGCCATGACGCTCACTCCCCTGCCTGCTTCACGGGCGCAGCACTGTAGGCAGCCTTGCCCTTTGACCGCTGTTAAGAAAGAAACTGAAATAACTATTGCATGCTGTGTGTGTCTCTGAATAGATGGATGCCCATGCTCAGTGCGAGTAGGAAAAAAGTGATTTTAAGCCATAATACGGAGGTTGAAAGTTTAATTGAATGGCTGGGGGAATGTTTCAGATGTCTGGGTGCGGGGGATGGCCGCCTTATCTTCACATTGCCGTGTTTACCTGCTATAGTATCATGCCTGCTGACACTGAAAGCACTATAAAGCCTTAGTCTGTAGAGGCGTCTGGTGGATAGGATTTGAAAAAGATTGAAAACAGTATGGAGTGCATATATCTTTGTATGTGCCGCCTCTTTGTTGTGTGGAAAAGTCTGCTCATGTATGTGTGTGTGTGTTCGCAGATAAGTTTGGGAGAGGCAAAGAAAGCTGACTGAACATCTGAGGAAGGTCTCCACAAAGAGCCAGTGTCTTTGTTCCCAGGGTTCTGTGCTAATGTAGCACTAGATATGAATTATGTAATTTTGTAATGGGTGACCTTCTGTGCAGCTTGAAAGGCTGTGCAAATATTATTCCTCAGATACAGAGATGCATACAGATGTACACGTATTACTTAGTGTTGTGCCGTCAAGTCACATTTATATTTCAAAATGACATATAGCCAAAGATGGGATTATATTTGGGGGTCAGAACTCATGTATAGAAAAATAAATGTTGGCCATATTATTATTGGTAATCACCAATAATAATGATGTTAAAATCATGTTAAAATCATGGTACAATATTACTTAGATTTATGCTGACAGTTGAGGTACAGTAACATCTATGTCTTCACTGCTTGTCTAGGTAACACTGCAATAATTATGTGATGATAACTTTTGTTTGTATCTTTTTCTTTGTTGTTTAATTACATTTTTTTCATAAAAAAAAATGAAATGAATGTCACATGTTGAGATATAGAACGTAGGGAATTCAAACCGTCAAACACTCAGTAAACTCGGAAATATATTCAGATTTATTAACCTTTTTTCAACTTTAAGATATGCAGTTTGTCCACCTATTTTACTTCGCATAAGCAACTTTTTTTTGCACATTTTGGATATATTTGTATAATCTTTGTCTTGACCATCTTCCTGTTAATCTAGCTAACCTTATCAGAGAAAACATATAAAATCAGTAACATATAGTGGCCTGGAAAAACATAATTTGTATTTGCAATATAAAAAATATATATAAGAAAACGTTGATATTTAGTGTCCATAGTACAAAATATGGCTTTACTCTTCTGTATCAATTATTGTTTCTCTAACCACCCTACTATTACATACATTATGCAAGTGCCAAGCTCACTGAACACAGTGCACATACAGTACAGTTTAGATGATATACACAGAAACATATTTATTTGTGCCTTTTCCTAGATCCGCAGTGGCAAGCTGATGATCACCAACACCAGGAAGAGTGATGCGGGGAAGTACATCTGCGTTGGAACCAACATGGTGGGAGAGCGGGAGAGTGAGATCGCTGAACTCACTGTGCTAGGTAAAATATGATTGCTTTTCACAATGTTGCAGTGCTTTATTTAGTCTAAGTACCCTCTCCGTTTGCCAGTCTGCTATGCACAGGCTTTTTCACATGCGGGGGGTATAATAAGCCGTTAATTACATTGATTATGCAGCACTACCATCTAATCTGCCAGCTTTGCAGAGGTTTTCCACTAAAAACGGGCTGAAAATCTACCGCTGCTACACTGAAAAAACTGAACCGTTGACTTTAATCGAATGTATGAAGTCAACAGATTGACTGTAACTGTATTGGGTTCGTTGAAAGCAACAATATTAAGTTTGAATAACAAAATATTAGGTTCAACTTAATATTATTGCTTTCAACTGACCTAATATAGTTATGTGAATTGTATTGACATTTAATTAAAGTCAGCGGTTCAGTTTTTTCAGTGTACCTCCAACTCTATAACCCCTTTCAAGAAGAAAGCTCTGCATGCCCCCTCCAGCGCCTCTTTCTAACCCCTATTCGCCACCCCCCCCACCACTTATTTCTCAACAGTTCCCATCAGAATAGAACTCTTATCTGCATCACATGGTTAGATGACCTTGGTTGAGGTTGGGAGAATACAGCCTGTTGTCTCATAGAGCCATTCAAGGCTGTGAGAATATTCTCGCTGAATGCAGAAATGGGTCGAAAAATATTGTTCCACAGGTTGAGCATAATAAATGACTTTGGAGACCGACGGATGATTATCACCAGAGAATATTTGCTATGCCTCCCAACTCTATGATAATTGCATTATGTAGATTTCCATAGTTTGCTAGGTTTTCTGTTTGTTTGTTTTTAGATGATATTTTCCTTGGCTTTGTATTAAAAATTCAACCGGTTAAAGTAATGGGAGCAGGCAGAGGTGGTACTTAGAGCTAAAAGCAAACAAACAAGATAGCTAAGAGACAGTTACACAAACATTATCAATGTTTTCTGTTCATACTTGATCGTCGACTGACTGTGCTCACATTCAATATGTGAATTCCAAAGTCAATGTTATTACTTTGCTATAATTTCCCTGTTATTGTAAAACGATAGACATCGCTAATCGAAACAAAATACATTCCATTACACTCGGGTACAGTAACGTTTAGACAAGGTACAGTAACTGCACAAAGAGGAAGAAAAACGAACAACGATTTTATTATGTTTATCCTGGATTATTTGAGCTGTTCAAGGATAACATAAAAAGAGTAGGAATATAGAAGGCACTTCGACAGTATGACAATGATAACATTCATACAGTGGTGGACAGTTACTAAGTACATTTATTCTTTGGGTACTTGTACTTGTATTTCCATTTTCTGCCACGTATTACAACTACTCAAATACAGTTAAAAGGCACATATTGTTCTTTTTTATTCCAATAAAAGTATTGTTTTGTTTTCGTTACTTTTACGTTTTAGATTCATATAAATATTGATAATATATTGGAAATTATATTTGATGCATTATCCATCCATCCATCTTCTCCAGTAGCAGTTCCAGCAGAGAGCCCCACACGTTCCTTTCCCTGGCGTTTTATGCATTATAATATGTGTATATTAAACTCATCTATCACTTTATATAATTAACCCAGTGTTCGTGGGTCTGGTGGACCCGCTGCCTTTTTGGGTTTCAACACAATCAAACTATTTTATGTTAAAATACTCAACAGATGTTTACTTCATCTCAATTACAAGCAATATAAACAGCATGGTTAATATTTGCCCTTTTACATTTGTTAGATCACATTAATGAATTAAAGTGCTATTCGTTTTCTGTTAATTATTTATAAAATGTGATAAAAGAAAGAAAACCAATTATAATCAAAAATGTACAAAAGAAGCAATGTTTTTGATAACTAAAGATTTTTATTTATTTGAACAACATTTGAAATGTAACCCTTTCAGGTCCGTTTACACAACACAAACTGTCAGTCTGGACAGAACTTGAACATATTTTCTTACAAGCCTATACAACACATGTGGGTTTTACTGTTGTGTAATTCTTGCACTTGATGCATGTATATTGGGTTTTTCTGTCCATCTGGGTCCGCCACTTCGCAGCACTTCTTTTGTTGCTGCTGGCAACCTAGAATAATGAAAAAGATGAAAAGATCAGGAATTCTACCATCACCTCTCTCTCTCTCTCTCTCTCTCCTGTCTCTCTCTCTCCTCCTCTCTCTCTCTCTGCTCTCTCTCCTCTCTCTCTCTCTCTGCTCCCTCTGCTCTCTCTGCTCTCTCTCCTCTCTCCCTCTCCTCGCAAGGCAGACATGTACTGCAACAGCATTACACACTTACTTCAGGCTCTGCAGATGGTGGTTCTGTAGGTCGAGTGGATGTGGCACTCATCCACTCGACGAGTGGCTGCAGAGGCTGGGGTTCTCGGGACATGTTGCCTTCTCTGGATTTGAGCTCTCACCAGTGCCTTTCCCAGTTCCTCGAGAAAGAGGTGTCTCATCTGCAGCTTCCCTCTGTTCCACTCTGGGTTCACTGCCATCCAGATGACAAAGCAGCCGTTGTAAGCTGAGATGTCCAATATATCAAACAAAATGACAAGTGGCCAGCGTAGGGTCGGCAGTCACCAGCTTGTCCATGTTGTCCGCCCCTCCTTTTGTTTGATGTTGATTCTCACATCCCTGTGCAGTGTACTCATGAGTACCACATTCTTGCCTCTCTTCGACACAGGATACCAGGGCCGTGTACAAAGACTTGGAAGATTCGACAGCCCTGTTCTTTGAAATCAGCAGCTGGGGTGGGAGCTCAGACTTGTTTTTCCGTATCCTTCATGGTGAGCGTCCTCTTTAGGAGATCCTGTCCCAGCTTGTGCGAGGTAAAAAAATGGGTCGCATGTGATGTTGTGTCCACTGAGTCCTTGAGTCATGTTGTGTCCACTGAGTCCTTGAGTCATGTCCAGCACAACTCTCATTCCTTGATTTTTCTCAGGAGCTCCTCCATCAGGTTTCCCTGTGTAGACTTGTAAGTTCCAAGCATATGAAGAAGTGGCATCACAGGCAGCCCGGATCTTTATCTCATTATTGTGCAGGTTTAGATGGTATGTACTGCCTAAAGGGGCAGCAGCCCCGAAATGGCATCAGATGCTCATTAATGGTGACATTAGGCCCAGGGTTGTAACACAGGGGGAGGCGGTGCACCCACTTGTCCCACAACGTCCTGATGGCAGCTAGCTTGTCTCTCTGCCGTCGAGCTGGTCTGTCGTCTCTGTTATCAAAGCGGATAATCCTGGAAATGATGTGGAAGCTTTCCAGAGATATTGTTGCACGAAAAGGTTCTCTGTCAGTTTCTGCATCCCACAGGGATTCTGTGGATTCACCTTTGGACCTGAAACCTCCAGCTAGGATAAAACCCCAAAGTAGGCATGTAAATTGGTTTGGTCCATCTCCTTTCACCTCTCTTCAAAAACACGCCTTCCTTCTAAATTAGTGCAATCCAGAATAATGTTCTGGATGGATCCTGGTATGAAAAGCTCAAAAGAAGACTTGATGTCCTGCACATGAGTAACTGTGTTGGCCCTGGTTGCCTCTGTATCACATTGGCAGCAATGTGAGGTGGCTCATCTCTTGTGCATTTCACCATTTGTTCACATCCATATCTCTTCACTTCATCTGGCTGGTCCTGGAGCTGGCTGCTGACCGGCTGGACCTGTGGCTCGTCTTTTTTTGTGTATCTAGCTGATGCCCAATCTCACCCTCTTCTTCAAGTCACTGTCAGACTCAGAATTCTCAGAAATGTGATCTTTACATTCTGAAACCTCTTCCTCTTCCTCTACATCATCATCAAATGGTTCTCTCTCTTCCAGAATGGTTGCAAGGCCCTCTGAGCAGAGCATCTGTTGGCCATCTTGATCAGTTGTGATAAGGACCCAATTTATCAATTGAGTCATTGATAAAAGCGCTATAATAAATGTAAGGAATTATTAAAGTGAAGAAGCTTTATTTATCGTGTACCGCCCCAATGTGTTCTGATATACGTTCTTCAGAGAAAAGTAGCCAAGGCCATTGAGTGTGAGTTTGAACAAATAATTGATCATATCATTTTTCTTTGGATAAATAATGAAAACGGGTCCCATAGACCCGAACACCATACGAGGGTTACAAACATAGCTATTCCTTTACCTGCAACATTAACCCTTACATTGGCAAGGACATATACATATTTTGGAAAATATATAATGTGTATTTTCTAATGCATCTAGGCTAGATCGGCACATTTCAAGACTTTTATTTTCCAGTTTTTTTTTTTTGATTTGATTTTGATATACTTTATTAATCCCCGTGGGGAAATTGTTTCTCTGCATTTGACCCATCCTAGTGTTAGGAGCAGTGGGCAGCCATTTTGAACAGCGCCCGGGGAGCAGTGTAGGGAACGGTGCCTTGCTCAGGGACACCTCGGTAGCACTTGGTCTTGCCGGGACTTGAACTGGTGACCTTCCAATTGCCAAGCCAAGTCCCTATCGACTTCGCCACCACCGCCCCGTTTACAATCTGTTTCTCCTGTGATTCCTTTGCCCATAAATGGTGTTCATTTATATATTACTAAAGCCATATTTGATATATTTTACACCCATATTACACCATTATAACACCAAAATGACACGCATATTACACCAACATTACAAACATATTACACCATTTGTACCTCTCTATTCAAATGTATAAAACCAATATTACATCGTTCTTACACCCAATTGTACAGCCATATTACAATCTCATTACACCAATACTACAGTTTGACACAGCACACATGAGAATTAGCGTTTATGCTTTTTAGTCCTTTAATACATTTTGATGCTATCCCTAAAAGGATCACAATGCAGGACTTTACTTATAATTAATAACTAATAACTAACTTTTGCTGAAGTAAATGATCTGGGTACTTCATCCACCACTACATTGACATGTGTTCTGCAGAGCACCCAACCTTTGTGAAACGGCCCAGCAGTGTGGTGGCGTTGGCGGAGGAGAGCGTGGAGTTCCACTGTGTGGTACAAGGAGACCCTGTTCCCACTGTCCGCTGGAGGAAGGACGACTCTGACCTGCCTAAGGGCCGGTAATGCACAAAGGCTCCTCTATACACACATTAACACACCATGCATACCTCATCTCCTGATTGTGTGTGTCGCTCCTGCCTCCAGGTCTGAAATCCAAGAGGACCATACCTTGATTGTTCGCCAAGTGACCTATTCTGACGTGGGCTCGTACACATGTGTGGTGGAGAACATGGTTGGGAAGTCTGAATCATCCGCCACGCTCACTGTCCACGGTCAGTACAGCCCTCACATGTGATGTCATCTAAATGCCCCATCTTCTCTTTCATTCACAGTTCACACTCTTTTTTCTCAGATTGCCTTTTCATGGATGAAGTATTTGCAACACAGCAGCTTCTAGCTAATCCTGCTTTGAAGTGTCACACATTAGCAGGCAGTGACTTTCAGTTCCCAGTTGTGCTTAAATAAATGCTGCGTTTTTGGTTTTGGGTTGAATTTAAGAGATCACTTTCAAAAAAAGGTTATTCGATTATTATCTGAATCACAAATAAATTAACAATTATTGAATTGATGACTACAACAAATCACTGCATACATTATGACAGCCCATACAATAAAGAGTTATACAGTTACTTAAAACATAGGTAGAATAATATTCATTGCTACATTATACTGCAGATTTCCAAAACAATAATAGTTTCAGGTTATATTTTAAACCAAAATGAAGTGCTTGTTATATTCTAGTACATGAACAAAATCAATAATTATTTTATCATTTATTAAAACACTATCAGCACAGAAACCAAATGGCATGAAAAAAGAGGAAAATAAGTTATATTATGCTGCTGTTTTTTTTATAAAAAAGACAGCATAGAGGCAGAATTATCTCTGATTTAGTTTTCAGTTTGTTTAACTTCCTTGCCTGAGGTCATATACTAGCATTTATTTTCCGAATAGGACACTGCAGCAGTTTGTTTACAACACATTTCATGGTAATGTCCTGAATAAACCGAGAAGAGCATGCAAAGTAAATGTTTGCGTGGCCGCAGGAAATGGATTAATTTTGTCTGAGCGGTCCCGCCACAATGACACCCTTCATTCCATAAATCAGCATCAGGAAAGAGCAACAAGTCACATCGCATAGTTGCTCAAACATACATACAGCATTATATACACACTTAAACACACAAGTCAGTAACACAGTGGGTGACATGCTGGCTGGGAGGGCACTAGGACTTAATTAAAGATAAGGGCAGGTTGGATGCATGCTGGGAAATGACATGCTTCTAATTGCATCGTCATCCTCTGCTTCCAAAAACCTGAGAAAACGAGTGGTGGGGCGGGGGGGGGGGATAGTAGCATAGCTAATTTTGGAAGTGAATGGAGAAGGGAAGGAATACATGGCATATGAGGAAACAGAGTTATCTAAGATAATGTGTGTTCTCATTCATAACACTCCGTTCGATGTCTCACTATGGGATGCGCCTCGACGCGTATGCAAACAGAAGCATACATCTCATTACGCCAATCCTGATTGGCTGGTGATCTTGACGTCAACGTCAGGGAATCCACCCACCCTTTAAGTAGCTTGCGCTACGACGCAGCGTCATTCAAACACCTCTTCTCGCTTCAGAGCACATCTCGTTTTATCAGTAACCGGGCTAGCTTAACGGTCCACAGACTGAACCCAAGCTAACATTCGGTCGACGGGCGCTTGCCGGTTACTTTTTTTGCTTTGCAAGAAGATTTAGCAATATTAACACACCAGTTAATATTGGAATCTGCCTCTTTCTGTCGAAATAACGGTAAGGTTTGATTTTTTTCTTCAAGCTAGTAACATACCTGTTGCTAGTTTGTTCTTCCCTCCACACCGACACCACGGTAAAGAGGACGTTCTCTTTTCTCTCTCACACCAGAGGAGACAGAGATAAAAAAAGTATTAACACACCAGTTAATATTCAGTCGCCTTTTTTCCTTTCGGACTAACGACAAGGTTAGATTTTTTTCTCAGTAACGTACCTGTTACTAGCGTGTCCACCCCACGCCGACACCCCGGCGATCAAAGATGGACCCTTCTCTCCCTCACACCAGAGGAGTCAGGGACTCGGAGGCTCGGCTATGCGGCTGTGGGTTTAAAATTTCAGTCACAGATTCACACCAGGTCTGCTCGTCCTGCCTCGGGCTGGAACACGCCCGGGAGGCTATTGATAACCCCGGCTCGTGCAGGCATTGTACCCGCTTCACCATGAAGAGTCTCCGCCGACGGTTAGCACGCCAAGCTAGCTTGTCGGGACAGGACCCCCTCATGTCCGCTGATTCGCCGTCCGGCAATCAAGACATGGTGGCGTCCGCCGCAGAGATTGAGCCCTGCGCTGTGTCAGACTGGGGCTCAACAACAGCGACAGCCGCTGAAACCGGAGCCCCACGCCGTTTCAGGCTGGGACACGGTGACAGCAAGAGCCGCGAGAGCGGAGCCCCGCACTGTGTCAAGCTGGGGCTCCCAATTGGACCTCACCATGGTTCCACCCGCAGAGGATGTCCTGGAGTTGGACTACATGGAGGACGAAGAGGATACCTCTGAGTTCCTCCTGTCTGACTCAGATGGGGAAGCCGGGAGTGATGTCCGCTCCCCCGGGCGAGAGCACACCAGCTTCTCCCGTCCTAAGCATGGACTTGCAGGCCGTGTGTCACCGCACTGCGTCCAGGCTGGACATCCCATGGCCTGAAGTGGCCAAGGAGACCTCCAGATCTCGCTACGAGGGGAAGAACTTGCCCCAAGCAGCGAGGACGAAGAGGCAGCTCCTTCCAGTCTTTCCGGAGATGCTGGACGAGGTGTCGGTCTCGTGGAGAGACCGTCCCTTCAGCAACAAGGCCCCAATCCAGGGTGCCTCCTCCCTGGACTGTGACGGTATGGAGAGGCTCGGCCTGCTCCGCATGCCGCCCATGGAACCGCTGGTGGCAGCCCACCTCCAACCGAGGCTAGCTTCGACACCAAGCAGGAACCCCATGCTACCGACAAAGGCAGACCGGTTCCAGTCGGCGATGACCGAACGGGCCTATAAAGCCGCAGCTTTGTCCGCCAAGGCTCTCAACGTCTCCTCGCTGCTGACCGCCTACCAGGCGGAGCTTTGCGAGGACACGTCGAGCAGACCTGAGCCTGCCGTGTGGGACGAGATCGCAGCGATCACGGACATTTGCCTCCGTGTGCAGCGCTGTGCAGTCCAAGCCACGGGCAAAGCACTGGGAATGATGGAGAGCCAGGTGGCTCAACCTGACCAACCTTCCAGACCGGGAAAAAGAGGATGTTCTGGACATGCCTATTGTTCCCGAGGGCATATTTCGCTCCGCTCTAGCTTCAATGTAGCTGAGGTGCGAGTCAAAAAGGAAGGGAGACGAGGCTCTCCAGCTCTGTCTTCCCCGAAGGGTCCAGCCGCCACCTCCAATGGTCCCGCGGCAGGCCTTCACTCAAGCTGTCTCACGTCCTGCCCGGTTCAAAATACCGAAGCAGCAGAGACCGCAGCCCGTCCCGGGTCCCCAGCCCAGGCACGAGGCAAGAGGGAGCTGGCCAAGAAAATCTCCGGTCCCGGCAGCGGCCGCTCAGGTGCAGCCAACCCAGGTTTTCAGCCACCAGGCGAGGAAGAAGAAGCGGGCGGCCTGACAGCCTCCTCTCCTCTCCTCGATGAAGGAGCTGGAAGTTCCCTGTTCCCCAGCTCCAGAGCACGTTCCAGTGTTGGATGCTCATGTGTTTTCGGGGTGCCACCATACCCCCATCTTCCCACCGCCTCGAGTGATGCCAAAACGTCATCCTCAAGTTCGCGCCATCAGGGAAATGGACTTAACATCAAAGACAGCAAGTTCCGCTGCCTGTTTAAGTCACACAAACACATGTCATCATTGTTGTTTCAAAATAAATCATTTTCCACTGTCGTTTCCAGGCTTGAAGCCAAGGGCGCAGTCAATAAAAATTAAAAGAAAAACAATAAAAACAATAAACAGTCTCCCCCTCTTTTGAGAGCAGCTACGGCCTCTATCAAAAGGCGGACAACAGACGGGATTGTGAAGGCACCACCGCCACGCGCATGCGCAGTGTCGGCCGGGGTTGTCAACCTGGGGTACCACCGTGTTCAGACACTAGAGGGCCGCATAACACAACAAATAGAGACACTGAGGGCAGACGACAGAGCTGTGACAACTCCGCTCGCTTTGAGAAGCGAAAAGTGGAGGATGCTCACAGATTCTGCTTCGGTTTTCAAGACAGTAACACGGGGCTACAGGCTCCAATTCACTGTCACCCCCCCTCACTTCTTGGGCATTCTGTATTCACAGGCCCGGGGAGAGTCGGCCCATATTCTAGAGCAAGAGATTTTCTCGCTGCTAGAAAAGAAGGCTATATCGATAATATCCGCCGAACAGAGTCAGAGCGGCTTTTATTCCAAGTATTTCCTCGTTCCCAAACGGGGAGGGAACATAATTCGGCCTATACTAGATTTGAGAGCTCTGAACAAATATCTCAAAAGATACAAATTCAGAATGCTCACTCACACATCTCTGTTGCGTCTCATGCGCCAAAACGACTGGTTCACATCAGTCGACCTGAAAGATGCGTATTTCCACATCCCAGTATATTACCCACACAGGAAATATCTGAGGTTCGCCTTTTCAAGTACAGAGTACTTCCCTTCGGTCTGTCTCTCAGCCCGCGAGTGTTTGTACGGTGTACGGAAGCCGCGATAGCCCCGTTGAGACAACAGGGTATTCGCCTGGCAACTTATCTGGACGATTGGCTCCTTCTCGCACAGTCGGAGCAAGAGGCTGTTACGCAGACGAATGTCCTCGTAAAACACCTGCTTGACCTGGGTTTTGTAATAAACACAGAAAAGAGCATGTTGTCTCCAGCCCAGACTGTACTCTTCCTGGGCCTACGCCTGAATTCGGTGCCCTTTACAGCCTGTCAGCAGAGAGAGTGAAAGCCTTCAGGGCTCGCCTCGCTCATTTCCAGCCACGCAAATATGTTCTCTTCAGATCATGTCTGCGGTTGCTGGGGCTCATGGCGTCAGCCATTCTGGTGGTACGACTGGGACGCTTACACATGAGGGAGTTTCAGCGCTGGGTAGCTGCCCTCAGAATGGACCCCGCGCGTCATGGCGCGCGGAGAGTGATGGTCACTATGAAATGCGTAATGGCTCTGCGCCACTGGCTCCACCCGACTTTTCTAGTACGGGGCGTACCTATGGGTGCTGTCCTATCGCGGAAGGTGGTCACCACAGACGCATGTCTGACGGGCTGGGGGGGTATATACGAAGGTCGACCTGTGAGGGGTCTCTGGAGCAGAGACCTCCAACGGTCACACATACATTATCTGGAGCTTTTAGCGGTGTTCCTCACCCTAAAACGCTTTCTGCCTTTTCTCAGAGGAAATCATGTCCTCGTGAGGACAGACAACACGACCACAATATCGCAAACTGATCTTATGGAGCGGCACACGTCTCCTCTCTCTGAGAGCGACGCACGTACCAGGAGTGATGAACCTCGGGGCGGAGCTACTGTCCAGAGGTGCACCACTATATGCAGACTGGACTCTACATCCAATGATTGTGAGTCAGCTGTGGGTGCGTTACGGCCGAGCTGTGGTAGATCTGTTCGCATCAAAAGAAAATGCTCAATGTCAGCTGTTCTTTTCAATGCGCGATTTAAACGCACCGTTAGGCGTGGACGCGCTCGCGCACGTTTGGCCTCCAGTCCTTCTGTACACGTTCCCACCCCTGGCTCTGATACCCCCAACTCTGGCCAGAGTGAGAGAACAACGCCACACACTTATCCTGATAGCTCCACACTGGCCTGCAACGTACGGGCTGGCGGAGATATATCAGCTGCTGTGCGGGCAGCCATGGCAGCTCCCACTACGCAGGGACATACTGTCTCAGGCGGGGGGGGCGATCTTTCACCCACACCCAGAGCGCTTGGCACTATGGGCCAGGCCCGTGAGTGGTACAATCTGAATACAGTGGGTCTCCCTCAGAAGGTGATAAACACTATTCAGAGTGCAAGAGCTTCCTCCACCAGGTCTCTCTATGACTGTAAGTGGAGGGTGTTTGAGGAGTGGTGCCTTCAAAAAGGACACATCTCTTTTCAATGTCCTGTCGGGGTGATTTTATCATTTCTACAGGACTTAATTGATAAACACAGAGCTTTCTCCACGATCAAGGTGTACCTGGCTGCTATTGCTGCATGCCATGTGGGCTTTGAGGGTAAGATGGCTAGCCAACATCCTTTGGTTTGCCGTTTTATGAAAGAGGCTCGCAGGCTCCTCCCTGTTTCCAGGTCACTGGTGCCCTTATGGGACCTGGCAGTGGTTTTAGATGGGCTCACTCGACCTCCATTTGAACCCCTGGAAGAAGCTGACATGAAACACCTGTCACTGAAGACAGTGCTGTTACTGGCTCTGGCATCTGCCCAGCGAGTCAGTGACATTCATGCGCTCTCTGTACATCCTTCGTGCACTCAGTTTGCCCCGGGGCAAACGGAAGTGTTGCTGAAGCCCAACCCTGCCTTTGTACCTAAGGTGGTTGGCTCATGTACCCCCATTGACATTGTGGCATTTCCTCCGCCGCTGTGTTCCTCTGAGGAACAGCGGCCGAATTTGCTGTGTCCAGTTTGTGCTTTACGCATCTATATGGACGGGTCAAAAGAGTTTCGTTGTAATGACCAACTCTTTATATCCTGGGCTAACCCTCAGAAGGGCAAGCCTGTTACCAGGCAACGGCTCTCCCACTGGATTGTGGAAGCGATTGCTCTGGCTTATACGAGTCAGGGTTTGCAGGCACCAACGGGCCTGCGTGCTCATTCTACTCGTGGACTGGCTACATCCTGGGCTTTGTTCAAGGGTTTTTCCATCCAAGACATTTGTGCAGTAGCGAGCTGGTCCTCGCCACTCACTTTTGTCCGCTTTTACAGGCTAGATGTCTCTGCTCCAAGTGTGGCCCGCGCAGTGCTGGGTCCCGTGTTGAGACAGAGTTCTGCCTGTTAAGTTCTGGTTGTTTTTGGTGATTTTCGAGATAAGCATGTCAAGCAATACGGGAGTTTCAATATCCCATAGTGAGACATCGAACGGAGTGTTATGAATGAGAACTATAGGTTACTTACGTAACCCCAGGACTCAGAGTAACATGAAGTGAGATGTCTCACCAGACGGTCCTTCTTGCTATGGTGAAGCGAGAAGAGGTGCTTATTTTGAATGATGCTGCGTCATAGCGCAAGCTACTTAAAGGGTGGGTGGATTCCCTGACGTTGACGTCAAGATCACCAGCCAATCAGGATTGGCGTAATGAGATTGATGCTTCTGTTTGCATACGCGTTGAGGCGCATCCCATAGTGAGACATCTCACTTCATGTTACTCTGACAACTGGGGTTACGTAAGTAACCTATAGTTGATGGTTTTATTACAAAGAAAAAACTCTGGCAGGAGCGATCATAAATATAGTCGTAACCACGAAATCATTTTTACTGACATAGAACATTTGGTTGGTATTAATCAGCTGCCATTTAAAACAGATGGAGTGGGCCAAGGAGCTTTTAACGGTTTGCACAGGTCCCAAGTTTGAAATTAACTACTTCTCAGCGTTGCACTCGTTTAAACGATCTATTCTGTCAGGGTCTGTTAGATAACTTCAAAAAAAAAGAAGTCCTATACATGATGCACATCCTTTCAGACAGGGGTGCTTAAGCAGCTTTTCTGCAAGATCATGTGATTACATTTTTTAAAGACCGTCCCAGAACCCAAAAATGTTAAGCAATTACCTCAGTCTTCCTCCCGCAGCAGTTCCAAAACAAGCTGGTTAGCTAGCCATTCATTTAGCTGTAAATCTAGTTTAAAGCTCTCAGGATGTACAGTACTTCTCATTTTAAAAAGTGTCTTTGTTTGTCCAGTGCATTTACTGGAGCAAATCTTCACAAAGCACCAGCAGCTCCCTTCATCGGACCCAATGCTCGTTACTCTGCCCTCACAGTTTTATGTCCTCGTTAGGGGATTGTATCTTGTGTCCAAATGCGCCTCGAGGCTGACGGGCTCTGTAACTCAAACCAGCAATTACATGTACTTTTCACACCTCACAGTCTGCAGGGGCTAATAGGGGCTAAACAGCACGTCTTGTCCTTTGACATCTGGTTTTTGAAGTTTAAGGCGTTATACTTTTGATTCTAAAAGCATCCTCTCCTTTTATGGTCATTATTTTCAAAGTATTTTTTAAAATGTATGAGCATATGGATGGTTCTCATATCATTCATGCCCTTTATATTCAGTATATCTAGGAGGAAATGGAGATAAATTAATCATATTAATACTTAATCATCAATAAATTATCCATCTTCTTTTATTTCCTTCTACCCCTCCGTTTTTGAACGGATAAATACAAATGAAAGAAAATGGATATTGTGAAAAACACTATGAACAGAGATGAAATTAATACAATAAAATAAATATATATATTTTGGATAAAAAATAAAAGTTGTTCTTAGACATAAGCGAATACACTTTTGACTTGCACCCCTATATTGCTAACTTCATACTGTTTATCCATACCAATGTCATTGTGCTGTATCTCCAAGCTTGTGTTATACTGTTGAAAGCCTCATTGCATCTCCATGTACATTACTCATTACATTGTTCTTTTTTTTGTTTCTTCCTTGTAGTCAACACCGGTAAGTTGTCATCCATCCCTCATCCACCACCAGACAGCAACAAGAAATCTTGAGCTCCTGTCATTGTCCTTATTCCATCCATCAATACAGTATGTAGTTCATCTTATGTGTGGGTAATTAAAGGGGCCCTATTATGCTACTATGTCTCCAATAATAGAAGTAAAAAGTGGTCCAATGGAAGCGTTTCAGGAAACGGGGGGAGTGTTTGGGAGAGAAACTCCCTCGAGAAACTTTTGGATTTTAGCCTTTGCAGACCATTAACATGCACAACAACATAGCACACTACAGGAAAGGGGAAAACCCCCAAAAGCATAATAGGGCCTCTTTAAAAGATATGTGCTGTTTGTTCATGAAAAAGGTAAATAATGACTGTTTTTGCTACATACTATATTCCTTTAGCTTTTCATGCATACTTGCATATGCTAAATCTAAATGATGAAAATGTGTCAGGCTGCCAGGTAATTTGCGCCTCATTTCCTCTGCAGTGCCCCCAGCGTTTGCCATCCACCCCAGGAACCAGGTGGTGGGGGTGGGCAGGACGGTCACCTTCCACTGCGAGGCCACTGGCAACCCACAGCCCGCTATCTTCTGGCAGAGGGAGGGCAGTGAGGTGAGATTCCCCCCCATCACACTGAAGCAGGGGTGTCCAAACTACGGTCCGGGGGCCAAATGCGGCCCGCGGACCATTTTGAATCAGCCCTCAGCAAATTCAAAAAGTATAATATATGTGGGAATATGGCCCACAAATAAAACTTGTGCTTGTCTTATATTGTACTTCTTAAATATAAATGTACAAATAATACACACCAGTATTCATGTATTAATAAGACCACTTTTCAAATAATTCAGTCAATTAAATATTTTCTAACATATCTTAGTTGATATAATAATAATAATAATAATAATTCCTTACATTTATTATAGCGCTTTTACAATGACTCAAAGCGCTTTACATATACACACATTACACATATATCATACATGCAATGGTCAGAAACTGTGGACAATACCCACAGGAGCAAGTTCAGGTGAAGTGTCTTGCCCAAGGACACACCGGCTTTACAGACGCAGCAGTGTCAGGTTTCACCCCCTGATCTGATGATCATTGCACAGCGCACTGCGCCACACCGTCCATCTTCACGCCTCGAGGTCATCGAGGCGCTTTTACAAGTACACATTGGTATTATACATGTACTGTGGACAATACCCACAGGAGCAACTCCGGGTGAAGTGTCTTGCCCAAGGACACAACGGCCTGACGCAGTGGCGGCAGGAGCGGGTTTCGAACTGGAGTTCCCCAGCACTCCCCCTTGATCTGATGATCGGATGCACATACCACTGCGCCTCCCGTCCTCATTATGAGCCCTTATTAACATAACGACTTGAAATACACCCTTCCTATTTCTCCTTATTATAATCACTCACGGCTTCTGTTTTAAGGGATGAGCTGCCAACACTCACAAGCATCATTTACATACATTAGAATGAGTTTTCTTACTTATAACTGAACTTATGAGGCAATATACCTCTCGTGAGCGGCCAAGCCCTTCGTATATTTTTCTGTATGTAGCCCTCGGTGAAAAAAGTTTGGACACGACCCCTGCACTAAAGCTACACAGAACAAATAAAGCCAATGTGTTTCTAACTCTCTGTTTGCCCCTCCAGAGTCTGCTGTTCTCCAACCATCCGCCGCAGCCCTATAGCCGTCTGTCTGTGTCCCAGATGGGCAGTTTGACCATCACCGATGTTCAGCGCTCTGATGGAGGCTTCTACAGCTGCCAGGCTCTCAACATCGCCGGGAGTGTCATAATCAAAGCGCTGCTGGAGGTCACAGACTGTGAGTAAAACGGAAAGTATGATGGAGGGCAGACGGGAGGGGGGTGCTTTTATTTGGCAGATTTTTAGCTTCAATGTTTTGTTTTTTGGCTTCTTTACTGCAGCAGTTTTCCTTTGTTGGGCGTGTGAGGTGTGTTAGGCTTCCTTAACTAAAGGTGTAGTATTTGGTAATAACCGGGGGGCACAAAACAGTCTGTTTCCATGGTGATTGTGTGTGAGGATTGTCTTGCCTTGTGTATCTTACTTGTGAAAATAGAATTTCTTAATTTACAACTGAACAAAATGTAATCTAAAAAGGGTAAGAGGAAATTGAAATATTCAAAGGCTTCATTGACATCTGCACATTAGTTGTCTAGGCAATGCAAATAAAAAGGTTACTCCGACAAGACATCAAAGGAAAGACATTACAAAAATGGTAGCGTATAACAGATTAGAGTTGAGTGTAACAGACTTACTACAGAATATTCAGATATTTTGTTGATTAGTCCAAAGAAAAATGAACAATGGAACAATATTAAAGGGGCCCTTTGTGGCTCATTTTCAGGGTCATATGTGTATGTAGTGTCTCTACGGTGACATGTCTCCATGCTTTAATGTTCAAAAAGCTCTTTATTTTTCTCATACTGCCTGTGCTGCAGCACCTCTTTTCACCCTCTGTCTGAAACCAGAGCCCAGTCTGCTCTGATTGGTTAGCTGGCCATCTCTGGTGTGATTGGTCAACCGCTTAGAGATGTGTTGGAAATGTCCCGCCCCTTAGCAAATCATTTACAATTCAATGGATCGCAAGCCAATAGAAGCGTGACTGTTATGTAGTGATGTTTACAAAGAAGTAGACAAAGGAGTCCAATGGAGGCGTTTCAGGTCCGGAGGGGGAGTGTGTGGGAGAGAAACTCCCTCTGCAGAGAACTTTGGGATGTTTTGTACCTTGTACATGCACAAACACCTATATAACACATTTCAGGAAAGTGTAAACCCCAAAAAGCATAACAGGCCATATTTAAGCTACAAACTGCTTATATTTTAATACCCAATATCAGTCACAATTTGTACCTACTACAATTCAGTAATTCAGGCTACATACTCTGATGGGGAAAGTTAATTGTAGGGAAAATAAAAACCTAACCATATAAAATATAACAGGCTAAAACAGGATGCAATTTGAAATAATGCACAGCTAAATAATATACTGTGTAGTGTAATACAAAAATGTATATCTAGAAATAGTATTATCAATTGTAATTTTATTTTCTATTAATTCAACAAAGGCTGTGTTCTAATCTACTGCAACTATTTGTAAAGTTGTGACTGCAAGATTGACATGTAATATATTTTTTTAATTACTTTTATATGAGAACTGGTATGAGGGCCTATCATCAAAATCCTAGGTGATGAAATAGCTGTGCTAATTATTTTTAAAAAAAAGTAATTTAAATATGCTTGAAGGCCCATTCCAGTAATCACACACAGCCAGCAAAGCCTGCAAGCTCCCAATTAAAAGAACCTGTGTGAAAATGATTACATGTGTTTGGGTAACAGTGTGCTATGTACATATGGTAAATGAATAAAGCTAATTGCTCCAGGTTTAAACAGACAGTTATAGCTTCTCAGTGCAGCCCTAGTATGCATAAAGAATGCTTGTTTTGGAGATGTTTTCTGTAGCCGCCTCAGTGGGAAAAGAGAAGCATCCACTCAGTGAAAAACCTGCTACAGGTAATGGAAATAAATAAAGATGGGGTCATGTTTTGTGTAGTTTTTTCAAGGCGGTCTCTAACACTGCACTCACAGCCTGTACTTGTTCCTCTCCACTCTCCCCTCCCCCACATTCTCTCCATCCCACCACACTCCTCTCATCCCCATTTGGAGTGGTGCATCTGTATGGAAATAACTGCTGCACATTACCTGAGGCGTGTTTTCATCACCTTTCTTTCCGCTGATTTTTTTATTTATTTATCTAGAACCCCTGCCCCCTTGCACAGGATTTTAAAATCAGAGGGGGAGAGGGAAAAGAGTTGTGTTATCTAAGTGGGGTTGTTATTAGTTGGGCTCTGCCTTTGTGATTGGAACCGGCTCCAGCACCTACTGCTGAATGAACGATTAGTTGCTCTCCGCTGGAGGGGAAAAGTTGATTTCTTTTTACTCCGCTGCCTGCACAGCCACATAAACCCATTGTTCCCTGTTTGCCAATTTTCTCTTCAATATCTTTCACATCTTATCTGTCTTTTCTGTTTTTTGGCAGCATTTTCATTTTCTCTACTTCATTTCTTTCTCTCTCTTCATGGCTTTGATCTTTCAAGAACATCAATTCCCTATTCGGTTTTTTTTGTTGGCATGTTGCTTTTAGTTGATGGTGAGAGTAGAGATGGAGACAGGAACAGGGAAGGCGATGTAATGCAACAACAGAGAAGGCAGTTATGAGGCACATGTCAAAGCTGAGCTGAGACAACAGAGAAGAAGGTAACATGTATGAAGAGGAAATTACAGCGTCATGGGATAGAGTTCAGTTGAGAGACCTTGTTTCCTCTGCATTAAGCAAACAAGGCCCTTTCCATAACCTGACTTTACCCATACACTTCCTACAATCACCACGATGTTTCTGTAACCTCAAACAGATGCTTTTAGTTTCCTGAACATGACCCCGACAACATTAGACACGTTGTAGCTGGAGTGTGCTATACAACAAACATAAAACATATGTTCAATATTAATAGCTGGTGTTTGCAGGGAACACTGTGTGACATTAAATAAAGACATGATATCTGATACAGTAGGGGATAGAAATCACATTTTTAGATTTGAAACACTTTTTTAGGCACCCAATACTTTATCACATTACTTTGTGCTGGTTTTCAGGCTTTCCTTCCATCTGTACATACTGTACGTACATCTGTTCGCCCATCCACTTCTCATGAACATGATACCTCAGGAACCTCTTCACACATATCCACTTGGATTCGAATTAACTGATTATATTCTGGTGGGCAAAGATCAAAGCGCTTACCAACATGTTTGGGCAATTAATTTAAAAGCTAATTATTATGAGAATTTCACCCACATAAGATAACATGCTAAGGTCATGAAATTATGGACGAACATTTATGAAAATTGAATTACTAGTTGTAATTTTAGTTTCTTAATGAGAGTGACATCATTTCCGCTTTGTTGCATTGAGAGACAATATTGGGCCAATACAATACTTGAGTAATTGTGGGCATTTTTCAATATACTTTATTTGTAATATTTCATATTTTTTGGCCAAAAGGCAGATGTACACATTAATGATTCAGATTCAGAGTCGTAATACTTTATTCTCCATACAGTAACATGCACATATAATGGAGACGTGTATCATGGCATCGGCAAATAAGATGAATAACACCACACACAGTACAACATACAATGTATACACACAAAAAGAACAACATTGCATCATATAGTACGGAGCCCCTAAAGGGACATGAACAAAATAAATAAAAAGAGAGAGAGAAAAAAAAAATCGGGATAACGGGTGAGTGTCTCGTGCTCACGAGATACTCACCCGTTATCCCTACTTTTTTTTTTTGTTGAGAAGGTTACCGCTGCACCAAGGAGGAAGTGGAGCACACAGGAGACAACCATTTCATTGCAGTGTTATGTTTACGTGGGGAAATGACAGTGTATAGGCCTACATTATTTGAGATATATTTCGAATGCAGACTTAATTTTATGGACATTTCGGCCAGGGGTGTAGAGCTATTTGTTTAAGCACCGGATTGGCAAAACAGGAGAGTCTGTAAACCAGTCTGCTTTGATCTATGAACTAATGTCCGTGACTCTCAGAGTACCTGCTGCCCGCACCTGGGTTAAAGGGAAACAAACACTCAGAACACAGACACACAGAGCGGAGCTGAGCAGAGCACACACACACACACACACACACACACACACACACACACACACACACACACACACACACACACACACACACACACACACACACACACACACACATCATGCGCCCTGGTGACCTAACATCTCCTTCGGGCAGTTCGATGTGTGTAGAGGTGTGTGTGGGGCGGACTGGCCATCTGTAGAATCTGGAGAGTCACAGAACGGCCGGTCGTCAAGGGCCGATGACGGCCGGCTCGATTCGCTGACGGCCGGCACCCCCTTACATTTTTATGTTTTTAAACGGCATCGTTGAAGTTACTAGGGGCCGAATGTCCTTCTTTGATTTCCCTATTGTGTTTGCTTGTTTATTAGCTGGGTCAGACTACCCTCCTCCAGTGATTAGACAGGGCCCAGTCAATCAGACCATTGCGGTGGACAGCACAGTGCTCATGGGCTGCCAGACAGCTGACTCTCCACCCCCGACAGTCCACTGGAAGAAGGATGGTGTGGTGATGTCGCCTTCAGACTCCCGCATGTCCATTACCGACTCAGGATCTCTGGAGATTCGTTACTCTAAGGTAGGAAGCGTAACACAGCAGTGAGTGTATACAGTTACAGCAACCACACTTCTCCCACTAATATCGTCCTCCTATCCTCAGCTTGGAGATACAGGCTTCTACACTTGTGTAGCTTCTAGTCCCAACGGAGAGGCCTCCTGGACAGCGTACCTACAGGTGGAGGGTAAGCCACACAAATCGAGACATAGAGGTCCATGCTAATAGTCCTGAGGTTGTGTACTTTTATTGATTTGTTGGTTTCTCTGCGGCAGAGTTTGGAGTTGTTGTTCAGTCCAGTGAGCCGTTTGACCCCAGCCTAATTCCTAGTGCTCCATCCAAACCTGAGGTGACTGACATCAGCCGCACTTCTGTGACTCTGTCGTGGAAGTCGGACACCAATAATGGCGCGAAACCTACATATTACCTCATCGAGGCATTCAGGTTAGATATATGTAGTATGCAGCATGTTTTAACTTCTTCTATATGACATCTAACAAGGGAAGCACTCTATGACACCCATGTATAAAATGCATTATAAAAACACATATAATCTGCTTATAGCACTATGATCATAGTTTAAAGCATGTGTAGATACTTATCATGCTATTACAATAAACACATTGTCAAGCATTATATTTGTTGTTATATGTTCAATAATCAATATACTTAATAATTCAAAGAGTTATAAACAAACTTCTAATGTATTTTATGATTATACTGCAAATATCATATAGTAATCATTCATTACATAGAATTATAAGAAAGGGATCATGTAATGGGGTTATTTTAGCAATAATGACCTGCTTGCTGTACATTATCCAACTACAAACACTACTATATTTTGATTAATCATATTGACTTTGATTTGTTTTTGCTTCTCCTGAGACAAATATTCCCCTCACTGTGCTTTGCTGTCAGAGAACATCATTGTAACCATAGCAACGGTCTATTGATATCAGGGGTCTGTTATGAAGAATTAACAGACTGTAGAATACCGTAATTGACCAATCAGGATCAAGTATTCAACCAGGATGTGTAAAAGACTATAATGTATAACAACTATGAGTAATACACATCGCAAAAAACAATTAGTGAATGACATCTATGAAGTATTGCTTCCTTACTGATACTTGACCTTGCTTTAATCATTATAGAATGCGTTTGAATGTGTTGTGATTATTGTTATAAAGCATAATGAATATTTATGAGGGCTTATAGGTTTAATTATGCCGTGCTAAAAGCAGATGATAGTGCATTACACTGTCAGTTTGTGTTTATAATGCTTAATAGACATGCGTTTCATATTTCAGCGACTTACTATACACTGAAAAAACTGAAATGTTGACTTCAATTAAATGTATTATCTCAACAATTACACATGATTGTATTAGGTTAGTTGAAAGCAAAAATATTAGGTTTAACTTATTATGATTTCCTGTATTTCAGTGTATCTATGAAGGTTTATGAAACTCCCCTTCCTGATGTCATGTCTTCCCTGCCTGCAGTTATACGTCGGGCAGCAGATGGGTGACCCTAGCTGAGCATATAAATACCCAGACCTTTGTGCTGAGGAACCTGAAGCCTGCGACTGTCTACCTCTTCATGGTCAGAGCGGTGAATGCTTACGGCCTCAGCGACCCCAGCCCAATCTCCGACTCCATCAGAACACAGGGTCAGTGTGAGCTTTTCATTGCTTTTTCCTTCCAATTTCAGTTTGCCTGAATGCATCATTGTTGCTATTTACTTCTTCTTGTTGTCCTCTCTTTTGTGCCAACAGACAGCACGTCCACCATGCAGGGAGTGGATCACCGTCACATCCAGAGGGAGCTGGGTGACGTGGTAATCCACCTGCACACACCAACCGTCCTCTCCTCTTCTGCTGTCAGGGTGCAGTGGAATGTAAGGGGGCAGTACAGTCCATATGTTGTTCTACATGTACTCTACGTCAGAGTTAGGATGAATGTGGGAAAGGGTCAAATGTTCAAATCCCAGTTACTGTCAACAAAAACGTCATGATATCAAATGATATTAAAGCCAAAGGGTTAGGTTTTGAAAATAAAACCGGACGGCATGTGCTGAATAAAGGATAATTTGTAATTATTTTTTAATATGCCCGATATTTTCTGGATTAATAAATTAATCGTTTGGTCTAAAACAGTGTTTCTCAAACTTTTCCATACCAAGGACCACTTAACCAATAAAAAAGTACTCGCGGACCACCTAACTCCACAAATATCCCAAAACACATCGTTTTTCTAGAACAGATTAGAAATCGCCTGAAAATGGTACAAACAAGTGGCAACATGTGTGACGAAGGTGTTGCCCCGGGTTTTATCATGCAATAGAAAGTGAAACTTAAGCTCGTTCCATTGCGGAGATATTCCCGCGAGAATGCGGACAACTTAAATTTATTTATTTATTTAAAATGTGAAATGTTACCAATATACTCACGGACCACTAGGGGGCGCTCGCGGACCACACTTTGAGAAGCACTGGTCTAAAACTATTGCAGAAAATAGCAAAAATGGCTTTAAATGTCTTTCGAAGTCTTGTCATTTTAAAAAAAATCCAAAAAGATTTTTATATTTTAATTTTATATGCTATTAAAAAAAAAAAAAAGGAGATTTCAATATTTCAGGGGAGGGAAACTGCATTTTGCATGAAAAAATGATTTTATGATGGATTGACTTTCAATCATTTCCACAATTTTTTACTTAGAGATTCTTATAAAGCACACTTACACTATCTAATGGGTTTCCCCTTATTATCCTAGGCAACATAAAGAAGTGTGCTGTCAATGATAAATGAGAAAATATACTTTTAACAGAGATGTAGTGAAACATAGAGATCTGAGGATCATGACAGCGCCTTGGGATAAAGAGAAGTGCTGAAAATATTTACTTTATTCTGAAATTACATTTATTAGCTGAGAATAAACCCTGCTGCACAGACAAGCACATCCATCTTTGGTCTGATGCTTTTTCCAAACACAGGAATGTACTTTATTTGCAGCAGTTTTCTAGATTGATGAAGTGTGTTTGGATGTGCCTATACTGTACCTCCACAATAATCCCTTAAGCATTCTCTGTGCGGTTTCAAAGTGGAAAGTGCTTACTCCTCTCCGAGCTTGATTTTTACCAGAGCTATGTTGAGACGGAACTATTAATGACCTCATATTGTGGTTTGCATTGAGGATTCACAGACATGCTGACATATTCATCTCTAGCAACCTGAAGGCAAAAGGAATGAACTTCGCTTTAAAAGATCATTCCTGCGGGATTTTCACTTATTGGAGATAAAGAGCTAACCTTCTACATATTGTTTTTACAAACATGCAGATTAAATTGCATTACAAATACAATTGTTTAGTTTAGTTTTAATACAGTACATTCACACTATCACTTTTACATGTTTACAGTTAATTTACCCAAGTACTGTTCAACCCTAAGTTACATTATAAGTTATTTACTCATTTTCATTATCTGCTACTTCTACTCCACTACAACTCAAATAATGTTCTTTTATATCCATTATCTGTCAGATATTGTTACTTTAAGGTTGAAGCTTCAGATAAATAAAACAAAATATGATCATCAAATAATTCAATATGTATTCTTGTTGGTTAAGACAACACTTTATTTAACCCTTAGTGAAGTTCACACGCTATCCAGGCACTATAGGTAAATAAAGCTCTTCATTTTGCTGCTGCAACACCATACTTATGAACACAAATCATCATTTCTGTTTATTAATATAGATTCTAAGGACCAACAGTACAACAGTATATACTTTTTTATATTCTTTTATTTGATAGTTTTTTTATATTTTTTTGTATTTATTCATTTTGTCTCATGTCTGCATTTTGTTTTACTGAGAAGGTCGTCAACTTTTGGATCATTATTTATTTTATTATCATACCCTTTCCCCTCTTAATTTATATTATGATGCTGCATGTGTGAAAAAAAAATTTGTCCTGAGTTAGATTTCTTCTTTCCTGTTTTAATGTGTGTTGTGTGCCATGTTGTCATAGCACTGTGAGCTGCACCAAGTGTATGACAAGAGCTATACAAATAAAGCTTTATTAGTATTGTTACCATTATATCTACAGTGTGGCTTCTTTAACATAACTATCTGAGTACTTCTTTCCTCTGTGCACATTGTGTGATATTTCTGATGCTTCGTGCTGTTCTATTTTTAACTTCTCCACTAGGTCGAGCAGCAGTCCCCGTACATCCAGGGCTACAAGGTGCTGTACAGGGCGTCTGCTGAGCACGGGCAGCCGGAGGGGCAGTGGAGCGTTCTGGAGGTGCACGCCCCCCGGGAGGAGGGGGTGGTGCTCGGTCAGCTGAAGAGAGGGTCCATCTATGAGTTCAAAGTGCGGCCCTTCTTCGATGAGTTCCAGGGAGCCGACAGTGAGGTGAAAGTGGTCCGGACGCTGGAAGAAGGTGACTTAAGAACTTATGCTCTGCAGTGATACATATATTTGCTTATTGCTATTGTATACCATTACTTGAATGACTCGAATGTAATAACAGACTCCACCTGAGGTTTTGTCTGCATGGTAAACTGTATACTTTATTGTCATAGCCCCGAGAAGAGCACCCCAGGGTGTTACAGTGACAAAGAGTGATGCCAATGGGAGCGCCATCCTCGTTGCTTGGAAACCACCTCGAGAGCAAGATGATGCTGGAGTCATTCAGGAATACAAGGTTAGAAATGAAGCCCCCCCCCCCCCGCCTCTTCCTGTTACTCATGCACTGAATCATGGGTAATACAGGTGAACAAATAAAGGAAGTGGTATCTTTGTGAGGCTCTTGTCATCAGACGTGTCCCTCAGGCCGTCACCTCCTCTCGTCACTTTATCTCCACAGATCTGGTGTCTGGGTAATGAGAGTCGCTATCATGTGAACCAGTCTGTGGACGGCTCCACCTTCTCCGTGCTGATCTCCACTCTCACGCCGGGAATCCGCTACAGCGTAGAAGTGGCAGCAAGCAACGGTGCTGGAGCTGGGGTCAAGAGTGATGTCACCTTTTTTCAATTAGGTGAGAAACAGCCCAAGTGACTAAACCTAAAAGCACCGACAGGCTCAGGGAGAACACTTACTAAACAGTGTTCAAGCTGTGTATCGTGCGTACCCTGCTGTTGCTTCTCTTCAGCTGTTTAACGATGCTCTTGTAACTTTGCTGCTGCATCAACAATTTTCTACACCTAGAAATCTTAAACTATGCATCCTGCTAGTGGTGGACTGAGTACTCAAATCTTAACACAACCGCTCTGTAACATGTAACAGGTAAAAGTAGACATACTTTAAAGTAGAAACTCTCTGTTACAAGTATTGGTTTCAAAATGTTATGAAGTTAAAGTACATTAGTATCAGTAAATTAAGCAAAAAGTACTAAGTAGTAAGCAAAAGTACTCTTCCTGCTCAAGTGCCCATTTCATAATAATATATGTTATAATATTCACTTTAACTATATATTTATTTGTTGTTCCTTCCTTTTCATTTCCCTTCACTATATCTGTAAAGCGTCTTTGAGCACCTGTAAAAGCGCTAACAAATTAAATCTATTATTATTATTATTATTATAATATTATTGGATTATAGTTATTGATGCCTCAATGTATTCTTTACTTTAGTATTGCAGCTCGTTAAGGTGAAGGTCTCTGTTTTTATTTTATTTTTACTTTGAAATAAACTCTGGGTAGCTTGTGAATGCCACCAAGGGACCTATACAGTTTTATTTTAACATTTAATAATATATATTTTATTCGTTATATTTTGTATTACTACTTTTTTTTCTGAACTTATAATACTAATAAAAAAATACTAATAAAATGAATAATAATAATCTTTATTTGGATAGCTTTCAAACTAAGTTACAACCTTTTTCACATAAAAACAGAAACCGTAACACACAGAAAATAAAAAAAGAGCGAGCTAAAAACTAAACCTATTTAAGGACAAAGAGAGTTACAATAAAGCATTTCTAAAACAGTGTTTTTTTTTCAAATAGCAGCATTTGCAGCCCTTTTCTAAAGTTATCAAATATGTGTGTTGGAATAAAAACACAAATATTGGTATCTGTAATGTGGAAGAAGAAGTCTAAAGAAGAGGGAAATGGAAACGGTCAAGTAAAGTACCTCAAAATGATAATTAAGTACAGCACTTGAGTTTCTGTCCACCACTGCTTCATGGTAATCATTATCATCATTATTAAAGTAGCTTCGGTGCTCACATGATGTTTCCTCTTCCTGTCAGACTCTGCAGGCCAGATGATGGACAGCGAGGAGAGGGACACGTTGTCTCAGATCTCAGACGTGGTGAGGCAGCCGGCCTTTATCGCAGGCATTGGCGCCACCTGCTGGCTGGTGCTGATGATCTTCAGTGTGTGGCTCTACCGGCACCGCAAGAAGAGAAGTGGCCTCAGCAGCACATACACCGGCATCCGCAAAGGTGTGTGTGGTCTTCTTCCAACCATTAAGTCCAAAAGAAGGTTATCATGTTGCTGTTGTCAGAGGTTGGAGGTAGTGGAGTACAAATACTTCGTTACTGTACTTAAGTGCATTTTTGTGGTATCAGTAGCCTACTTTACTCCACTACTTTACTCCACTACTTACGACTTTTTACTTTTACTTCTTACATTTTTTACACAAATACCTGTACTTTCTACTTCTCACATTTTCCAAAACAGCTGGTTCCTTTAGTCTGAATGTGTGTTTGGTGGCGTGGTCATTATTCTTTAGAGTCATTGCGTGCCTATTGATTTGAACACGATCCGCGTATCCATCACTTCCTGCTCTTCTCTAAAGAAGAGGGACCAATGGAAACGTTCATTAGCTTACAATGACATTATTGCTCTATGAATATAAAGGGAGGTCAGGTACTCTTTAAAGATGTTGGTAGTTATGGGTACTTTTTACTTAAGTACATTTCAAAGCTCGTAAAGTAAAGAAGTTTAGTCAGTACAGAAGTTTAGTCAGTACTTCTACTTTTAGAGTATAACAGATTAGAGTTGAATGTACTTACTACAGAATATTCAGATATTTTGTTGATTAGTCCCAAAAAAAGTGTATTTTTAAACACAAGTATCTGTACTTCGACTTGAGTAAAGGATGTGTGTACTTTTGCCCTCTCTGGCTGTTGTGTGCTTCATTTGAAGGTGGTTAAGATTGTACAAGGGATCAAGACATGACACAACACTAAACAGCAGATTCATCTCAGTGATATTAAGGAGTAATTGAGATGATAAGCGATCACATCAAAGGGGGAAAAAGACTCTTCTTTTGACACAAAGAACACATCTGCATTCAGGACTGCGCAGACAGGCAAAGGCTGACCTTTAGTCGCTCGTTTGTGGAGTGTCATTTCCTGAGCGCAGCGCAGTTCTTAGAGGCGCGGACCTGTCAGCCTGCCATTACCATGTCTGCTGCTACAACACTAGCGCTATTCCCCCTCTGTCTCGGGTTGCCTGTCACCCCCATTAACCTTCACCTGGACACTCAGAGGGAGCAGTTAGGCAGCTGACATGTGGTTATTTACATGTTTGTTGACAACCACAATGTCCGTCACAAAGCAGCAAGTGCATGCCGAGACAAACGCTCAGTGTCAGTTCCAGCACATCGCTGCTGTAATGGTGAAATCCTTCTGCTCATTATTCCCTGTCTTTGTCTCTCCCTGCAGTGCCGTCATTCACCTTTACACCTACAGGTACGGAAAGTGTGATTTCTCAGCCAATGTTTGTGATATTTGGCATATTTTTCTTGTCTTTTATTTAGTTCAAATATCCTAAGATAATTGCACGTGCTGTGTCCCTTTAATCTCGTATTTTCTTCATTTTCATATAGAAAGGTGTTGAAGCACAAGTTAACACTGCACAATGCTAAGATAACATGTGGATGGGATTTTACGAACATCTCAACATAAAATACCACAATTACTGTGATGAAATAGTTCCTTCTAGAGTAGATAGAATCACCATATTTAGAGAGCAGGGCAGCCAAAGGCCAAACAATATAAACATACAGCTATTTAATAATTAATGGTTTTAATATTTCCCAAACTAAACACACATTTGCTGAATCAAATGTATACGGATATGTATTAAACACCATTGTTGTCTGCATTGTCTCAGTTGAATCAGTGCACTTATTTAAAATAAACAAGTAATCAAAAAACTGAACTTGAAAAAAAGTAGCATTTATCAGCAAATGGCAGCATTTTCCTTTTTTCCAAAAGAGACAAAACATGTGTACGTTTACAGAAATTAAAAAGTAATACACAATATTGGTACAGTAGCTTTCCTTGGTGTGGGCTCATTGAAATACTTCAACTAACAAATAATACGCCTCACAAGTGCAGAAATTGATTAACAATATGCAGAAACTCGGGTAACATGTGTTGTTAGCTATACATTTCTTCATTGCATTACAAACATGCATCTGTTTAATAGAAGTGTGTGTTTGGCTGTTCGTAATACATCTGACACTGTGCCAAGCCCACCTGCTCACAAGGTTAAAAGCTTTGATTAAATCAGGGAAATATGTTGTATTTTTCTTTAAGAGAATTTATAGTTTTTCTTTAAGAGAATTTGTAGTTGTTTGACATTTACTGGGTGCGGAGGAGAACATGTCTCAAACAGTGTTTCTGAATACGACACGCGAAGGTTGTTGAAGGCAATTATTTTACATTGTGTTGGTGCACATTAAACCACAGACTCAGACTCTGAGCCCTATTGATGGAGGCATGTATTGAAGTGTATACTTTCGGCTTCTTTCTCATGGCTTCACCTCCTCTGCCTTTGGCACTTCCTCTTCCTGACAGCCCATCAAGGTGTAATGTATTTTTTTCTGTTTCTCTTTGCAGTGGCATATCAAAGAGGAGAATCAGCGTGCGGCGCTGGCAGGTGAGTGATGTCTGTGTCCCTTTGTGTGAAAGGCTCACAGGATAAATGCACTTACACTGTGGAGACACTAGGGGGAGGTGTCTTCCTGCTCCAAACCCTGTGCATCCACCCCCTGCTCCTTCATCAGCAACACATGATGAGAGGGGCAGGTTTTGATTGACAGCTCTGTGGTCCTCCTTGTTGCAGACCTGGCCTTCTCAGCATGGGGGAACCTCTCAACCAGCTGTGGCTGCCTGACAATTGGCCAAATGCATGTGCCAATCACAAGGACTGTAGCATCAACTGCTGCAATAATGGCAACGGCACCAGTGACAGCAACATGACAACATACAGCCGCCCAGGTCAGTGCCAGACTGAACACATGTCAGAGTTCACCGCAGGAGCCCTCAGAGACTCAATTCCATTCAAACAAACATTTGTATTTATTTTGCAGAGGAAGGTAAAGCAGAACAGTATCAAAGAAGGGCTTTCAAGATACCATTGCTGACATAATTCATTATAATGATATTCTTTTTGAACATTTGATACATTAATATTCCTTTTTTTGTTTTTTGTACATTTTGTCTATTTTTAAGCAAATAAACTACAATATAGGCTATATCATATGTGTTCTAACTACATGAATAATTTAGGGTTGGGGATTCATCCAACAAATCTAAATGTGTATCTTCTAAGAACCATTACATTTGTTTTACTTATAAATAACAGAGATATACCGATGTACAACCATCCTATTAGTACACACCCAGTTATGTATCTTGTAATGAGTTTAACTGAGACTTGTGAAATACAAAAAGTTGCAAGTATTGCATTAATACATGTATCTTACTGTCTTATCTTCACTTTTGTTTGCTAAAGGTATATCTCCAGCCAGTATGATTATGTTACATAGATAAAGATATACTGTACTGTGTGTCTTTGAATCTCAAATCCACTTCCATCAAAGCTGCAGCTGTGCGACTTCCTGTGTTCATGTGCTCCTCAGCTGACTGCATAGCTAACTATGGAGGCCATCCTGAAAACAAACAGCTGGGTCCTGAGACGGCCATTTACAGCGACGTGAACATCTCCAACAAGCTCAACGACATCAAGACGTTCAACAACTCCAGCCTGTGCTACGCCAGCCCGGGAGGAGACCCGGCGGCCACGTACGAGCCCATCCCGTACGCCACCACGCAGCTCATCCAGGCCAGCATCAAGAGTAAAGCAGCTGCCGGGGGGGCTTTAGCTGAAACTATGGACATGCACTGCTGGAAACAGCCCCCCAACCCTCCTCCAATACCAAAGGAGATGATGGCACAGATGCAGTACAACATTATAGAGCAAAACCTGCTTAATAAAGGTAAACGGGGTCGCGTTGGATGTATTTGAAGTCTTTTTAATGCTAAAAAAAAGAGGTTTAAAATAATTCTTGCTTCTTTAGATCATCTGCAAGGAAGTGAAGGAATGATCCATCCTAAGACTATCCCCTACAACCAGAGCCGTGATCACAGCACAGGCGGCTCGCACCACAGCTCCGACAGAGGCAGCAACAGCACCGCGGGTAAGGCCAACGGCTACCTGGCACTCTGGTGAATTTTAATGAGGCGAGACATAGGTCTGTTTTTTACCTTGATGTCTTCTTCTCACATCTCAGGGAGTCAGAATCAAAAGAAAGGAACGCGGGGCCCAAAAATCCTGAAACATAATGCAGTGAGCTGGGGAGAAGCCCCGCCTCCTCCTCATGCTAATGCCTGGGACTGCGACGAGTACAGCCTACCCATGGAGAGGAGGTACGAGTGGGGAAGGACACACTGTGGTTCTGTACCATACACACTTTCTGTCCTGTTTTGTCAGTCCAAAACGTAAAGATCTTCACTTTTGAATGTCATTAAAAGCAGGAAATCTCCATTATTGAGAAGGTATAAAACATATTCTGACATTTACAAATCGATTTCTCAACTAATTTCGAATAGTTTCTTGAATATTGAATTAGCTGCAATGGTACACTTTAAAGAGGCCCTATTGTGCTTTTTGGGGTTTCCCTTTCCTGCAATGTTTTATATAGGTTTCAGTGCATGTAAATCAGGGGTTCTCAAAGTGCGGCCCGCGGGCCAATGGCGGCCCTCGGAAATGTTTCTGGCGGCCCGCGATAGTTAATGTGACACGCTGAAATGCATGCGTTATATTTTGATCCTCCATGGTTGTATCTAGTAAGAAATAGAATGGAATTTAAGAATGGTAAAACTGCGCCCCCTGGGTTGTCATTCCTAAATTATGAATGACAGCTTGTGGAAAGTTTGCTAGACTACTGGTTGCATGGCAACTAGGCATCTCGCGAGTTGCGGTAATTGGTTAGTACAATAAAGAAATAATTTGTTTTGGAATTATTTTGTGTTCCGTTTTTTTCTTGGGCGGCCCTCAATCCAATATTGGGTACCTACATTGGCCCTCACTCATCAAAACTTTGAGAACCCCTGATGTAAATGGTTTTCAAATACTAAAATCCAAAAGTGCCCTTAAGAGTGAGTTTCTCTCCACCCCAATCCCAAATCTAGGACTACATTTTCTTAAATAAAGTTTTTCTACTGTAGGTCTTTAAATTAATGATCTACTGTTCACTGCACATACTCACGTTTAAAAAAAAATGGTATTCCTTTTTTGATTGGCTGAAATAAATGTAAATACATGTTTTCCACCATTACTCTACTCTCTCGAGCGCCACCGTCTCCATGGTGACTATCATGCTACCCTACCAGCTTCTTAAGATTTTTCTTTGAGATACAGCTGGTTTAGACTGCTGTTATATTTTATTATTACATATTTTTGAATGTCAATCAATCCATGTAGTAATCAAAAAGCAATTCAGGGTTGTATTTCCATCCATAGGCTACTTGAACCCGTCATACTTGTGCCAGTATGACTGTAAATACATGTGTTAAATTGTATTCTACATGGTCTTAAAAAGTCCATTACTTGTTTGAACCTGCAGAAGTCCCTCAATGCTGAAGCTATCAGACCCTATGCTCTAAACACATGCAAATCTTCAAAACACGTCTTTATTGTCGCAACCAAAGAACACATTTCACAATTAAGGCTCGTCATTGTCAGACGGTTTACTACGACATCAGGTTTTATATCACAGAAATGACTTCATAAAACACACAATGAACTGAGGCCTTCGAACAGATGCAGCAATTCTGCAATAAAAAACAGATGGTGCAGGAAGCTTATTGTTCTTCTTCTTCTTCGTACGTTTTTTCCCCTATGATGGAAATGTGTGTTGCGATTGCCATTCCAAGGGATTTGCACTGATGTGTAATGGGCTGTGACTAATGTGTGGGGACTGCCAGCACCCCTCATTCCTTTAGCCATTACCTCACGTCAGTTCTCCTTTTCTTATCAGTTTTGATCCAGACGGGAGAATTGAAGGCTGCCCTACTCCACCAGTTCGAGGGGCGACCTCGTCTCCCCCCGTCGTGTCTTACAGTCACCCCCCCAACACACAGGGAGACCTGAGCAACGGCCTGCACAATGGAGCCCAGCACCTTAGGTAACCAGATTAAACCTTTACTGAGAACACATCCAATGTTATTTGTATTTATTATATGTTATTGTTTTATTTTATTTGACACTTTTTTTACATATGTATTTATAACGTGTAGTCCTTTTTAGCTTTTTCTATCCCAGCTCCGGTGACCAGATTAAACCTTCCTTGCCCACGTCCAACCAGGTACACAGGAACACTTGTTGGCATTCAGGGTTAGCCCGGCTTCCTGTATCTTGCCCAACTCAGCTTTAAGATGCTGCAGATGTTCTTCCCAGGATTCACTAGATTACCACATCATCTAGGTAGGCTGCTGCAAACCTGGTGCAACCATTAAGAACAATGTCCATTAATCTTTGAAAGGCTGCAGGCGCTCCATGAAGACCAGAGGGTAGTACAGGGTAATGAAACAAACCCATCCCTGGAATCTGAAAAGCTGTATACTCTGCAGGCTGGCTCAAGAGGCACTTGCCAGTAACCTTTCCAGAGGTCTAAAGCTGTGATGTACTTAGCTTTCCCCAACTGCAGTAGCTCGTCAATACGCGGCATAGGGTATGAATCAAAACAGGAAATGCTGTTCAGCTTCCTCATGTCCGAGCAGAATCGAGGTTCAGTGGTGTTTTTCTTAGGAACAAGCACTATAGGATTTGACCACTCACTTCTAGATGGTTCAATGACTCCCATGTCCAACATCAACTCCACCTCCTTCCTCAGTGGTTCCATCATTCTTTCAGGAATCCTGTAAGGCCTCAGGAGAACAGGTTTAGTGTCCTTCAGTACAATGTTATGCTTTATCACATCAGTGCCTCCAGGTTTTTCTGAGAACACTGCTGGGAAAGATTGTTAAAGCTCCCCCAGCTGATGCCACTGATCCAAACTCAGATGCTTCGGAGGGGCCTGGGGTTTACACGTCTCTCTGTGCGGCACCATGTCAGCCTCGTCTGCTTCCAACGCATCCTCTTCTTCCAGCTGGACATCTTGGATCATCAGAACATGTTCTCCACCTGCCTTCTGGTTTCTCCTGTCATGATATTCTTTTAAAAAGGTTTACATGCAACAACTGTTTGCACTTTCTTTTATCAGGGCAGCATTTCATAGGTCACAGGGCCTGCCGTTCGGGTTAAGGGCCTTGCCACTTGGCTAGTAACTTCCTTGGCCCTGTAGGGAGCAGTATCAAGACTTTCTGGCCAGGTTTCAGCTCTCTTTCACGAGCACGTCTGTGTCGTACCACACCGTCTGCTTATGTTGAGCTTGCGTGCGGCCGGAGCTAGCACCCTGCGGCTCCGTTAGCTTCGGTGGCGGACTTAACATTTGCTCCCGTTTAGCATTATGGTCGTCATAGCCATAGACTATAAAAGTCTTACCCAAGGCTGAATCATAAACTAAACTATATATATATATATATCAAGTACAGTAACTACAACTAGCTAACGTTGTAGCCTAGCAGAGTGGACAAGTTGCTGTTAGCTGACAGTGAGGCCTGTCCATCAAAGTCACCACGCCCTAATTTATGCAAAAACGTTAAGACCTAATATAAATAAAAGGGTTGCGTTATAAAACAATTCACTCACCAATTCATAATCATGAAGGAGGAATCTAACTATATCCCGACTAATTTGTATTGCATCCAGGGGTAGAAACATGTTTGTTTCTGCTGTAAAGTTGGGCAGAGAGACAGCATTTTTGATTGCAATCAACCGTTTTTAACATCCGCTACAAATGTTTGTTGTTGTAACTCTAATTTGTTATTTGCATTTCCCAGCCAACACCTCAGCAGCCACGCTCGGCCTCTGTCCCCGACACACACCTACAGCTCCATCCCCTTCTGCATGGACACCGATGGGCAGGAGGAGGAAGAAAGTGAAGAGGAGGCAGATGAGGAGGCAGATGAGGAGACAGACGCAGAGCCCGCTGAAAGTCACTACAGCCAACACCACAACCGGCAGAAGCACAAACACCAGCTGCACCCCCCCTCTCCACACAAGCTGCTCCTCCACGGGTTGGAGCAGACCCCCGCCTCCAGCACCGGGGATCTGGACAGATCGGTCACAGGGTCCATGGTAAACAGCTGGGGCTCAGCATCCGAAGACAACATCTCATCTGGCAGGTCCAGTGTTGTCAGCACCTCTGAGGGGTCCTTCTTCACAGACGGAGATTTCAACCAGGCGGCGTTGTCTTTGCGGGAAAACGCCGGCCTGCGCATAGGCCGATATCCAGAGGAGTCAGGTGAGAGGGCTTCTGGGGAGGGCTGGGTTTTATTTGTCTTTAAACATATTAGCTGCATTTTCGTATTGGGCATAATTTGTTCCAGACACAAATATCAAGCAACTTCTGTATTGAAAAGATGCCAATACAGTAGTTATTAGTACATGTTGTACATGCATGGTCCCCCAGAGGAGGAAGATAACTAATCTTAGTGGTCCCATGACTCGTTATCCAGCACGACATTAGTTAAATATGTATTTAATTCATTTCTGTAAAATGACATACAGATATTCAAAGTCCCCAGAGGATACATCCAGGAATGTTGGTAATTCCCCAGCTGTTCATGTAGTTTCACCATCTGGTTACATGTGTTTTCTTTTATTTAGTAGAATTGTGTCACATCTTTAAAACATTGCATTGTGTACAGACATTCATAGTCCCCAGATGATGAATCCCAATCGATTTCATACATTTAGCCTTGAAACGTTTTTACAGACATTCACGGTCCCCAGAGGATAAAGCACCAAGGGATCTTTAGACTCTTTATCTAGCATGATCATTAATTAAATATCAATTGGATTTATTGCTGTGAAATATTAAATATGAATCTAAGAATGTTGTTGATTTCCCAACATGTACAATTGTTTGACATGTATCACATGGTGTAGAGACATTCATGATTCTCAGATGATGTATTTCGATAACTGGTGATCCCTGGATTCTTTTCTGTTGTGACATCATAGTTTTTCTCTATCAGTTTACAATTACAGTAGAATGACAACATAAAAACACATGGAATCCTGGCTAATATTTGAGTATTCTGGTACATTATATTTGCTATTAAATAAACATATAATATGTGTGATATGACTTGTGATGAGTTCAGGTCGGCGCCCCCAGCGGCCCAGCAGCCCCATGTCCACAGACAGCAACATGAGTCCTGCAATAACACATAAAAGACCCAGAAGACATAAACAGAACCAGTCTGGTCACCAGGACTACCAACCCAAAGATGTCTTCAATGATGGTAAACACGGAACCAATAATGAAATCAGAGACTTAATCCTGTTCATCTCCTAATAACTCACTAACATTTGGATCTCTGTGTCCCCAGACTCCTGCACGCCTCTGAGTTTTTCCAGCCAGATGTCCCACGGCGAATATATAGCGAGAGGCGCCACGCTGCCCCGGGTGGGCTCTGGGGAGGCCCGGGGGCGGAGGGGCAGCACTGGGACTCACAAGGTCAGGGAGGCTGCAGAGGGCCAGGAGAAGCACAAGACTCCACCCGGAGGAAAAGGAAGCAGCAAGAGCCGACAGCACTCAGGCACTGGATGGATTTTATTGCACTTTTTTAAAGGTGATTGAGTGGACTAGCTGACTAAAAGGTTTTTTTCTTGTGTCTCCTACAGAATTAGGGGATGTCCTTCTGTACAGTCGTCCTGCTTTCCCCTCAGGTCATGCTCAGAGGGAGCCTGATGATACTCATCCATCCAGCTTTATGTCATGTGGAGACTCAAGGACCAAACCGGGAGGACAGGTGGAGGAGGTAAATCAAATTCCTTGCGAGTTATTTGGTGTTCCTCTTCCCAAATATGTGTTTTTTGTAAAACTTTCCATCCCTTTTAGCTATAAGCACTAAAATGCTCTATGACAATAATCATAACACAAAATTAAGCATTTTAGACAGACTTATAAACTCATAATTTCTAGTTACTCACTGATATTTTCTGTATTTAAATTCCCATTGTTGTAACACATTCTAATCTTTTAATACACGACTACTGTATAAAACAATACTCAATTCTGATTGGCTGATTACAGCGTTCTACAGTTTGTTATTCAAAGCAGTGTTTCGATATTCCCTTACACCAGACTGCTGCTACTTTAAGTATTAATACATTAAATCCTCTTTAAAATAATATTGTTATTTCAATTTAAAAAAAAGATTCTGGCTGTGTGAGAAAGGAGGTAAATATACGGCGTATTTTCTTCGCAAGGATTAGCGTTTTATAATTAGCAATAGTTGTAAAACATTATAATGTTTTTATATACATGAATCCCTTTTATAATGCCTTACAATGGGATTATTTGTTACATTAAGTGGTCATTGAGTGCTTTAAGTGAAGACATGACATCCCAGGGGTAAAGGCACGTTAAATACATCACAAGCTGTTTTTAATCACTAGAAGTAGTCATAAATAAGTTGAATACAATTTAGTTTACCCTGTTTTGTATGCAGAGATTAAGTAATATTTTATTCAGCTACATTAAGCTTTACTCTAAGCAAAACAATTATGATAAAAATGCATTATTTAAATATTCTAATGTTTTACAACCAAGTTGATTTCAATGCACGATCCTTGCAAAATGATTGTCAGTAAAAAGCAATTATTAAGTTGTATGATACTTGACCTTATACGTAATTAGTAAATGCTTTATAATGTTATATTTCAAATCAAATCAAGTTTTATTTGTATAGCACATTTATAAACCATTTTTGGTCGAGCCAAAGTGCTGTACATATAATAAAATTAGCCTACAGTAGAGACACTTTACAGCAAATACAACAGCACAGATTGTTCAGAATATCAGTATGAGAAAAACGACACCCTCTATCCTTAGACCAGTGGTGTCAAACTCAAGGCCCGGGGGCCACATCCGGCCCGCGACTTCATTTTATGTGGCCCCGCAAGAGCTTGCAAAGAATGTAATACGTTTATTATACGATTAAATGCCGCTTTACAGAATCAGGTTGCCCATAAACTACATGTCCCACAATGCATCTCGTTTTGTGACATGCGCACTGAAGAGACTTGCAATTATTTGCTTTCAGACGTAGTTAATTACTAAGTCATTATCCTATCCGATAATAATCCAATTCAGAGGCAATAATGTAATATAACACATTATTTTATATATATTATATATATATGTATATTTTATATAGTTACAACCGGCCCTTTGAGTGCAACCATAATGCTGATGTGGCCCGCGATGAAATTGAGTTTGACACCCCTGCCTTAGACCCTCACATTGTACAAGGAAATACTTCCAGAGAAAACCCACAGTTTAAAAGGGAAAAAAAATAATTATAACACATGTTCATGAGTAAAATTATACAGCGCTACAAGAAGTTGAGAATGTATCATAATCAGTTTTATGACCATGCATCTTTACACATACAATGAATTAGCTTTGGTATATGTGGTGCATACCAAGACACAGAATACTCCATTCTGAGTTTAAGTACCCACGCTGCTATAAAGTGTTACCATGTTTATTTTAATATCTTTGATTTAAGGAGAGAAAAATAAATGACAATATTTTCTTTCCACAGTTCCTCAAAAGCTAAGAAGCAAACCGTGCACAAAAAGAAAACCTACCGTTGCTTCAGACGAAGGACTTTGACCATTAAAGGATGGAAAAAATACTTTAGAAATACTGCACAATACATGCTAATGTTTTATACTTCGAATTCTCATTTGGTGTTGAAAAAAAAAGAAAAAAGTGCCCTCATGTTTGAGCCTGTGGACTTCAATTAGTTAGCTTTTCGGGTGCCGGCCTGCAGGAGTCCACTGCTGGTTTCCCCTCAGTAAAGCAACATGAATGCACATTTAATGGCGACCGTGAGTGTCTACACAAACATCGTCCGTGGTGTCTGCTCGATGCGGCGCCGTACCTGATCTTTGCTTGTCAGTTGTCTTGTTCTTTTTTCCTGTAATTGATATCCAGTTCATTACCAGCCATCTTGTAAATTCCTGAAATTGTTTACTGCCACAGAAGTGCTTCAAATTCAAATTTTATATAACAGTGTTAATGTTTTATAAGTGATGTACATCTTGTCTTTGTATTATTTGTCCTACTTTGGTTATAAAAGCACAATCACTTTTATTCTAAGTCTTTATTATTATGAATTCCAGTCTGGAGGAAAAACAGGCTTCGTCAATCATTTCGTTCAGGCTGAGAAAACGATTGTTGATTGTGATTGTGCATTCAGTTGCGTACATGTAAGCTGCTTTCATACAGATGTGTTGTGTGTACTGAGAGAATTGCATGCAGATTCACCTGTAAGAGCTTTTACTTAACATCTTGACTGCTTAATCGTCCTTTTGGGATGATGAAAAAAAAAACTTGTTTAGGGACTGGTTCCATTTTTTGTTTTCTCCACTGAAGCCCATGTCATCAGCCCTGTGTTCCCCTGACCTTTGCCATAGCTCTTTGGAGCAGGGCTGGACAATAGGTGTCATTTATCTAAGTACTGATCAATGAGACACATTTTCAATAATTATATAAATTATAAAAAACTACAAATATCAGAAAGTCAGTGTAAGAAAGTGAATATAATCAGAAAATGTTGTATTAAAAACATATATTGATATTGTATTATTTATAGATCTAATGTTACATTTGCATTGTGTGATACATTTTGGTCATATTGTCCAGCCCTATTCTGTAAGTTAAATATGGAACAAATTTGTCACTTTAACTACTCTGTTTGAATAAATATTGCTGTTCCTTAAGCAACAATTACATATAATGTCGTTCTTTGAACTTAGTTATAGCAGATTGTCATTGTAGTCCCAAATGAAATTCAGTGTTTCCAAAATTAGTAACCAGAAATGGCAAAGAAGAAGTGAAAAACTGCTTTGTGTAGAAATGCCATCAAGGAAATCAAGCCTTTAAAGTGACCCTTAGTCATACAATGGGTCATTCATTTGCATTACGGTTTCAAATTACACTTTTAGAGAGAACCACGTCCCATGTAGAGGGCACATTTTTTATTAATTAATTAAATGTATTTTTTTTAAATGTCAAAGGGTCTGCAGTGAGCCTGGTGTAGCTGAATATCACATGACTTTATTGCAGGTTGTTCAGATCACCTGTTGGCTCCTAATTAAGAATTGAGAGCAGCTGGTGTGTTTCCCCTCTCGGCCAATCAGAGTGAGACAACAACCTTTCTATAGAGCTTAAGAGAGTTTGAGAACTGCACGCCAAGGACATTAGGATGATTCCTTCACCTAATGCACACCTTATATTAGCAGATGTTAAACCATGGTCTTTGGCCCTTTGTAAAATCTTTGCTGTCTTGTTTTTTCTTCTTCATGGGTTTTTTTTACATTTTGAAACCTAATTTGAGAGTTTAGAAAACCTCCTTTGTACACATTTTCTTATTTTGAATGTGATTTCTTTCTCCAAGTTGTGGTTATATTTCACACAGGCTCCGCCCTCTACTGGACTCTATGGGTACTACCCTTAACCATGCTATGCACGCATTCACATACTGAGTTGCATAAACGTAGCCGGCCAATCAGGGCGAGCCTCCCTGAATGCGCACACAGTATATAAGGCGGCCACGCCTCCTGATCCTGTTATCCTTTTTCTCTTCAGCGAGCGAGCAACAACTGATGCAGAGAAAGCAAAGACGTTTGAAAGAAGATGAAAGAAGACCCGGGCCGGTTCTTCATGCCCTGGCTTAATAGCGGGCGCCCCAGGTCCAGGGAAGGGGCAAACACAGCCCAATTGATCCAAGTGGATTGTGGTCAATTGGAAGAAGAGCAGCCCCATACCTCACCTGCAGGCTTACTGCATTATGCGTCACCTGCAGAGGCTGTTTGCCGGTCTTCCTTTAGATCCCAAGAGGCACAAACGACGTCTGGTGACCATCCGTGGATGGTGGATCAGAGTGGTGGATTGGAGTATCAGTGGATACTGGGGGTCCCCAAAACATCTGCGGAGGGGAACTCCACTGGGGCGAGTGACCTCCTACATCACGGTGTTCACGCCCAGTTCGGGAGAGCGGAGGTGGACCTGTTTGCCAACCGGCGCAACAGCCACTGTGGTTTTCCATGGCTCTGCGGGACAATCCACCCTTGGGGGTGGACGCGTTTGCACACGAGCCATGGCCAAGAAAGCTGCTCTACGCCTTTCCACCGCTGCGTCTCATTCTCCCCCTCCTGGAGAGGGTGAGACGGGAACATCCGTCAGTCATCCTAGTGGCCCCAGGTCGGCGTTCGGCGCCATGGTATGCAGAGGTGACATAGATGATGGTGGACCAGCCTTGGGCGGTGCCTCAGGTTTGGGGAGCGCTGTCTCAGGAGACAGGTGCAATGGGGGCATTACCCACTCTGGGCCAACCTCTCAGGCTTGGCTCCTGAGAGGGACAGGCTGAGACAGGGGGGATTGTCTGACGAGGTTATTCAGACTATCCAAGCAGCAAGAGCAGAATCCACCACAGCCTGTTACAGGCCAAAGTGGTTGGGATTCCAGCGATGGTGTGAAGAAAGGAGTCTAGAGCCTATGTCTTGTGAGTTAGTCTCTATTCTGTCCTACTTACAGTTACTGGTGGACAGGGGGCTTGCTTATTCCACAATTAAAGTGTATTCAGCAGCCATTTCATTCTGCCATGAGCGATTTGGCGGCAGGTCAGCCTTCAGTCAGCCGCTTATGGTGCGGTTTTTGCAGGGGGTCAGGAGACAGCGCCCAGTGGGACCTGTCGTTGGTGCTCGAGGCTCTGGTCACAGAACCATTTGAGCCTCTGGAGCTCTCCTCCCTGAAGGCACTGTCATTGCCTTGACTTCGGCCAAAAGAGTGTCCGAGCTGACCGCTCTGTGGGTACACCCGAGTTGCCTTTTGATCCGGGGTGACCGTAGTGGGGTGATACTCAGACCGAACCCCTCCTTTGTTCCCAACAACCTAGGGAGTTCCTTTCAGGTCAAGTGTTATACAGTTGAACGGCTTTAGTCTTCCACCCCATATTGGGGAAAGGGAGGCTAAATTACACCTCCTCTGCCCGGTGCGTGCGCTGGCATGTTATGTAGAGCGCACGGCTTCCATTAGGCGCACCGAACAGTGGAGAGGGCCTTCCCCACTGGGGTCCATGCACGCTCCACACGGGGTATGACCATGTCATCAGCCTTATTCAACGGCGTGAGTGTGGAGGACATATGCATAGCGGCGTCTTGGTCTACGCCAGGCACCTTCATAAGGTCTTATCTCTTGGACATGTCTGACTCCTTCTCATCCTCTGTGCTTGCGACCGGTGAGGGGGGGGGGGGGGCTGTGGGTCAGTAGGCATCTGACCCCCCCCCCGGCACATAGTGCGCTTATGTTTTCCCATGCGCCTTAGGGACCCGGGAAACGCAGTATGCTGTAAACCCCATACAGGATTGGAGGACGCTCCTCGCCTTACTCACTATTTTCCATGCACACTACACGAGGTAAGCGTGTGTGAGTGTGGGGACCAAAAGCCGGTCAGGGGCAGTGTGATGGGTCGATGTTGTGGAACGACAGGGCGTGTATCCATCAGGGCTCCACCCACTGCACCCATAGAGTCCAGTAGAGGGCGGAGCCTGTGTGAAATATAACGGTGGGTTATATATTGTAACCCTGGTATATTAGCACAGGCGGAGCCCTCTACCTAGGGGCCTTGTCTTTCCAATGCCGCTCGCTGAAGAGGGTGTAGGATAACAGGATCAGGGGGCGTGGCCGCCTTATATACTGTGTGCCTGTGCGCGCATTCAGGTAGGCTCGCCCTGATTGGCCAGCTATGTTTATGCAACTCAGTATGTGAATGCTCGCATAGCATGGTTAAGGGTATCCATAGAGTCCAGTAGAGGGCGGAGCCTGTGCTTATATTACCAGGGTTACAATATGTAACCCACCGTTTTAAGGCTTCAACCAACTTGGCAACCAAGGGACTCAATCGTGTGTTTCAAAGATTTCAGTCCAAACTAAAGCTAAGAAGAAAAATAAGTATGTTCAGTTTTATGTTTCCTAGCCCTGCTTTCACCTGTTACCTGAGATGAGATAAAACACACAACTCTGATATAATGACTTTGTATCATTTGTTTAAAGACCTTGAAAGAAAATGACACACATACAGTAAGACTTTGAGAATATAAGAAGGGATATCATATTGTAAGTTCATGAAGTTTATTCTACATTATACATGAAAGGCTTTTGTTAATATAATTGGATATAATCCTTTCACGAGATTGAAAAAAAATCTATGTGAGCTGAAATGACAACAAGGAAACAAGTCTTAAAAGCGATCTTCAGTTATTAACATTATAAAATGTAAAATCAAATTCAATTACAAATTATTCAATTGCATTTTTGCTCCATTTCTTTGTTTTTAAACCATCTTCAAAGATCTTGGAAAGACACTTGTTTGTTTTTATTTAGTCCCTGCTTTTTATTTATTTTCCGCTGAATGCCTTCAGTTTATCCCAGAGGTAAACCCCCACAGCTCTGTGGTTTCGAGGTGATGTGCCTGAGGAAGACGGGAGAAAAGAGAACAGTGAGGATGTGATGAGACATGCTGTTTAATTAACCTCACTTATGAACTTTCATCAGCGGAGCAGCTGTGTGCTGCTGGAAGGAACAAAATGTTTCCCAGATGTCTTTCAGTGCACGTGTGTGAGTGTCAGTTTAGTTTTCCTTGAGTCACACAGTAAGTGTACAAATAATTACGGCAATTTTATAATTATACAGAAGTCATTGTGATTTATTAACGAGGTTGATCCTGAACCGTCTCCACTCAGCGAGGATAAGTGAGGTGAGGAAGTGCTCTGACCTTCTGTGCTCCTTCATTTCAAATATTTTGACTTCACTGGGGTTCCCTGTGATATTACAAAGGCATAACTCAGGGATGATTACCTGATACACTGGTTAGGAAAATGTTAATATTGTGTTTAAGAGCACATTTTCAGGTTCTTATTCATATTCTGTGCCTCGACTCTGACACGTCTCCATGCTTTAATGTTCAAAAAGCTCTTTATTTTTCTCATACTTCCTGAGCTGCAGCACCTCTTTTCACCCTCTGTCTGAAACTAGAGCCCAGTCTGCTCTGGTCGGAAGCACAAGGTTTACACAGTGATGTCACTATGTTACCGAAGTAAACAAAGGAGAGGCATTTCAGGCAGGGAGGGATTGTGACGTTTGCAGACCATTTACATCAGGGATGGGCAACTTGGATGGTGGTGGGGGCCACATCATTTATGTACGGGCCACCAGGGGGCCGCAGATTCACTTGGAACACACACACACACACAAATTCCATGTGTTGTATGTAATTATTAACAAATATAAGTCTGACATCTTCATTGACATTTTACAATCTTTCAGGGAACATCCTCTAATAAGCTCACTCAACAAATATCAGTTCACAGAAATGTTATTTAATTTGTACAAGGCATGTTTGTATTGAACAGGTTATTTAACAGTGGGATACAACTATGTTATACTATTGGAAAGCACTTGAAAATGTGTGTGCATTGAGATTAAACATTAAGATGACATAAACATGAAGTCATGAACACTAACCCAGACTTTAGTTAGTCTAACTTGAACCTAAGACACTTGTAGCCAGTTTCTGCTGACGCACAATAAGGGGAGTGTCAACACGCACTCTGCTGTTCCTCAGCGCCTATAGAACACACTACAGTAAAGGGAAAACCACACAAATCACAATAGGGCCTCTTTAATTAACAGGACAGTTCATAAACATTAGGAAAATTGTCTGAAAATTGCAATAGGCGGGACATCTCTAAGCTGTTGACCAATCATAACAGATCCAGCCAGCTAACCAATCAGAGCAGGCTGGGCTCTGGTTTCAGACAGAGGGTGAAAAGAGGTGTTGCAGCACAGGCAGTAGGAGAACAATAAAGAGCTTTTTGAACATTAAAGCATGGAGACATGTCTCTTTACCACCTGGTTAACAATTACGTTGAATACATACACATTGATACTGTGGGATACACTATACATGTAATAGGAATGACAGTGCATTACTGTTACGTTCCCTATTGGGCTAGGCCAGGGAACCAAAAGGGAAGCGACACGACCAGATTGGAATTGGTAATAGTTATAAATGGTTTTATTATAAAGCAAGGTGTAACAAAATGGAAGGCACGCAGCCTGAACAAACAAAAGGGCCAAAAGGGCACCGGCTGACGAATAACCGAACAAAAGGAGGACTCAAAAGGAGTCTAAAGGCATTCAGAAAAGAATAGATAATAACGGAACTAAATAGAAACAAAAACCCTCACTATAAAAGTGGTACAGACTAACACAGGACATATATACAAAACACACAGCTAAACTAAAGGCAACAGTCCCAAAACCTAAGCTACTCTAACCTCTAACTAAGCTACTCTAGGCACTACTAACACACAATATCACACTACCTGACACAGACCGCACGAGTTAACCACAGACCGAGAGTAAGTAGCGAGAGGCGTCTGTTCCTCAACAGAGCCTCCAGAGTGGTGATAGTCCTTTGTACTCCTCCCCAGCAGGTGTGCGCCGGCTGTGCGCTGCGATTGGACGACGTCAATCCAATCACCATCTTCAGAGGCGGACCAGGAGATGGGCAGCCAATGATGTTGGAGCAACCACACAGCTCATTTACATAAACACACACACAGCTGAAAACACTCACAGACAGATTAATGAGCAGACAAACAGCAACCGTAACAATTACTTTCAAACCTGAAACTACAACATGTAGCAAACCAACATCTTAAATGTAGCGGTAAATCGAGGTTTTTTTTGTTGGTTGCAATCTCCACCCAGAACACTAGATGGCACTTAATCCTACAAACTATTTTATTGTCTATTTAAACTGTCTTATTGTTTTGATGTCCTGCCACTTTCCTCTTTTAGTCATTCTAAAAATAATGACAAAAAAATGATGTTGCAGGTTACATTTGAGTCATTATTTTAAAATGTATATCTTATCTACAGATGTAGGACTCATTTCAGAAGGCTGAATGACCGGAACAGACCAGGAGACAGACATATTGATTAAAGCCTTTTTCACTAATTAAACCTTACATTTTCCTTAAACGCTCCACTCAACCTAGAAACAATTTAACTTCCCACTTGGCTGTTTTCCAACTCAATCAAATGTGTTCAGAATACACACTGCCATCGGTAACAGAATAGCAGAAGAGGTAGTCTAGTCTCCTCAACTTTTCAAGTAGTGTCATGCTTCTCAGTGAAGTGCCAGCTCAGCCGATATGTCTCCTAGATAAGCACAGCAGCACCTGCACAGGGTTTGTGGGTACAGAACCAAGTGGAGTGCAACCATGAGGGCCACTCTGTAGACTCACTGATGCATACTAATATGAATGTGACGAGCAGCTACAGATGATTTACTTCAGTCTACCAGCTCACTTTTGCTTTGTGACACAAAGTGAACATTAACTAAATGTATGAAAAGAAAAAAACTCATTGCTCTTAGTAATTCTCATGATCTACGAAATGAAAACAATGCATAGTAAATAGTTAGTGTATGACTATCAAACAATTGTTTTAAGGATTGCCATTTAGCCTTACACAGTATAAGCCACACAGGATATACATTTTAATATTGACTACTTAAAGCACACAATCAGCAAATGAAGCAATAAACACAACATATGGAACATCTACAATGTTTTCTGTCACTATTTGATTTTAACATGTTCTTGCTGAATTGGTGTCATCGTTCATAATACATGATTCATTTCTGCATTACGATCCTTGCTGTCTATCACGACATTTGGGGGGTCACACACTGTACTGAGTCTACTGAGTGGTCTTTGGGTCCTCCTCAATGATGAACGTCACTCATGTTATTGTGTGCATTCTGGTGAATTTCAATACACCATGTTGGAAACTTCTTTTTTTATGTAAAGTATAACATTTTTTATTTCTGCTGAAGTTATCTTATCTGTATTATCAGGATAACTGCTCATTGACACAACCTGGAAAGAATATCACATGTATCTTTGTTCTTTGTGAATAAAGCGCACACAGAACTGCAGTTCACGCTAATACTAGCATTAGTTATATTTATTTTGGAATTATTTTATTTGTAAATCAGTATTTATCAATAATGGGGGCTGTGGGGAAATGTTCAGCATATTGGAATATTATAAACGACTCTTCCCACCAATGTATGCATTCTTGCCAGTAAGTGACAGGTGCAAAGGCTACTTTCAGTCACTGTGAGAGCATCTTGTGTGTGTCCTTGTGCTGAGAGGCTGATTTTCTTTATCAACTGTCAGCATCTGCTATACAATGTGATCCACCCTATCTCTTTTGTACAATTATCTCTCGAAGCTTTATTGATGTCTTAATGGTAGATACATCATTTCAACTCTGTCCACTCCAATCTACACAATGATTGCTTAATAAAAAATACCGATACTCTCTGACAGTATCAAGTCATCTTCTTCATTATTGCCTCCCAGGCGATTTAATACAAGTGTGCATAGACAAATGGAAACTTAAATATGCATCATTTCATATTTTTTTACATTATGTTTACTAAGTCATTCATGCAATCAGCCTCTTCATGAATTATTCCAATAACTTGATTGCAACCAAATAGAATTGTGAGGCCCTTGTGTGGGTGAAGCTGTTTTCCTCTCAACGCGCTGAGTGGCTGCCTTCATCCCCATCCTTCTCCTTTTTTCTATTTGTCAAGGACAACTGTCTACAGTAGGATATTCACAAGCGTTTGCCTTGGTTTCTAAGATACTGTGTGTGCATGTGTGTGTGTGTGTGTGTGTGTGTGTGTGTGTGTGTGTGTGTGTGTGTGTGTGTGTGTGTGTGTGTGTGTGTGTGTGTGTGTGTGTGTGTGTGTGTGTGTGTGTGTGTGTGTGTGTGTGTGTGTGTGTGTGTGTGCTCGTACGTGCCTGTGTGTGCTGCCAACTTTCATTTTCAATTTTGCCGTGTTTATCCGGCAGATTCTCTGCAATCTGTCGGCACAAAAACGGCTTTGACAGCTACAGTATAGGGCAAATGTGGTGGAATTGCTCGAGAGGCTGACAGAAAAAAGTGAAACTGATGGCTGTCAACCCCCCCCGAACAAGTCTTTATAAAGGCGACACATCTATACAGAAAGTATGGCTGAGTGCTGCGAATGAAAACACTCCCCTGACCTACCAGCTGAACCGCACCATATGCCATTTGTGCTCAATTTCCTCCCATTATCGCACACCAAATGTTGAATCTTAGGATAATCCGACATATTTTTGTGGAAGCCATTGGAGGTTTTTAGCCTCTGGAACAGGAACATTCAGGCGACATAATGATGTTTATTGAGGAGGTGCAGGGAAGAAGTCTGGAGGTGATGGAGACATTGATTAGCTCCAGAGCAGTGAAACAAACAGGTGGTGTCAGAGATAGGAGGCTCTGAGAGGGGGGTGTTTCGTGTGTCATTGACATACTTGGAAGGAGACAGGGGGGGTGAAGTGACACTGGTGTAGAGGGAGAAGTTATGAGTGCAGACGAGAGGGGTTCGGGGGGGTAGAGATGGAGTAATGAAGTGCGAATTTATGATTTCAAATTTATTGCAGTTGTGTTTGAGGAAGATTACTTTCTCTTAAAGCAGACAGTTGGTGAGGAATTAGGAGGTGTCAGAGATAATGAATCTGGTGGAGGTGGAGCTCGACCCAGTAAATTCAGATTTGTTTATGGAGATATATCACGGTCTGTCACTATAAGAGCATGCGACGCTAAGAGAGGACTTACTGCGGCGGATGAGAAGGGAATGCTAAGTCGTCAAAAGCTGCAGAGAGGATGATGCCGTGGCTTTATCTGGCAGCAAGAGAGGGGCTTTTAGAGACAAGTTTGTTATAAAATCTAAATATCTAATGTTGTAGCATAATGAGAGGCTGTGACAACATAGACAGTGACATGAACTACATCGTCAGGATATTAGGCCACAGGACAAACTGACAGAAAGATTAACAATGCATTTTAGGATGCAGATACATGTATTTGAAAGAGGTTATTATTTTTGCTATTTGTTATACTGTGTCAGTTAAATACTGCCACACAATTGTACTCTGCTATCAATGTGTGGTTTGTGTTTTGAGGAGTTTATACTCTGTTTGTATTGCCTCTCCAGACATGTTTGTAATACAAATTATAAAACAATTATGTTAGGACTTATCCTGGTAGTCTTTTCACTTCCATTAGTGCAATTGTCCATATGCTTTTTATACAGCTATGGTAATATAGATTCTAACTCCACTGAGCTAAACTCATCTTTTGAATGTAATTAATTCTCCTAAAAGAGACAAACTTTACAAAAAAAAGTCAAACATGAATTGAGTGATTGCATAATTATTTATTTTGCGTACCTTTTCATATTGCTATGACATCATTTGAATCAAATTGTTAGGGCTATGAATACCATTAAAAAAAGACACAGAAAAAGTTAGTATTTATACCTAATATCAATATTATTATTTTCCAACAAAAAAGTTCTAATACATATATTTCCATAGTTTGAAAATCAATGAATGTCCAAGTATTTATCCTTAAACTTTTTTTATTTTTCACCGAAAAGTACATTCTCTGGGACTGGGAAACTGAGAAATAAAAACACTTGCTGTTTATTTATTGTTTTTGATCCTCTTAGAGATCTTGTCATGGGAGTCTCATATAGCCAGCTGTCGAAATGTTAGACTGATCCAATTTCCAGAGGAGCTTCCAGCTGCTGGGTCTGGGTTCCAGGATTAAAGCCAGTGTGTGGATCTGTAAGTCAGCTAAGGTAAGACAGTATACTAACTATCCTTTCTGCACTTACCTCGATGCCCTCTGCCAGAGACCTCCATAGGCCTAGCTGCTTCATGTCAGGAGCGACATAAAGGAAGTAGAAGAACAAGATGAGAATAAATTGGTCACTGAGGGAGCTAAAGGCCAGGAGAGCGCCGGCCTGTGGCTCACCCTCGGGGTGTGGGAGCCGCAGAGCGCGACTCAGCCTCAGGTGGGTTTCATGTTAACCAGCAAACTGTTTGAATGCTGCAATTAGCCAAATGTCATGAGTCACAAATCAGCCTTTCAGGGAAATGTTACACATAATCAGACTGAAAAGGTTGTCGACCGCATGTTGAGAGCATTTCATGAAATGATCCCTCTCCTGCAGCATTGAGATCTAACACAAGATAGAAAGGAGCAACAATGAATGCAGTCAGGTCTCTTGTGAGCGTCATACAGTAAAACATCACAACCCACTCTGCAATTCATAATGTTCTTTTGAAATATAAAGTGGACTTTTAGAAGCTCTGCAATCACAAGGTGTAGATGAAAATGTATGTTTCTGACATTTCCTGTGACTAAAATAGCCTCTTCCCTGAGATGTCGGCACTACATAAACACATATCTTGCATAATCAGTTTTGCATGTTGGAACATCTTGAATAAACATGTCTACTGTCTGAATTGTGTGAAGCTCATTCATTATTATTCATTTATGTTCACCTAGATAAAGGGGTGGTTTACCCAGAGGATTATTTAAAGTGGTCCTATCATGCTATATTTTAAACATAATATTGTAGGGCCATACCTATATAAAACATATCTGTGAAGTTCTTTTTTCAAAATACCAAACAGATCATGCATTTTAGCCATGCCTCATTTCACTCTATTTGCTCTTTTCCAGCCCTGTTTTTGCAGGGGCTGATTCTGCTTGTGTGGTAGACTACAGCGCCACTTACAGGTCTGGCATATGTACTACAGCACCTCCAGCGCTTTCAAGCGGTCTTTCATTCCCCTTATAGGTGGAGAGTTGCCCATACAGTATAGGTGGAGCACCCCTTTTCTAACGTCAGAAAAATTCAAATAATAATCAGCTCCGTTGCAGCCCCGTTTTTAGAGATTTGGGTACGGAGGAAAAGAGAGAGGGTTGTGTTTTCTGACACTTGGTGAGGTCCCTGACACACCGGGGACACATATTCATGTATAAAAGATGTACAAAAGTGCATTTTGCATGATGGGTCCCCTTTAAATGTTACATTTGTTTTGCATCCACAATCATGCTGTGAAGACTACAAAAGCTGTTAAATAATAACATCTTAAAAAAACGTTACCAAATAAATGAAATGCAGCCAATGTAGCTAACGCGGCTAAATTGTTTCCTCTAAATAGTACTGAATCAAGTGTTCCATCCAAAATGTATTGTCCTTGTTACTTGAAGTGTTTTCCATGATAAATATTTCATCGTGGCAAAGTCCAAAGAAGAGAAGCAGTTTGAGGGCAAATTGCTCCCTTGAGTTCTGAGAAAAATATCACAGCAGTAACAGTTACAGTAAACTGCTTTTTCATCCGAGCTAAACAGCAAGTGACCACACCATTCCTAAACCTGTGCAGCAAATTGTATCTTTATATGGAGCTATAACTCTGTGGAAGCAGGTGGAGCCTTGTAATTGGGCCCTGTGGGCTATGCGTTGTCCTTTTGTCAAATGCACATGCAATGGAGGAAAAAGCACTCGGTATCTGAGTGCTTTTTCCTCCATTGCATGTGAATTTGACAAAAAATGTTTCCCTTAGATGCATAAGTGGGGTCAAAAATTACCCCGAGGGTTGTTATTTTTCAAAATCTCTGAAATTAAAAGTTTTTACACTTCCATATTCCAGGTATTCCTCATAAAACATGTTTGTGACTTGAGGCCATTTGAATTTTTTTTAAATGTTTTTATACATTTTAAGAAATTGCAGTTTTTGTGTCACTACCCCAGTTTTTTATAAGCGGGGTCAAAAATGACCCAGAGCATTTCCTACAGAATCTCAAGGGTTTGCTTTGAAAACCTTTGATTCTTACCAACTGTGACAGTCAGGATACATGTTCTGTCCCACTTACACATCTGATGCATGCAGTCTCACCACCAGGAGGTCAGTTTGACACAGCAGCATACATGTAAGTGTTATCTTCATTTATCAACTCCATTACTTTTCTGTGATAGAGTATCATGTTGGTCAACAAAGTAGACACTAGTTAGCTAACTACAAAATAATGTTAGTAGTAATGTTAGTACTCTGTTAGCTAGTTTACTAAGCTAGCTAACATTACACTAGCTTACTAAGCTAGCTAACATTACACTAGCTTAGTAAACCAGCTGATATTACTGCATTTGTCACTGTATTCATAATTCCTTCTAATAAAAGCTAACCTGTTAGGTAACCTATTATATGATTATTGAATATTGATGTGTGTGTGTGTGTGTGTGTGTGTGTGTGTGTGTGTGTGTGTGTGTGTGTGTGTGTGTGTGTGTGTGTGTGTGTGTGTGTGTGTGTGTGTGTGTGTGTGTGTGTACACACATGCATGTCTGTGCCTTTACTTACATATAAATGCACAGACATTTACTTAGATAGATACATATTGATTTATAGTTTTGTGTGTCATTCAAACATTGTCTGTTTTATGTTTTCTCATCTAGACTATCATGGCTACTTGGAGGCCAGCTAGGATACCCGAAGACGTTGCTCGAGATATGATGAAGAGCCCATCGGTGGGATTGACTCAGGATCTGACATCTCAGATGTAGAGGATCCAGATTATTGTCCACCTGGACATGTCAGGCCGTCTGGGAACCAACCTGCGCCTGCCGAACAAGATCAGTCAGACACGGAGGAGTCCTCTGACTCCTCCGAAGAGGAAATGGATATTGTGTCCAACAGAATGAGCCGCAAGGGCTCTTACTGGGCAGAGTTACCTCCCACCCAGGTTAAAACACCAAGCCACAATTTACTGAGAAGTCGGTCAGGGCCTGCATATGGGTTTAGCACTGTCTCTCCAATAGATGTATGGAAGCTCTTTATCACTGATAGTATATTAGAAAAGGTGTTGAGATGCACAAACATGGAGGGAAGAAGTGTCGCAACAAACAGAGGAAAAGAGTGGACAAATCTAAGCAAAGAGGAGCTCATGGCCTTCATTGGATTGACCATTCTTGCAGGAAGTGAGAACAACTGGGATGTACCAATCCGTGTGCTCTTTGGGAGTCCTCTAAACAACCCAATGTACAAGGCCACAATGTCAATTGGACGTTTCGAAGATATTCGCCGTTTGCTGCGCTTTGATGACAAGAGGACCAGAGCCTCCCGACTGGAAACAGACCACATGACAGCCTTCCGCTACATATTCGACCTGTTCCTGGTCAACTGCAGGCAGAAATTCATCCCCAGTGATTGTGTCACAGTGGACGAACAACTTGTACCATTTCGAGGGAGGACCAAGTTTTTGCAGTATACGCCAAGCAAGCCTGCCAAGTACGGCATAAAGATATTCTGGGTTTGTGATGCACGCACCCCTTATGCAATTGATGGAATTGTGCACACAGGGAGACAACCAGGGAAAGAAGTCCATAATAATCTAGGGGAAAACACTGTCCGTGCAGTGGATTCAGCCACACAGGTCGCAACATCACCACAGACAACTTATTCACCAGTGTGCCTCTTGCAGAGCATCTCCTGGAGAAGGGTCTGACTATTGTGGGAACATTGCGACAGAACAAGCCAGACATCCCTCCAGTGATGAAGGCTTCCAAGTCGAGGGAGATCCACAGCACTGCATTTGGGTTCAATGGCAGCATGACCATGATCAGCTATATCAGAAAAAAGGGAAAGGCTGTTCTGCTTCTCAGCACAATGCACCACAGCAAGATGGTGGATGAAAACAGCCAAAAGAAAAAAACAGAAATAATCCTCTTCTACTGTACAACCAGACCAAAGGAGCTGTAGATACCGTTGACCAGATGGTTGGCTACTACACCTGCGAGCGCCAGACACAGAGGTGGCCCATGGTGCTGTGGTACAACATGATTGATATAGCCACTCTAAACGCCTACTCATTTTTCAGGGCTCAGCACCCAGACATTTCCACAGGTATCACCAACGCACGGCGACATTTCCTCACAGAGCTCTCAAAGGAGCTTCTGACTCCTCACATGAAAAGTCGACTGGAAGGTACGTCCGAACCTACCAACCTACATCACTGAAGCAATGGGAAGGTGTGGAGTGACAAACGCTGCAAACCAGCAACAGGAGAGAAGCACAGAGGGCCAACAGAAGAGAAAGAGGTGCCAGATGTGTCCAAGAAACAAAGATCGCAAAGCCACCAATCGCTGTTGGAAATGCAGTACCCCAGTGTGCAATGGTCACAGCCAAAAGCAAATACTTTGTGACAACTGCACACAGTGAATAGAGAAAAGACGTTGGTGTGGGCACATGTGAGTGGACAGTGTTCTGGTCTTATGTATGTTCATTCTCTTTTTTGTCCTCCAGACAGATGGACATACTAACAATAATTTTTGAAGATATTTGATGTTATTTCTTGCGATTTTTTTTAATAAAAGTTATAAATAAGCATGTTAAATGTAAAATCAGTCTTTTGTTGACCCAAATATAATAAATATAATCACCTTTAACCAAAATTAAAGACATTTTTTAAATTCATTGCAAAAACACATTGATTCTAATTGGGGTCATTTTTTACCCCACTCATGGAAGAGTGTAGGTATTGGTCGTTCATGCATCCAAGGGTTAAGTAAAAGTGCTAATGCCACATTTTAAACATACACTGAAAAAACTGAAACAAATTACACATAGTTGTATAAGGTTAGTTGAAAGCAATAACATTAATTAATTAACCTTATACTTTTCATATTATTTCTTTCGACCTAATACAATGATGTGTAATTTGTTGACATAATACATTTAATTAAAGTCAGTGTTTCAGTGTACTTCATTACAAGTACAGGTTCTTAATTCCAAATGTTTTGTTAAGTAAAAGTACAGAAGTATTGTTAGCTAAATGTACTCAAGTATCAAAAGTAAGATTACTCATTAAAATGTTTGTATTATTGTAGGAAATGTATGTTCTAACGTTTCTATCATTAGAAAATACATGTAATAAAAAAAATGTAATTCCTCAATATATAGCAAACTTTAGAAATTGTTGGGAAAATTAGTACTGCATCTACACAGTATATGATCAACATGTTACCATTTAAAAAGTCCAAAATAAAAGTATTGGAGTAAAATCACAATATCCGCATTTGAAATGTATTGTACTAGAAGTACAAAGTAGCAGAAAATGGAAATACTCAAGTAAAGTACAATTACCCCAAAGTTATACTTAAGTACTGTATTTTAGTTAATGTACTTAGGTACATGCCACCACTGCTCACATACATACAAACCGTGTGAATTAGAAAGAGTATATGGAAGACGTGTGGTGGGAAACCATCTAAATCGTGTCAAAGTGAGTGTGGAATTGACAACATAATACAAATTGTTCTGTCTCCATAGCACCTTTGGAAAGCCAACGAGTTGGATTTAAAGCTTAAATGGTGGATCGCACACGGTCCCCCACCTGCACAATATCTGCAGACAATCCTAATCCCTGTCTATCTGTCTCTCAAGACACAAATATTGTTAGGCTGTCCCACACAGCGCATACTGTAGCACCTATAGCGCCTGAAGCCATCCACCCCACCGCTGCCCAGACCCATGCCAGGGGGAGTTGTCATTCAGAGATAACTGAACCACTTAAATCTGGAACTTGTTCAAACTATGGCCAATACAAAATAAGTTTGTAAAACTTTTCCATTGATATTGAGGAAGATTGTGTCGATTTTTGGATTGTGTGTCAATTGCACTATCCTCACTTGTTTGTAAGGAAAACACGGAGCTGGAGACAATTTTGTAGCCGTCTCCTATTTTTAATTACTTGTTATCATTTCTGTTTCACAATGTTCATTTTAGCTGAATGTCACAGCCCCACTGAGTTGTTTGCAGGCTATTAAGATCACCTGTTGGCTCCTAATCAACAATTAAAAGCAGCCGGCTGCAGTTCCCCTCCAGTGTGAGGCAACACCCTTTCTCTAGGGCTTAGGAGAGGTGGAGAAACACTCCAACACTCTGATCCTTACTTCACTAAACCTCAAATGAGCAGATATGATCATAAACTCTGGTCTTAAGGCCCTTTTTGAATGATTTGCTTCTTAAAAGAGTGTGATTTTTTAACTTTCTTAAACCTAGTTTGTGAATATTAAAGAGGCACTATGTTTTATGGGGTTTTCCCTTTCCTGTAGTGTGTTATACAGTATAGGTTTGTGTGCTAGTGACGCAGAGGTAGACATTAAGGGTAAGTCCACCGGCCCGGACTTGTATTATCACTGGCCCCACCATTGTAACCACTGGCCCGGAGCATTCGTCCAAAAAAAAATCGACTAAAAATGAAGAAAATTAACACATTTGTTGCCATAGTAATGTATGCACTAACTACATTACTACTTGTACTATAACATTTGAATAATCAGTTCTTCCACATCTTCCTCAATTGTTCATATTTGGTGTATGATATTGTGGTCATTGTTAAAAAAATGTCTGCTATTATTATGAGTATTATTTGTATAATGCACTTTTTGCCTTCCTGTCATTAGGAGTTAGACATGTAATTGCTATGTAGTAGATTAGATTGGAACCTTCATTATCCTAAACTGCTGGGACATTTCGCCAATACCTTTATATGGTCTACTCTTCACTTACTTGTCAGAATAGGTCGGCATTGATGTACAGAGCCGACAGAAGACCTTGTTTATATTGGCATCATATTGAGAGGTGCAGTGACGCGTCCTGAAACCAGGAAGTAAGCTGCTGGTTCCTTCGACAGAAAGCAATGGGATTTCTCCACAGGGTTTTGGAAAATAGCTAGAAATAAGGTCTGTGGAAAACAAACCTGTTTGATAAATGCACGTTTTGTTCAGCCGGATAATCTCCACATGTCTACCCTACTTTTATAATTTTCGAATCATAAATCTAAACGATAGATTAGAAAAGGGTTTTAGGACGCGCCACTGCACAACTCTATAGAAGCCAACTCCATCGATCAAGCTGGCTGAAACGTTCTCTCCCTCTTCTTCTCATGCTCCCTGTCACTCTCCTTTAACTCCTCCGGTGACTTTCTTTTATTTGAAGATTGTTTTTTTGCCCGGCGCTTGGCCGGTTACCGCTGGTATTAAAAACATTTTGGCGAATGGTTAGGTGGCGCGATAGTCTGTAGTGAAGGAGCGCGCTCTCGCTCACAAACAGCTGATTGCTTTTCACCCAACAACTCACGGAACGCTATTTTGTAGCGTTGATAAACGAAACAATTTAACTAAATTGCTAGTCAAAATACCTATACCACAGGACCATTTTTTTAAAGCAATATTTGTAGTGGCCCGAGCGGGCCAGTGCAAAGTAGGCTACGTTATGCTGGCCCAGGGTGTCTAAATAGTGCTTCCGGGCCAGCGGGCCATTTATAATGTCGAGCCCTGGCCGGTTACCGGCCGACCCACATCGTCCGACCGGCCCACTTCAGTACCGGCCCATCGGGATTAGTCCCGAATGTCCCGATGGCCAGTCCGCCCCTGGTCCACAGTGACGAAGTTACCTTTGTCACAACATCGCTAAGCAATTGACCAATCACAACAGAGTTGGCCGGCTCTGGTTTCAGACAGAGGGTGAAAAGAGGTAGGCAGTATGAGAAAAATAAAGAGCGTTTTGGACATTAAAGCATGGAGACATGTCCCAGTAAAGGAACAAAATATACAGTATGAACCTGGAAAATAACAGAATATGAACACCTTACCAATATTAGTACCATTTATGCTAGTCTCACGATAACCCACAGGTTATCGTGAGACTAGCATAAATTAATTACATTACATTACATTATTAATTAATTTTGTATCAACATTTGTTCAAATATATTTTATTACCAAAGGGTAATTTTGTCATTTAAGAGAATTTGAGAAATGAGTTTGTTTTCAATGATTGTGTATCTGGATGATGTTTTATGTGCTACTCCAAACCATGTCTTTGGGGAAATGCAGACATTACAGTGACAGCATTTGAACCTTAGCTACTGAATTGGAGCTAGCTTCAATATATATATTTCACGTTAGCATGGACATACCTGCTGTAGAATATCATGATGATGGTAAAGAATGGGTAGATGCTCAAGGAGAGGCAATATTGCCTATTAGCCGCTTTCACACCAAGTACTTTGCTGTACACACCGGAATAAATTCCCTGAGGGAAGGTTACGCGAATGAGCCGCTGACGTCACTTCGTCTTCTTCTGCTTTGGGTTTACTGGCAGGCCGCAAACAACTTCACGGCGTATACTGCCGCCCGAAGTCCCCGGCCGGAAGTCCCCGGAGTAAATCGCCAGAACGCTGATACCTCTTCATCACTCCACCGCTCCCATGTTTTTTTTTGTGTTGCCATAAATTATTCTCTCTCCTCTTTTCAGAGTTTTACGGGGCGTGGTTTGCAATTCGCCCAGCCAATAGAAATTGGCACTTTTTTGGTACTTTTTTGGTACCACCTCTCTAGCAGGCACTAACAATGGGGGTAAAAGTTCCCGGCACTAAGTACTCTTTTTGGTGTGAACGCAACATAAGGGGTACTAACGGAACTAAACGGGAAAAGTGTGGGGAAAAGTACTCCGGTGTGAACGCGCCTATTGATAATAACCTTCTAAATATTAACCATGAAACAAACATTGCAAAGGACATAGTCAAGGCCCGGAAAGTGTGTACCACTCAGATAGCAATCAGAAAACAAGTTACTATTTTCTTACAGAGGTCCGGCCTTATTGTCAAGGTGGATTGATTTTACTTCAAAGCGTATAGATACCATTCAATGGAAAGAGTAGCATTCTGAATGGCAAAGGTCCCTGAGAACAGATTGAAACTTGTGTCCTCCATTACAACAGCTGTCACTAAAAACAAAGATGTACAATTCTTGTGACGCAGGTGTATACAATGCGACAGCAGATGGTTCAATGCAACCTACCCTTGACTCCGTTGTAGCCTACATCAACAGTGTGCACTCACTTCTCAGGTCAATTCACAACAGAAGCGAGAGGAAATGTTCCTTGAAGAAGAACTGTTGCGATTTAAACTCATGTACACATGTTCTTTATCTCCCCAGCTGTTGAAAACATGCTTTCATTGCCCAACTCTGCTAATGTTGGAGCTCTTGAGATTGCTGCCGAGCATTATTTTCCAGGATAAAGTCCATAGTATGACCTATCGCAAGATTCCAATTAATACTTGCTTTTACTGGTCTTAGCGTTAGAAATATGCTTTCTATTTCTGAAATGACTTTCCCACGGTTAGATTCTGCAGTTCTTTCTGTAATTATTGGGAGCCGAGAAAAACCATCAATGGGATGAATTTGAGAGTGTTCTCCTGTCATCTTTTATTCCCTTTCACTGTGTTTATGTTCAGGAAGAAAATATTCAAACCAGGGTGCAAGGGAAAACGAGATGCTTCCGAGATTCCTCTTTCTTGTTTCATGCTCTTATGGAAAGTTGCTGCTCTTTGGCCACAGATGATGGAATTTTCGTAAGGGTATTGAAAGCTATGAATTGCTGTCTCCCACCTTAGCTCAGTGGTTGTGTTACCTCCATAAACCGTTTGAGACACCTGGGGAGTCAAGATTATGAAAACCAGAGAAAACACAGGAGGATTCTGAATGATTCAAAGCTGATGTTAAACAGAGAAGATTTTTAAATACATCTAAAAACGGTAGAGTTGGCGTTGCCGTGATGACCATGAGGCTTTGGCCTTCAGCTGCCACTCTAGGAATTTGAAGGAAGTTGAACTTCCAAATATGGTCAGAAGAGAGCGCGCCCAAAGCGTGAGACGTTGATGCATGGATATTTAAAGAGACTTGGAAAGAGAATGCAGAAAAAGCCAATATGGAACACAGAGTACAGGTAATTAACGTCTTGTAGTTTTAGATATATATACTATCTAGGTTAGGGTTAGTGTCGCGTACAAGTGGGCGTGGTTTGTTTGTACCATCTTGTTGCGGCTGCAGCTTGACCCTTCTGCTTTCCAGCTGAGCCACACTGAATCTATCTGAAAACACTGCATGCTATTTATTCCTGTATTTATTGATTTATTTATTCATGTTTTTATTCCTTCATTTATTTATGCTTTTATTTATTTATACTTATGACATGTTCCGACCTCAATATATGTGAGGGTCTGAGCTCTCTTAATTCCATCGTGTCACCGGGCCCGGGTACAGGAGGGGTAATATCGTTCTTATTAATAATAAGAACGATACAACGAACCACAACGCTCATATTACCCACGGATGCATTACACATCCGTGGGTAATATGAGCGTTGTGGTTCAACCGATCTAAAGCACTTCCTGAAGCAGTCACGTGGTATCGACAGGCAGCGAGGCTTCGTTTGTCATCGGTGACGTCACTGGCCCAAAACGATAAAAGCCTCGATACAAGCTTCACAAAAAACTTCCGGGATTACTCGACACACACTCCGAAGCCTCGGCACAATACGTAACATCACTAGTTATGCTTTCCTAACACTTTCCTAATGCCCACAGGCTGTTTTTCTGGTTTATTTTCATTGAAAGCTCTTTCATACATCCCCCTTTCCTTATTTTCTAAATGAACTTTTTTTAAATCAATCTTTTTTATTTAGTTGGGAACTGGTCCTCAGGCCTCTTTCCTGATTAGCTGCACTCTTAGGAATTGGTGCCGCTGCTAATTTGAATCAGCAGTGCAACATTTTGATATTTCAGGAAATGTAACATAACCATCACAAAGTTAAACAAGAGACAATAAAACATCTCACTTAGGTGCTCGCGTTCTACAGCGATTTAAATCTACTTTTAGAATGGATCTATCAGTGCTGAGCTGGATACAACTGTCTGATACACACAAGAACATACTGAATCTAACACATACAAACTTAAAATAAATGTTAAGCATGAATCCCATCAATCACCGGGAGCACCAGTTTATACCTTTATCTTGTTCTGCTTTGTGAACAATTATGTTAGATCCAAATGTTACTCTGTTAAATCAAATCCGTTTTAGAGCTATCAGGGAGCAGATCTTTTATCTGACTTGTGCCGTCAGCCGTGTTTGAGAAAAGGAATCACATCGGATCAATGAAGTCAGAACGACCCATGTGTTTTAAAAGAAAATGTTAGTGTTGTCTTAAAATAACATTTATCTTTACTCATTCTGATTTATGCAGTCCCTTGAGGAATTGAAAATAAAAAATCCTTTTGAGTTTATAAACAAATGTTTACACAGAGGGTGACGTCGCAAAAACTTGAATATATTACCTGTATGCAATGTTTCTGCATAACAATTTCATATATATTATCAAAAAGTGAAACGAGATATAAAAAAAAACTAAAAGCAATCTAAAACCTTTTCAATATGGAGGATCTAAACTACTGAATATTGACGAGTTTCAAAATCCCAAACATGGACTTTGGTCGATTAGTGGATGAATGTATTTGTGTGAGACTCACAGGCACAGTAAGGAGAACGCATGGTTCATTTTCACATACACATTTTATTTTGCATCAAAGGATTGAAAAACTGCCCAAATGTTTGGCTGCTTATTCCTGAGGGCAAACCAATATGGCAGGTAAAGATTCTTGAAAGAGTAGTCATTACCAGAACAATGATCAAAACAAAAACCATCCAAACATGTGGCAAGACGTCGCACTGTGAATCTCGTTGGCAGAACAATGCTAATTGGCTAGACTTTAAAACTGGAAAATGTTTTTTGGCAGTTGGTTAAGTAATTTTTTAATTCATATATACTTATTGTTAAATCTCATTATTCTCGAGGGCCTTTTGGCCTGGATATTTCCCTATGTACTGCCCCATTGCCCATTCAATATTGCACTCAATATGTCACTGTATGTAATTGGAAAATAATTAGCAAAACAAATGCATATATATTTTGATTAACATACTCTTGTGAATGGCAGAGACGCTTACCCTATGTTCCTGTCTTTGCTTTTATAATCGCAACATTGTGTTGCTTTGTTCCCAATAAACTGGTAAACACTTGTTGAGAACCATTATAGGTATGCTGCATAATAATCTCCCAGCGATAAGTGATATATTGGCATATTATTTCCAAGTATTTACCTGTGTTTTTTTTCCTTCTCAATATATGTGTTTCTTTAAAACAAGTATAGCACAGCCAAGTATATATCTTCTGTTTTCGGTTCTGTTTATCATAGACGTCCCTCTCTGCCATTATGATTCTCCTCCTCAGCTCAGCTGACAATGGGTTTGTGCTTATTTTCACCAAAACGCTCTGTGCAAAGTACAACGATACAGTAGCTTCATTAAAATAAGCTAACAGTTTGAGCATTAATGAAAATCATTCACAGTAATAAATCACAAAAGATACAACATTGGGTTTGGCTTGCATAGCGAAGCAAAAGAAAAGAGAGAAAAAAAAACATAAAAAAATATATTTACAAATTATGCAAGTCCTTTTTCATATTAGTCATTTTGTTGTGATTTTTCTTCATCTCCACTCTGTGAATCTTTGTACACGCTGTGACAGAAAAAAGAAGAAGCGGGCATACAACATACGGTTTTACTCTTTTGAAGAGGGGGATGAAAGTAACACTGTGAGACTGGTGTCTGTACATGACATTTACAGCTCTGCATTTTTATCGCGCGCTCTGTTCCTTTTGTCTTCATTCTGTCTCCTCTCCGTCCTTCCTAACATCATTCAGTGTCTCGTCGCAGAGAGAAAATCTCATGACGCTTACAAACAAGGTGTCCTGGGACCCGGGAGCATCTGCAGGGTGTGATGCTTCACAAAGACTCTGGAATAAAAGACACACCAAAAACAACAATTGAATATCTTGGGAGACATTAAATAGAAAGCAAAATACTAACATATGCATCTCTACCTCACAATCCTAGGATACATTTCGGTGTGAATGCAAGCTCAACTTTGACGGGATCTGCAGCTTTTCCTTACTGGAAATTGAGCATCATTCTTCACTTTTTCTGTTTGTTTTTTTCAATTAAAGGGGCTTTTAATGCTCATTTTCAGGTTCCGTTTGTTCTGCCTCTACTGTGACATGTGTACTGCCTTTAATGTTCAAAAAGCTCTCTATTTTTCTCATACTGCCTGTGCTGCAGCACCTCTTTTCCCCCTCTGTCTGACACCAGAGCCCTGTCTGCTCTGATTGGTTAGCTGGCCAGCTCTGTTGTGATTGGCCAACCGCTTAGAGATGTCACGTACAATGTGTTCAAGCTCTAGCCAATAGAAGCGCTGGCACTATATTACGGAGATAGAGGAGTCAAATGAATCTGTTTCAGGCGGGGGGGGGGGATTTTATCCTTTGCAGACCATTTACATGCACACACATTTACATAGCACGCTACATAAAAGGGAAAACCCAAAAGAGCATAAAAGGGTCTCTTTAACTGTATTGTGAAACTGTCGCTGCAGGCTTCAAGAGGAACATCTTTTTATTCTCTCTGTACTTCTTTATAAACTGATGAAGAACAGAGAAGCCATACAATGTCATAATTATATAGCAAAAACGTGTTATTTGTGGCTGTCACTTTAACAATCTGGATTAACCAAATACAACTGGATTCTAAAAATGTCTTTTAAAAGAAATAAAACATGCACATTATGTCCTCACTTGCTTAGATTACTGTACAGTTTGGCAAATTATCCAGTCAGCCATTGGTAATGTGCTACTCTCATTTGATACCCTTCAGAACATGTTTTAATGTGTTTTCTCTATCTAAAAACCCACCAGTTCTGCTTTTTAAATGGCACATTTGACCAAGTTCCTCAAGTAATTCCTTCTGGATTACCTTAAAACAAATGTAAAGACAACCTATGTAGCAAATCCAGGATTTATTTTTGTAGGAACGGATTCTGTTTCCTATTCTGTTATTGGAAAAGGATTGTGGGAGCAACCTTTCTCTCGGTATCGAATAATGGTCGGATTATTTAAGGACATGCTGCTATCTCCAGTCTTAACCCTTTGAGAATGGACCCTCCCACCGGCGGCCATGAGAGATAGCAGGTATATCTATGTCGCCCTGGGGAAATATTTGTATTGCAGAGTTTAAACATCTGGACGCTGTCACTCACTCAGCTCTCAGATTTATTACTGATGACCCATAATGCACCCAATATAGTATCAGAAGGTGGGCTGGCCCTCCCTGCCTGTAACCTGATATTAGCCCTCTTTTAATTCATCGGTAAAGAGTACGACTACATCATAAAATACCTACTACCATTATATTAAAAACATCCTTTTCTGAGAAGAAATTACTAGAGTAGACTAAAACTGAAGATAACGATAGGGTAATTAAAACATGGATTGTTTTATTGGTTTTAGGTGTCACAGTTTGTAATAATAAGCTTGTATTTGTATGTCCTTTCAAGACCTACGCACAAGATGTTTCAGAAAGCATTTATTTTTAAGCATGGTGTTAAGCTGTTGTCTATTTATATGCATTCTGTTATTATTTTATATTTTGTGACTTCCTGATTAAATTAAGCATACTGAAAACAATCATCATGTGTAATTTGCACGCAAAAACACATCCTCACGGAGGACTAACACCTACAGTGTTCCCTTTTCTCTGTGCTGTTGGTGGACGGATGCCCGTTGTGGGAGGGATCTGTGCCAGGTCTCTTGTGGGAGCCCCTACTCAGGGTGGCCCTGTTGGATGTTGTTGTGCCGCTCCAGGAAGCCATATGCTGCCGCTCCAGCGTCGACACGGTCACCATGCACTCCTCAGAGGGGTCTGAGGCCGCAGCTGCCCACGAGCTGTGCATGCGGGAACCCACACTGTGCAGGGAATTTGCGGCCGGTGTGTGGGCTGTGGAGTGGATGGTAGATTTGGCAAAGTACACAAATGAGACATCATGATAGAAGCACTCCTCGCTGGATTAACTACAATGGAGGATACTCTGGCAAACATTGGCTGAGAGTGCAAAAGACTCACAGTCTTTGTTGGTGTCTCTTTGTCTTGGCAGAGTCCCGACCTTGCCAGTCTGTGGTTTGAGGCCAGTTAACGCCGCCCTCTTGTGGCCGAGGCTGTGAGTGCTCTGTGCGCCGGGGTCTGCTGAGCCGGAGCTGTCAGAGTGACAATTCTGAGAGCTTTGACCTACACAGAGGGAGTTAAAGGGGACATATTAAGCACATTTTCAAATGTCAGACTTGTATTTGGGGTTTCTAATAGAACACTTGTGTATGCTATATTGATCAAAACACTTTATTTTTCTCATTCTGTCCATCTGAATATACCATTATTCACTCTCTGTCTTAAACAATCAGTTTAAGTGCCTGTCTCTTTAAGACGCATTACCAAAAAAGTAGTTTTTCTCTGATTGGCTGGCAAAAAAACCTTCGGTTCCTTTGTTGCTTGTCTTATTTCTCAGTTTGTGGGTTGATAGGCGCGTCAAGTACACAAGTATTTGTACACAAACAAATCAATTTAATCACTTAGTCTTTAATAAAACGTCTCCTTTAATGAAGATTTGCCTAAGCATGACTTCTGCAAGCTTTACCTTCAGAGAGGGAGTTAAAGGGGACATATTGTGCTATATTTAGGTTTCATACTTTCATTTGGTGTTTCTACTAGAACATGTTTAAATGCTTTAATGTTAAAAAAAACCTTGTATTCTTCTCATCCTGTCTGTCTGAATATATCATTATTTGCCTCTGTCTTAAACGCTCGGTTTAAGTGCCTGTCTCTTTAAGACCTGTTCCCAAAAAGGCCTAGTCTGTTCTGATTGGCTGGCATGATAAATATGCAGATTGTTTGATGCTAGTCTTATTTCTCAGTTAATGGGTTGGTAAGCACTCTAGATACACAAATGTTTGTGTATACAAACCAATAAGTGTAAGCACTTCAAATAACAAATATTTGGTTCACACCCAGTGGATTGAGCTAGACACCAAAGAGTAATGTGGATGTACAAAGCAATCCACTAGTGGTTAAAGAAACTAGAAATAAATCAGATTCTTTCCTAGATATTGTGCCAAACTTGTTTACATACAGATGGTAATGTTTTAAAAGAAGATTCACAGCACTTCAATTGCACGCTATGTAGAATTAACTTCTTCAAACAAGTTGCTTATTTTGTTAGAAAATCAGTTAATGCTTTAATCAGAGGGTTTGAAGAACTGTTATCTTTTTTGCAGCATTAAAGCATTAAAGCATTAATGTACCAAGTTCCATACAACAGCAATTGAAATCAGACATCATGGAAATACGTTTTTATTAACATGCTATTAAAAGAATAAATGCACAACTGCTTAATGGCATCCCCTGTGGAAATACTGCCAACGCGCCAGCTTTGTTCCTGATTTGTTTCCCTGGACTGAAGCTATTTTCTCTGCCTTGACAGTTAAACACGACACAATAAATGTTTGCATTGCTAATGTTTGTGTGACCTGTATTATGCCCCGCAACGGGTTATTGAAAACACATATTCTCTATGCACAAGTCAATCTCTTAACCCATCAAACAATGGAGTCTAAAAATGGTACACTTCTGTCCCTGTGGGAAAAGCCTTTAAGTTTCTCTCTAAAGAAACACTTTCAGACAGAACCCTATTTATAAATGCATCAAATCTTAAATGTTCGACGTGGGCTTTTTTATTTCAAGAATAGCACTAAAATATTCTATGTTTTGCTTTTGATGTCTATGCAAGAATGGCTTCAAGCAACTGTTCACAGTCTGTCTGAATATCTCTTTGACACAGACAACTTACAGAGGAAAAGGGTATATGATTAAGATGGGAAGTGTGAATAATTATTAAGCCTCGAAAACTTTTTCCTATTTGACCAACTTTTCTATATAACCTGTTAGTGTCAATCACTGTGGCTGCTGCCTACATAAACACCCTCCTGATCTATTATGTATTATCCGTAATAACAACCCCTAGACAAGTGTCAGTGGGGGCTTCTATGTGCAGTTTAATGGTCCATTGTGTGCCTTGGTCTTTGTACTATGCAATGTGTCTGTAGGTGATAGTTCAGCCGGCCAACAGACTGCACAGTGGTTGCTGCCCCAGCGGTCCAAACCCTATTGGCAGACAAGAGGGTTGATATTGGACAAATCTGCAATACACTGCAAAATATTTTTGAACATTCAAAGCCATGTCTTTTTGCAATATTTTATTGCCGGGAATACCTGTGCATGGCAGCTAAAAGGCTTTGTTAGGAATAGCATTAGAGTCATTAGGGCTGCAACACTTACTGTACTTGACTTATCGATTTGTTTTTTGACGGAAGAAAAGTCATCAACTATTTCCTTAATCCATTAATGTTTAAAGTGTCATCTTAGTGCATTAAGTAAAAAATGCTGTTGTCATCCTCTCAAGTGGAGATGTCCTGCTCTTCTCTGTTTTATATAATATTTACCGGAATATCTATGAATGAAGAACAAGATATTCTAAAGACCTCACCTTTGATTTGGGGACCATTTTGTCACTATTTTCTGACAATATATCGACCAAACAACCTCTCCATGCATCCAGAAAATGATCATGAAATAAACCACAAGAAAAAATAAAATGTATAGACCTAGTTGAAAAAAGGATACATTACATTTTAAAATATCTGCAACTTAATATGTGCAGATTTTTTTAATGACACCCTTGGATAGATAGCAATGTGTCCTTTTAATAACAATACATCAAAATACAGCCATACATTAAAGCTGCATGTTGCGAGGATTTGGCCCTTGGACCCTCCGGACCCCCAGACTCACCGTGATGTTTCATTAGTTTGGGTATTGCATTAAGGTGTTATATCAATATAACTTCCTTTGTCAACTATGTGGACCAAATATACTTGTAGTCATATTTATATCATCTACTTTTCATACTTTAAACATTCAGAAGTTCATAGTGAAATGTATGTATTTATACATAACATATGGTTACACACGCCCATATCCCTAAGTTTGCTCCCTCATGTTTTGATTATCATATTATTTATACAATCTACTGCTGCGTTGGAAACATTTCTCCATGTTGCATCATATTTTGTGCAGCAGAAAGGATGTGGCGTTGGAGCAAGGTACTTGACCTCTTTTGAAAAGCAATAACTTCAGTCAAATTCCTTCTTCCACATGCAAACATACCTGAGCCGTCAAGATTATCCACGCTGTGACCAGGAGTGTACTCAAAGCCACACACATTCTTTGACACCAGAGCATATCTTTCCTCCTCCTCCATATCCTCGTCTTCTTCAGAAAGTAGAGTCGCTCCCAGATCTGAGCCCAGTGTGCTGGACATGAAGTCCATCGGAGGGACGGGGGTGGTGGACACGTTTGGACTGCCCTTCATGTGCCTAATTAATGGTGGGGAAATACTGTGTATTAATGGACACAAAATACATTTAAAAAAAAAAAGCAATGAATGTCAGGTAAATACTCTAAAACAGGTTACATAACGCAGCATGAGTGCATATTCAGAATAGTAAAGATCTAATGTGCAGACGACGAATGCCTGATGTGGTTCCACTGATTAGTTTCTCTGTTCCGGTGTGTGTTGCTCACACAATGCCGTTGTAATTGGGCTGGATGTAGGATATCAGGATGGGCAAGGCTGTCACCAACATGCCTCTTATCTCCCCCACAGCTGTCCTCCATGACGGCTCACATCCCGCCATAGAGTAGATGCATGCATAATTACCAACTCTATTTACTGATGTCAGAGCAGCATGTTAGACTAAACCCAGTCATTACCCTCCAACACGTGTCTCCCCTGACTTGTCAAGTTTTCCAATGTTCCATCAAAAGGTGCAATCAATGCAGAGCTGTGTTTATCGCCCGCAAGAACCATGGAGCGCAGGATCGGGACTGACACATGTTAATAGCAGTATTGTAAGACGCTCAAACATCAGCTATTGATATGTAAAACTCAAACTTACAGCATACAATGACTATAATTACAGGTATATCTCCTGCTGTGCAGAGCAAATTTATTTGAACATTATTCAGATGGATACACACATTACGTTTTCAAATGATCTAAGAGTCACAAAAAGGGTCTTTATCTTAAACAAAGAAACATAATCTACTACTGACTGAAAACCCACCTGTTCCGACTTCTTGACAACAAAAAATCTCTCTTCTGTAAGTAGGACGTAGAAAGGTTTGGCTTATTGATAGCTAATAATAATCATACAAATTATAATAAGTATTATCATAAGAAAAAAAAAGATATATCTTCCTGTGCCAATACACAGCCTAGATGGACTTTTACTTCAACTTGTGTTTATATAAACATGTATTTACAGCTTTGGAAAATAATAAGAGACCACTGCAGCATTATCAGTTTCTATAAAGTACTGAAAACATTTCTGTGTTGGAATTCTACAAACACTGGAATGGAATGGCTGCCATACATAGAGATTTACGAAACATTTGGAGTGGTCTTTTAAGCTGTATTGTATTCTAATATGTCACGAAACGTAATATTTAAATACAGTTCTAATTGATTGATGTATAATGTAGTAGCAGGGTTATTGCTTTGTTTTCTTTGGATAAAAGCAAATTAAATTAAATGCCATTGGCTCAACATGTAGTTAGCTTTTGGTTCTAAAAGTTCCTTACCATGACTGCTTGGCCACCTCGTATTGGTAAGCTCTGGTCAGCTCATCCAGGTGGGCCTGCAGAATGGATTGCATTTCGTCGTGGTGGGTAGAGCTGAGAGAGGAAGACGAGGGTTGGCTGAAGGAAGCTGTCGCTGGCGAGGAAGATCTTCCTCTCAGCGGAGGGGTGGGACCTCTGTCATCCTCCTCCTCGTTGTCCAAACCCTGGTGGCGGTAGGTCTGGACAGACATTGGAGGGGCCCAACTGTTGCTGTCATATCTGGCATGTAGAAGAAATGTGTTATGTGTTAATAAACATTGTTGACTTTGTTGAACAGCTGATTGCATATTGTCGAACAGGACGGGAATTATTTCAAGATTTTAGAGTAAATTGCTTCAACCAAGGGTTTGAATGGACCAAAAATGATGACTTGACGAAAAAATGACTTTTCTTGGTTGGAGTTGGACCAAATGTCTGAAGTCACATGTTTGTTTTAAATACATTCCCTAATAATCTTTAAATGTGTGTCTAAAAAACAGATACAATTGATCAAAATCAGGTTCTCTCCCATTGGAAAGTTAAATACAAAAACAGTTAAGTTTAAGGGCTGCAACTAACTTTTATTTTTATTTTTGATTAATCAACAGATAGTTTTCAGATCAATCGATGTATCTCTTGTGATGGGTCAACAGCTGAGAGATGTCACGCCTCTTAGCCTATCACGTACAATGTGTTAGAGCGCTAGCCAATAGAAGGTTAGTGTTACATACAGTGGTGATGTCATTATGTCCCGGAAGTAATCAAAGCAGTCTAATCGAGGTGTATCAGGCAGGGGGGATGTGTGGGAGAGAACTTTGAGATTTTAGACTTTGCAGACCATTTACATGCACTAAAACCAAGATAACACACTATAGGAAAGGAAAAAGCATTATTCGGGGGTTTTCATCATCAGGAAAATAGGCAGCTATTGGTCTATTTGACCATTGTGTGAACTATGGAAAACACACACACACACACACACACACACACACACACACACACACACACACACACACACACACACACACACACACACACACACACACACACACACACACACACACACACACACACACACACACACACACACACACACACACACACACAACACACACACATGCCACAGGTGCGGGATACTGTGACCTCTGTACTTGCATGTGTTTCTTCCTTCAACGTGTTTCTTTTGGTGTTGGTGTGCATCCGTTCTAGGGGCAGAGATTGATGAGATATGAATGTATCTTACCCTCCTCCGTGGTTGTCCTGGGGGTAGCGGTCAAGGTCAACCTCGGTACCAGGGAGGGGGTGCATGGGTGGTGGAGGCAGGGGCATGTTCGCCCAGCACGTCCCATTTGATTTAGAGGCCTTTGTCCCACCCTTCACCTTCTTTTTTTTCCCGACCTTTGCACCTGGGGGGAGGTAAGTGAAGAGTAGGTCTACACATTGCGAAGAAATCCCTGCACACACCGAAATCACAAACACATACCTTGAAAGCTATATTTTATCTGAACTTTCTCAATCCTGTCTCGCAGCCAGTGTTCATTATTATTTTTATTTTTTTTGTGTGTTGACAGCGCATTAGGACTTTTTCTAAATGTTGACATTTCCTTAAAGAGCCACCAAAACCTGCGACAAAACACTTTTAAGTCGCTTCCCCATTCGTTCTAATTTATCTGCGGTAAGCCTGACATTTAGCTGAGCACACAGGCTATTGTGCGTAGCTACAAAAAATGTCCTGTAATGTACAGTGGGGCAAAAAACACCAATTGTGCAAGTTCTCCCACTTAAAAAGATGAGAGGCCTGTAATTTTCATCCTAGGTACACTTCAACTACACTGTAAAATATTACCATGATTTCACAATATTTAGCTGTAATATTTTACAATAAATTACTGTTTTACCACTTTACAGTCTATACCTGTAATGTTCACAATATAATACGGTCATTTTGAATTTCACAGTGAAATCAATACAGGCACAGTTAATTACTGTGAATGTACAGGATCAATGATTACCAGGATTTCACAACATGTTACTGTATTATTTCACAGTACAATACTGTATTCAGACCATCCTCTGTGATAACACAACAAATTAAGTGATTGTCTTGCTTTTATCGCTCTTGCTTTAAATACTAATTTCTTTTTTTGGTGCAGGTTTTACTTAAATTGAAAGGGGCACCGCTGCATGTGCCTTAAAATAAACTATGCAACATATAAATCTATGTCAAATTTAAATTGTTGTCTTGGCTTATTGTTTTCAGGTGCTTCCTGGGCATTAACCCTGAGACGGGCTCGAAAGCCAAAAAGAGAAAAATAATTGACTTCGAGTGGATGTCTGTGTAGACAAGTGCTCCCCTGCTTGTTTTCTTTTCTGTCTCCAGGTGCACCTGGGGGGTATACTGCGAAGCGGCTAAATTCAGGGAAAACTCCGGCTTTCCGGTCATCCGAAGCTGGTTCTCTTTTTAGCAGGCTAGATCTCCATGGTAATATATGCTAAGCATATAGGTTGCAGGCTAAGAGCTCAACTCAGTGAAAGCACCGCCTGCTGACCAATCAGAGCTCAGTGTGCGGAAGTTTAAAGCGATATAAGTCATATTACAGGAGAAAGGAAATACAGAAAAGCTGCCGCCGCAGGAAAGACGGCCGGCAAAAATCACCGACTGTGTGAACGTGAACATGAATAGAATATCACCTCCATCTTCAGAGCAATCTGACTATTACAACATTAGCGTTAAGAAAGCTTACTTAAATATCGGCCACAACATAAGTAACCGGATCAGAGTCATCACCGGATCACTTCATAATGTATCATATATCTCCTGATCTGAGTCAGCTGAGCCGTATCTGGCCGTGCAACACTCACAGTGTCACATACTGTATGCAGAAGTATTATTTAAGCAACACATAAGTTGACGAAACACTCGAGACAAATGTAATTAAAGTCAGATCGTGTTTTAGACGGGGGCAGTGATAGTGATCATAAACCTGTTCATGTACGCATTCAAACCACTTGTCTGTTACCAGCTGTATTCACCTTGCAGGTGCAGCTATGTGGCTTTTATCCTGGATAAAGTGTTTAAGTCATGGATGTTTAAAGTTTAACTTCTTCATTTTTGACTAGTATTAAAGTTCACTTTTCATTCAGGAAGTATGACGCTGCGCTGTCAGTGCGCTTCTCCATGTTTGTGATTGGTCGAATGCTCCAAATACCACCCCTTTCATGTGAACGCGCACCTAACTAGATAGGACACGGCTGGCTTGAGCAATCCACTTGATAACCAGCGTCGTAGTACAGTTTAGCGAGAGCGCGTATGTTTTGGATTAGGCCAACCGGCTAACTCAAACATATCCAGGTTAGGTTGAACCAGGTTCGTAGTATAGGCCCCTGGTCTGCACCTGGTCTGCCCCTGGCTCCGCCTCTGCCCAGGTGCACCTGGTCTTCCCCTGGCTCCGCCTCTGCCCAGGTGTTCCAAATTCCACTCAGCCGTGTATATATAAAGAGAAGCTGGAGGAGAAGGATGTCTCGCCTGTCCTAACCCCGGGAGACACTGTCCTCAGAATACCTCTTTGCCATTTTGAGCTGTAGGCCATATTTTTGCAGGTATGTTTATGTTTAGCCTGGAGGACCTGGTAGTCCAGTTTTCGCAGCTTTATTTTGTTTCCCATAGGGTTTATAATTGATTTCTGGTTAGGGGGGAGCTCTGGGTCCTACGGTCCGTGGTGTGGCTGGCTCGGGTTCCCTCCTTCTGTTTGTTCCTTTTGGCCAGTCCTCTAGACCTCTTTTTGTTTCCCGTTTCGCTTGTGTGAGCAAACGGCTGATTATCAATAAATAATAATAAATGCTCGTTACCAAGTACCGGTTATTGCGTGTATTCTGTCATGTTGCGGGTCTCAGCACGAGCCACTACCGCGGAGTAGAGGTTGGGGCCGTAACAACATGTCCAAGACACTGTGAAATGTACTTTGCACTTCAATGGAGTAATACAAAGTTAAAATGGGCATTTTCTTTGTTTTTCTTTGTTGATTGAGCTGATTGAATTGTGTAGTTATGGTAAAATCCCAATTAACTAGTCACATTTATAATATATTATCGTATTATTTACATTTGTATATTTACAGTAAATTACTGGCTACTGTGTTGCATTACTTCTACAGTAATAGTGTGAACATATAGGTAATTACTGTAATGTATGTACAGCAAGGTACCATAATACCACAGCTTTGTACTGCTATATCACAGTAATTCCATGGGCATGGCAACTGTAAAGTCACAGTATTTAGTTGTACTTTACTGTGTAATATTTACAGTCAATTACTGTGAAATATTTACAGTAAATTACTGTGAAATCCATGCAACTAGTAGCCAGTACTTTACTGTAATGTTATAGCCAAACATTTTAGAGTGTATGAGAGACAGAATGGGGGGAAATAATCCAGGAAATCACATTGTAGGATTTTTAATGAATGAATTGGTAAATTCCTCGGTAAAATAAGTATTTGGTCACCTACAAACAAACAAGATTTCTGGCTCTCACAGACCTGTAACTTCTTCTTTAAGAGCCTCCTCTGTCCTCCATTTGCTAACTGTATTAATGGCACCTCTTTGAACTCGTTATCAGTATAAAAGACACCTGTCCACAACCTCAAACAGTCACACTCCAAACTCCACTATGGCCAAGACCAAAGAGCTGTCAAAGGACACCAGAAACAAAATTGTAGACCTGCACCAGGCTGGGAAGACTGAATCTGCAATAGGTAAGCAGCTTGGTGTGAAGAAATCAACTGTGGGAGCAATTATTAGAAAATGGAAGACATACAAGACCACTGATAATCTCCCTCGATCTGGGGCTCCACGCAAGATCTCACCCTGTGGGGTCAAAATGATCACAAGAACGGTGAGCAAAAATCTCAGAACCACACGGGGGGACCTAGTCAATGACCTGCAGAGAGCTGGGACCAAAGTAACAAAGGCTACCATCAGTAACATACTACGCCGCCAGGGACTCAAATCCTGCAGTGCCAGACGTGTCCCCCTGCTTAAGCCAGTACATGTCCAGGCCCGTCTGAAGTTTGCTAGAGAGCATTTAGATGATCCAGAAGAGGATTGGGAGAATGTCATATGGTCAGATGAAACCAAAATAGAACTTTTTGGTAAAAACTCAACTAGACGTGTTTGGAGGAGAAAGAATGCTGAGTTGCATCCAAAGAACACCATACCTACTGTGAAACATGGGGGTGGAAACATCATGCTTTGGGGCTGTTTTTCTGCAAAGGGACCAGGACGACTGATCCGTGTAAAGGAAAGAATGAATGGGGCCATGTATCGTGAGATTTTGAGTGACAACCTCCTTCCATCAGCAAGAGCATTGAAGATGAAACGTGGCTGGGTCTTTCAGCATGACAATGATCCCAAACACACCGCCCGGGCAACGAAGGAGTGGCTTCGTAAGAAGCATTTCAAGGTCCTGGAGTGGCCTAGCCAGTCTCCAGATCTCAACCCCATAGAAAATCTTTGGAGGGAGTTGAAAGTCTGTGTTGCCCAGCGACAGCCCCAAAACATCACTGCTCTAGAGGAGATCTGCATGGAGGAATGGGCCAAAATACCAGCAACAGTGTGTGAAAACCTTGTGAAGACTTACAGAAAACGTTTGACCTCTGTCATTGCCAACAAAGGGTATATAACAAAGTATTGAGATGAACTTTTGTTATTGACCAAATACTTATTTTCCACCATAATTTGCAAATAAATTCTTTAAAAATCAGACAATGTGATTTTCTGGATTTTTTTTTTCTCATATTGTCTCTCATAGTTGAGGTATACCTAGGATGAAAATTGCAGACCGCTCTCATCTTTTTAAGTGGGAGAACTTGCACAATTGGTGACTGACTAAATACTTTTTTGCCCCACTGTATATACACTGCATGAAAAAACTCGGAACACTGAGGGATTTTTCCGCCATCGCTAATCAAGTTAACCCAGAGAAATGCGTCATGATTGGGTGACATTTCTGGGCTAGATGAGCTCCTGGGGTAGAATTGCGATGAAGACAGAAGGGTAATTAAGGAACATTATCCTAGGGGGTCCATTGCTGTGAATATGTACATAAATTCCGTCCTTTTTCATTTAGCTCTTTCTCTGGTTTCCTTTGCCAACTCCCTTAAAGTCATAGAATATAAATCCCCTTGCTGTTATTTTACTGAGTCCCAAGTTGCATACACAAGAGTGAAAACATCACAGCATGAAAAAACTAAAACTGAACTTCAACATACCATTGCCAGGGCGCCTGTCAGTCAGCGAGTAGCCGAGGTTTGCCATTTCCTGCTGGGCTTGGAGAGAAGCCTTCCAGCGGGGATCAGGTCGGTCCACAGCCAGCTCGTGGAAGCTGTTGGACTGGAGTATCTGAGTGGTGGCGTAGGGGGTGGGCTGGATGCCTCGCGCCGGGCTGCTGTACCCTGCCTTCCCCATGAAGTCAATACTGCTATAGATGGCACCATCAGACAGCATGGTGCCAGTCTTCTCCACGGCGGCGGATGGTAAAACATCTGAGACAAAAGAGGAGAGCGACAGAGCGAGGATGGGGGAGAAGAGGGGATCATGGAGAGATAAGTTGACACGAAGTTAACGATCTTTAAGGTCATTAGCGCTTCCTGCTGCTCTGGCACTCGGTATTAGTTAAATACAGATCTCAAATGGACTTGATATAAATGAAAGTGATTATCTACTTGCACAATTAGCATGCAACGCGCTGTGGGGGCCCGGTGGGAGCGTACACAAGAGTGGTATTCAAACAGCGCTAACCTTCAGCTCTACCCTCCCACAAACAAAAAGCCTGCAGCTCAGCGGGGTTCCAATGAGCTGAGAGGACATGCAAATACATGATAAACACTTCGATCCCATAAAACCAGAGAAAAAAACAGTAAGAGTATGTGAGAAACACGGCGAAATATCACCCTTGTCAAAGCTAATTAGTGAAATATAGCCCTCAGAGGCTGTTTTTTAATTTGCGTGTGTGTGTTTGTGTGTTTGTGATGTCCTGTCACTGCGCTTCCCAACGGATGAGCATCAAAACTGTCTGACCAGGCATTGCTAGAACTGTATTTTCCCAACACCCACAGCCTGTTTACTGGTTTCTTACCTCCTCGGCCAAAGTTGCTTCCGCCCTTGGGACTCCCTAAGCCGTTAGCTGGGAGGCTAGTGGAGGGCCAGGAGTCAGCCAACCAGGGGAGGCCTTGGTCCCCCGCTTTCAGCAGCCCTGGTCGGCTGTGAGATGATGTTTGTTGGGAAGAGACAAAGACAAGAAGACATAGTTAAATATCCAGCCTCCATCGTAACAGTACGGCTCATTTTCTTCTTGCTGCATCAACAACAAATTGATGTGAAAACTCATTCAGCATATTCTCGCCTGTGGAGTAGCCTGGGCGAAGAGGCGACAATAAACAACAGAGAGACATAAAATGGCAAGTCTATAAATCAGACTTCTTTCTCCCCTTAACTCCAGCACTCCTAACTCTCCCCGGAGAAACAAGGCAGGCCTAAATACACACTAAATCCACTTTAGAGCCTTAGTACAACAGACATTTACATTTTAAATTGAGAATCATGGACAGCCTCTGGCAGATCGGCTACAGTGGTGCACCGTCTCCATAGCAACAGAGACAGCAAAAGCCCATTAGGTGGTTTAGGAAAGCTACCGTGTCATTTTGTCTTAGTGAAATACAACGAGCATGAATGCAGGCTTTGACTTCAAGGTAGGAATGTTGTGGGCGGCAATTTAGGGAGAAAGAAGAGGAGGAGGAAAAAAAGAGGCAATTTACAACCACTTCTTATCAGCTGCTGCAAAAACACCAAAACACTCACATACACCCTGTCCGCATATGGTTGTTTAATGTGCAGCTACACAGTGCATCTTTCCACCGGGGTTGATTCGCCAAATGCCAAGGGAATTGTTTCATAGCTGACTCTGTGATGGCTTAAAGGTGTTCAAACAATTCCATCAATAATTTCCATTTTAGAATACGCAAGCGTTTACATACATTTACATACATTTGTTTGAAAAACACGTGCCAACACTGACACGTATGTGGAGAAGCACGCTCACGCAAACAAACGGGGAGAGAAAGTGTTTCTTTTTAGTTTGTATTTGCTACATTTGTTCTACCTCTGGGCTTATCTGCCTGTTAAAGTGTGACAAAAGGAAAAGCAGAGGACCTTCACTCTTTCCCTTCCTGCAAAGCAAGTGTTCTCTTTTGATACTAACAAATACAAAGGCAAGGTTTACTTCTGGCATTTTTTTTTATCATTCTCTTGGCCGCTGTGTGGACTCTCAAAGCAGAGGTGGAAGAAGTATTCAGATGCTTTACTTGAGTTAAAGTACCCATACATTATTGTCCAACTACTTCATTACAAGTAAGAGTCCTGCATGCAAAATCGTTCTTAAGTTATTATCAGCTAAATGTACTTAACATATAAAGAGTAAAAGTAATCATTGTGTATTGCCTTTATGTGTGTATATAATTATATTTATATATATGACATTTTAATATTGTTGCATTTTACTGCTGTCGACAAACATTATTTCCCTTATGCATAAAGTAGCATAACATGGAAATACTTAAGTAAAGTACAAGTACCTAAAAATGGTACTTAAGTAAAGTCCTTCAGTTAATGTACTTACTTACGTTATTCTTTACAAAAACAATAACGATCTCTCCCTCACCATTGACAATTCCATTCTCTCTCCTTCCCCTCTAATATCTATGACCTCAGTCATTTTCGACAGCGGCGACTCCTTTGAAAACCATATCAAGCACATCACCAAAACTGCCTTCTTCCACCTCAAAAGTATATCCCGTCCCCGCCCATCACTCTCTTTCTCTGCTGCCGAAACCCTCATCCATGCCTTCATGTAATCCAGAATAGACTATTGCTAATGCATCCTCTGTGGTACACCATCCAAACTCCTCCGCACGTCTCCTCACCCACACCCGCTCCCATGACGACATCCCCCCTGTCCTGCAGAACCTCCACTGGCTCCCTGGCCCACAACGCATCCATTTCAAGGTCCTCCTCCTTACCTACAAAGCCCTCCATCTCCAGGCCCCCTCCTCCCTCAGACACCTGCTCCATCACCACACTCCTTCTCCACTCCTCAGACACCAACCTCCTGTCATTTCCTCAGAGGACCAAGCACCGACCCGGGGGGGACAGAGCCTGCTCAGGCTCCCTTGCGCCGTGCCCACACACGACCCAACACATTGTACTATTATGCCATTATAACACATTTATCAGCACGCCCTCCAACGACCCCTCGCTCTGCCAACAACCTCTGTTGAACTGACAGAGAGCCAGCGAACACAACCCTCACCTGCATTAATTGGAAGCGTCACCTCCAAGGAGTGATTAATGATTTCATCAAGTGTACGTCAGTGCAAATCGTACTCTGAAATGAGTAACAGCGGGGATATTGGAGCCTGTATGCTAATTTGCTTCAACATGAAAAAAGTCTTCATTACAATAGGCCGAGCATTATGGCGGTGAAATGTCACATGGTCAGCTCTCACTGTAAGGGTTCTTCATTTTAAAATGTGGATTCTTACCTTCCATTTCTGATGAGGCCTCTGTCTCTTTGGAATGTGACTTGAAGGGGAAAAGGGGGAGGAGAGAAAAATCACTTCAATTAATTCACCAAAGAATGTACAGCCCGGCCATCAATTTGAATGACTGATACATTACTGCTGTCAAGAATGTGGAGAAGGCGTAATTACTGCCATGTTATTTTGCACAATGTAAAGACATACCTGCTCGAGTGAAGGTGAAGGACTGAACTGGGAATTCAAAAGAGAAGAATAAAGTGTCAAAAATGATGTAGAAGAACGAAGCAGCCATATTAACATGCTCAAAAACACTCATTAAAGCAGGAGCTGCAGTTCTTTCACTTTTTGCTTTGCTTGGTAATTTATGCCATTCCAGCATTTTATGAATTATGCTGACTTACCCTGAGGGATAAAGGGGAAACGAGGGCGAGACATTTGACCCCTTTTGCCCTCAGGCATCAACACCATTTTTTTCTTTCTTCATAAACACAACATGTAGCATGACAGATGTCTTAAAAGGCTGTACAAATAAAAGTGAATAATGTTAAACAAATATTATATAAATGATATCTTTGCCCTCTCTGGCATGACTTTCTATTTTGGGAGGAAAAAAATGTTTCACCATGTGTTTTAGGAGCTTAGGGGTCCCTGATATTATATCAACTATCAAATGGGACCCCCCTCACCCCTCAACCAGGGGTTGGTTTGTTGCCTCAGGGCAACACTGTGCTACGAGGGGATTGCAACACCAAGGATTTCTACAATTCAGAAGCAATCGAAAAAACAACTCTATATGAATTCAAAAGGTTTTCTTTGTGTGTGTGTGTGTGTGTGTGTGTGTGTGTCTGTGTGCCTAACCCAATCTTGACCTTCACTGTCCTCATTGTCAGACAGAATATAGCCCTAACAGCCTGACCGTGTCCCTTCTGCCCGTAACATGTGTTGGGTCCATTTCCTGTACATATCAGTAGATGTAAACACATCGATTAGGTTTATCATTTTACAGCTGATAAACCTAATGCACAGTGTTGCCCTGAGGCAACGAACAAAAAAGCATAGTTTTAGCTAATTAACAAATACATAATAAGTCTTTAAACCATCAAATATACTTCTTTACGTATTTTTTATTTTAAGTTGTGTACATTTCTAATATGTTAAAAAGTTAAATGTATCTTACCAAGTGGTGGCCCTGAGGCCCCTGCAGCTTTGCTTGCAGAAAGGACTGCTCCACCCCCAGACAAAATGCCACACCCATATCATTCCCTCATTGTATTGGACACCAGCATGTCAGGTGACATTGTGTATATTTAAAAAAATAAAAATATTTAGAGGGCCAGTGTGAGGTCGAAAAAAGTGGTGTGTTGCCTGAGGGCAACAGTATGCCATAGAGGGTTAGGATATGTCACATCCTAACCATTACTGTACATACATTGCTATATTTCCCCCTAAAAAAGTGGTGTTTTTTTCTTTTAAACGGTGACAGAAAGGATCAGAAAAGCAGCACTCAATCATGTAAATCCCTATTGCATTCAGAAACCACTGCGCTCCATCCCTGACTCACTGCAATACACATTATGATAATAGCTCACCGCTATATGCTTGACTCACGGAGGGATAAAATATGATCCCATAAGTAAACCCGGACGTGCCTCGTGTTAATGTGCAAACAACACCAGCCATGGTCTAGTAATGGAAGGGGATGTTAAATTACTTATCTCGCATGAATGTATTAGGCTGTGGCGGTGCGCTGCTGATGGAACTCAGAGTTGATGCACATCACTGCGCAGTGAATTAAAGTAAATAGGGCTTTTTCTCCATCTGTGCTGAATATTCCCCATTGTTCTCCGTTTCAGCCAACTCAAATGGAGTCGCATAAGGGATGACATCAGCCAATTGGGAGATGCTGTGTTGGTGCAGAACAATGTAAACAGATTTTTTTTCTTTTTCCTACCTGCATAGTTGCTGAGTCCCTTTCTTTTCTTCCTCCTCCAGTAAAGCCACGCGCTGAAGCCCATGAGGACGATCCAGCAGGCCCCCCCCAAACCGGCGATGAAGGCCGGCTGCTTCACCACGTCTGAGATGCTATTGTTGCCCTCCGATCCCGTCATAACGTCCCTCAGTTCTCCACCTGGGGGCACAGCACACACACACACACACACACACACACACACACACACACACACACACACACACACACACACACACACACACACACACACACACACACACACACACACACACACACACACACACACACACACACACACACACACCCACACCCACACCCACACACACCCACACCCACACACACGGCAAATGAACAAATAATTATAATCCAAGCTGCTGTGCGTGAAAATCATTTGGGATGAATATAAAATCAATTTCATTTCCATTGTGGTCCAAAACATGCCTGAAATGTGAACAAAAAAGGATACATATCTGATAGAGGAGGAAAATGAAAAAAAATACAACAACTACCAGTATTGTTAGTCTCACTCACCAGGAAACTCACTTCAGGAAATTATACATTCAATAAAAGCAAAATAAGCATTGTTCCGGGGCCAATGATGAGTCTATATTAAAAACGCATGAAACTAGAACTAAAAGAGGATAGAACAACGCAGGGGTTAAAGCAAAAGGTAAAAAACGCACAATGGAAACAGCATCAGTGCATCCAATATGCAGTAGAATAAATCAATTCAGCAGTGCACTTATCAACTTGAGCTGCAAGACACGAGATTGACAGAGCAGCTCTGACAGAGTTTGATTTTTCTGTTGCGGCTACTGTGCTGTGAAATTAGATTCACAGTCTCCAGCAGGAACCCCCCCCCCCCCGCGCCTCTCTCACCCTCCCGTCATTAAGCCTCAGTCCATCGGCCTGTATATTTCCCTTTCTCTGTGCGTTAAGGGTGTTATTATATATCAGTCAAAAGTCGCAGTTGAAGAGCATCTGGCCGCGGAGTCCGATATTGATTCTTGGCTTATATACTCCGGGCATCCTTTAGGTATTTTATAAGATGTGATAGGCTGATAAGCTCCAACAAAAACACTGTCTCCTTTGTTAGCACCAGCTGCCCACATATTGAAGAAGATTATTGATATGGCTAACAGTACTTGGCACAGTGTTACCAGACACTACACTTAATGAACTGCGATTGATTTCTCCGAAGACGTGTGCGTTGTAAAGCGCAATCTTCTTTCTTCATGTGCAATACATTGCTAAATCATTTTCCCAGACCCCCCCCCGCCACAGTCTGTGATGGAGACCCCGGTCCCACATTAGGAGGTCGTTTCATTTGACTCCTGGTTTGGTGCAAGTGTGTGAGAGAGTGGATTACCCAAGATGATGAGCTGGGGTTTGCTCTTGACCCCCACCCCTGCACTGGTGCCGGCAGCCACCTCCACATGGTACTGCACTCCGCTCTGCAGCCCCCCAACCACCACTGAACGGATGGTTGCGTCCACAGACTTATTGACATGAAAGCGGGTTTCGTTGGCCAGACACCAGATCTGAAAAAGACAGACACGGCAGACAGAATTCATTGTAACGTCGTCGAGCACAAGACTACAATATTCAGTTTGGTATCAGGTGCAGTTTGATCCTACCTTGTACTCCTGGATGATGCCGTTCTGCTCGTCGGAGGGAGGGGGGTCCCATGACACGCTGATGGACGTGCTGTTGTGGCTCCCGACTGTCAACACTGTCACTAGCTGCGGAGGCGCACCAGGTGCTGATGGGAAAAGAGGGGGAAACGATTTAAGAAACAAACCAAAAACATCAGTAGAGAGAATAAAAGCAGGCTGTTACGTTTCCAGCTTGGTTTGTTGGTCTGTCTGTCAGTCGGATTAACACTTGTCCTTTTTTCTTGAGCTTTGGTAGAAGTGAGTAATTTGGGTCAAGAAAAAAACCCATTTCATTTTGGTGGAGATGCAAATCAAGGGGTAGACACACTCATGATGTCACACTTTCAGTCACAGGTCATTGATTGACTGATCTCTGGTTTCAGACAGAGGGTGAAAGTGGTTCTGCAGCACAGGCAGTATGTGAAAAATAAAGAGCTTTTTCAACATAAAAGCATGTATAAAACATGAATTATGAAAAAACTAGGGCCGGGACTTTAACGCGTTAATTAAGATTAATTAATTACACAAAAATTAACGCATTAAAAAAATTAACGCATTTTAATCGCACTTATTTTTGCACAGCGGAACGTTTCTCACTGGATGAGTTTCAGGCGTACCGATTATACTGGAGCACCAACTAACGTTCATGACTTCAGCATGGGACTTCAAACAACAACAAACCACGGTGAACAATAGTCAAACATGAACGAACAAGCTGATGAGACCGCTTTGGTCAGCCCCGTGGATGGGACATTTTGTTTTAAAAAACGGACGGATGGAAGCGTCGATAAGAGCACGGTTGTGTGCAAATTATGCAAAAAATAATTTGCATATCACCGCAGCACATCAAGCCTAAAGTATCACCTAAATGCAAAGCATGTAGCAGCTAGCGTGGACGTTAGCCCGACTCCGAGTGCAAGGAACCACACCCTGACCCAACCCACACTCAACAGATGACTGGTTTCAGGGCCAGGATAAGTAAGTCCACGTCTGAGAGAATAACCAGCTCCCTGGCTCACTGGATTGCACTCGACTGTAGACCACTTGGAGTCACATCCATGTGGAAAGTGCTTCTCACTGTTCTCAGGTCAAATATGTATATTTGATTAAAAATGCGATTAATTTCGATTAATTAATTACAAAGCCTCTAATTAATTACATTACTTTTTTTAATCGAGTCCCGGCTCTAGAAAAAACACTTTTTTTGTTTTCATAAAACTTGGTAGAAGGGAGTAATGTTGGCAAAGAAGAACCCATTTAACCCATTTGGAGATCCAAATCAAGGGGTAGACACAATCATGACATGCTCATTCTGTAGGCCATTGTTGCTGCATTGATGTGATGAAAGAATCCATGTGAATGCCCCCTTAAAAAAAGGTTAACCTGTTAAGCCCCGAGCCTGTTTTTCAGGCCTCAGGCTCGAAAATGACATTCCCGGAACAATTGACTATAACTTCACTTCTAAAATGGGTAAATTAATAATCGTTGTTCTCAAAGCAACGATAAACCTGTGAGTTGGATGTAGAAAAGTGAGAATCAATATAGAATGTTTTTATTTTAAAGTAAATTCAGATTGAACATAGTAAACACATTTAAATTATAGTGTCCATCCAAAAAACCCATTACTTATAGTGAAAATCACGCTTGAATGATGGGATAGTAGACTAAAAGCTTTAGGAATCCAAACTATAACATATAACAAGTACCCTGTATCAAGATTGATGCAAAACAAGTGAAATCTCACCTTTTTAGAGAGGTTTAGAAAATAAAAACCACATATTGGGTCATTTGGGTACATTTGACATATCTATGGCCCCCCTTGGTCAATGTTGATGATTGACATCTCTTTCTAACGGTTAGAATCGAGGGGAAGTTCCTAAAATCCATCTAAACATTACCCATTGGCAGGGTTGGGAGGGTTACTTTGTAAATGTTATCAATCAATAATTCCAATAAGTAATCCAAAATGTATTCACTTCAGGTTTACGAAAGTAACTGTAATCAGATTACTCGTTTTTCAAATGTAACGCGAGCTGAATACAGTTACTTTATTTTTGTATTCTGATTACGTAACGCCGTTACATGTATTCCGTTACAACCCAACCCTGCCCATTGGTGAATGAGTGATGCGTAGCCAGAATGCCCAACACCGGAAGCTGTCATGCGGTCTCGTAGCAGCTAATATGAAATCTCCGTTATTGACATAAATATGAAGATGGATTATCAGTAATCATTTCAAAGTGACACAGACACACTGGATTAACCTATGGATTAACCTTCAGCAGCGTTTTATGGTTTTAATGCAATTGAACATAACTTTTGATCAGAACAACAGCAAAGAATTGATCCCGTGTTTGCTCCATAATGCTACGTGGTGTGATGTCTGGTTTTGCTTCCCATGTCGTTCAGGGGTAATTCAGAGCCTTTGTTATTACCCTTTAGCTGAACATGGTTAATATTGTCTGATAGCTGAGTTTCTTCCCGTTAAGTGAGTATTCACATATTCATAGTTTATTAAGTCGAAACAACAACCCCTTTTTCGTTGTCAATTTAAAGCTCATAGACACGCCAAAGTTGAAAAATGACTTTCAAATTCGGATATGGGACCATGTGAGGAACACGTGAATGCACCGTTGGCCTTCCATTCTAGTTTTATCATATAAAAAAAACTCAACTCATATTCATAGCCGATAACAAACTATTTTTGAAACCAACATTGGCAGATGCTACCAGGGCACTTGCATTTCATATCTTGATGATAGAATCTTTCCTTTCCGGCGGTACATTGGGACCTAAACAATATTTGACATTCTTTTATTATACTGAATTGAATAGCCTATAATCATGCTTGCATCAAAAGTTATACACAACAAGCATTAAGATCCAAACTGTACTTATTGCACATATAGTGATAAATCCTAGCAGCCCCACAAGTTTACAAATGAGTGGAATGTCCTCGTCTAAGAAAAAAAGGCCCTACATGAGTAGCTAACATCACTCTATAATGTACTACAACCATTATGACCACGTTTAAACGAATTCAAAGCAGCTGTATTCAATATTGCACATCTTATTTAAATGAATATGGTCGGCCTCCATGTCCTATAATGAGGACTCTGAGATGGCTTGTCAACAGAAGTGAAGCACCATGCCTCGCAGTACCAAACTCACTCTTTAATGGTTTCTTTGTACGTACCAAACTGGCCTGATAACCTGTCTAGGCAGATTGGTGTTTTGATGAGGCTCCAGGCAGCGGGAGGCAAACACCATGTCTACGCAACTGAGCAAATCATCATCATCTCTCTCTGAATGGACTACACAACCGCTCTGGGTTTCTCGTGAGTTCCATTAAAACTATCATTATGTTCTGACCGAGTGGATGGAATATCTGCTCTGAACCCAACTAAAGGCTGGGGGGGGGAAAGAGAATACTATCTGCAGTGGATACATGTAAGCAAGGGGGTGAATGCACCACAAGACAAAGCAGTTACACATAAAGGGATCGCCTTGTTTGCCACATGGTCATCGAGCAACTATATCAGATAAAACAAAGCCAGGCCATGTTAGTATAAGAAACCCTGCACTTCTTTCTCACAGCTGGAAAGCTCTCAACATCTAGTTCTGTTAAAAAAATGATGGAAAAAAAAATATTTTTAAGAATAAGATGAAAAAACCTCCCTGAATGATTTAACTTGTGCTTAAAAGAGAGACTCTAAACAGATATGGCATGTCAGCAAAATATTTGGCAGCCTGGCAGTACAAAGGGATGTAATCTGCCATATGAGAGGCACTTTATTTCTATTGCATTTAACAAATTGACTCAACCCAGTTTGAGGATATCTATATTCAGCCGTTTGGACCGTATTGACTTTCTGAAGCAATTACTGTTAAACTGACTGGAGCAGAAATACTGTCACGATAAAGTGAAGATGGTACTGTTCGGAAAGCAAAACAACTAAATATGAAACTCCTACACTTATGATGTATTTATTCTGAGAATCCATCTGTCATGGATACAAATGATCTGTGCCGGTCATCAACTTGTATACATGCAGGCGGACAGTCGTGGAAGGAAGTAAACCATAAGGGAGTATTTGGATTGCCAACCATTCTGATAAAAACCAGACTTTCAGCAAGGTTCTCTGGCTCATCATTTTATAAGGCAATCAATCTCCTTGTCGGCCAACTTTCACAGAACCAAATCATAATCACAAATATATTGAAGGGAAAACAAACAATTAAAAACACCCAATAGAGCACAAACTTCCACTAGTGTTGGAGCACGCTCAAGTTTGACAAAACCGTAGCCAGGAACAGTTCGCGATATTTTTTTCAGAAAATCAAATCAAGACAAATGATAAGCATAGATGAACATCTGTTCTGCTGTTCAACCTTTGCACTAGCACATGTGCATCAAAGAATAGCTATAACCAGAATACAATACTGCCAAAGGATGACATCTTATATATAGGCCTACTGGCTAATGTCAGTGCTATGGAACGACTACATGTCATTTAAAGGAAGGCTCCAGTCATTAGATAGTTAATAAAAACTTCAGTATTTAGTGAAACATTATGTTCAAACCATACCCTGAAGAAATCAGCGATATTCCCCGGTAAATAATGATTTTATAGCTCTTTTTTATCAAAATCTGTATATTCCGTCAGGCAGCTGCCATTTTCAGTAGTCACATGATCCGAAAAACTAGGTCGTGAAGTCATCTATGCGTTCACTTTGTAAACACACGAACAGCTCATTCGACGAAAACATGGCGGAGTCTTTGAGTTCGGACTCGTCAGCCGAGGAAGAAGTTTTGAGCAATGTGGAGAGATTGGATGGGGGAATTCAGCCATACAGCCAAGTGGCCAGAACCGTCAGGAATCCAGGGACGGTGACGATGAGGATGAACACCACGGTGATCTTGCTGGAGACGATCCCTTTACTCGTGCAATTGATTTCGGGGGGCGAGTAGGGAGACCTGTACATGAATGGTGTACTTGCGATCGGTGTGTAGCCATGGACAATCCTCTTATGAACATATGTTGTCATGAGCTTGAAGAGCTTGAAAATAAACTGTTCACAGACGACTTGGATTGCATATGTTTACACAGGGAATTGGACACTGTGGTGTTAGAAAAAGCTGTATTGAGAACAGCACTGGTTGCCATGAAGGACGTGAAACGCACCTCTTTGGTTGAACCAATAAATGAAAGGTGGGTACATTTGACGGGTACAGCCCTTTCTTCTTAGCAATGTTTCGCGATACAATGAGGCATATTTCAATAGAATTGTGAGAGTAGCTACATGAACAAAGCACATACGTCAATTTGTCCTCGACACCAAACGCATAGTTCACGTCACTTCCGGTAAAATAAGTCATGTGACTCGTCAAAATGGCGCCGCCCACAGGGTTGATGTTATTTCGGAAATTAATCAGCTTAAAATCACTGATAACGTCATCGGATTAAAAAAAGAAAGAAAAAAGACTGGCAGAGACTGGTCTGTTTTATCGGATGATAAGTATTTAAAAATGCGTGTCATGAGGATTGTCTCCCTTTAAGTAATGCTGTTTTAGCAACCGTATGGAGCCTGCCCCGTCAGTCAAAGGTTTACATTAGTAGAAGACAGGAACCATTAAGTGTTGTTCTGCAATTTCCGTTATGTACGAGAACAATCCCAGAGGATGAATAATGGCTACAGTACAAGGGATGACTCAGGATAACATTACAATACATGGTCAAAAATAGACTAATACTGATGAACAGAGTCATTTAAAGCAATTACTGCTATCAACGTCGGAGGGAACAATCCAGTTGTTACTCACAGCTGTGCAATTAAACAAAAGGCACTTAAGCTGCTTAATGTCCTGCTATGCAGGGTTTAAAGTGGTAAACATAACCTGTTATGCAAATTAGTTCACCAATTAGGCTAATTAATTCATGAATTAGCAAACATGTCTTTGTCAACATAACTGTCCCCATAAAACACACATGTGAACTTCATAAACTCTATCACCTTGGATTGTGGAGCTCGAAACAGGCAGGCCTCGTCTTCTCTCACTGACTCTCGTGCCACACTCTTATATTAGTGTATAGTAAACACATGTAGAATACGGATGTAGTCTCTGTCAAATGACCCATATGTTTTGAAGGGCCATAAAGCTCAAAGAGGCCATTTTGGCAGAGCTATCTACTGTAAGCCTTACACCCGGCTAATCCAAAATGAGAAAATAGTTGGATCGTTGGTGGAGGCGGGCCCCACCAACGAAGTTTTCCTAACTATTAGTCGAAATATGATTTAAAGGGTAACATGTATATTGTACAGTTTTCATGCACTTGCGTATGTGCACTTCTTAAGCCCTACCTCTGATCCAGGGTTTCGGCTAGGATTTTTTCTCGCCGGTCAAATGTCCGGGCAGAATTAATTTTACCGGACAAATTTGAAACTTACTGGTCATATTTCAATAATAATAATAAGAGTTGTGTAGCAGAGTTTCCGTTAGCAGGTAATTACCGGACTACGAGCAGATATGCTTCAGTTTAAAACTCAGTTCACGGGCTCATTTTTATATTGCTTCAGTTTATAATCGTAACAGATCGATTAATTTTTCAATAAATGATTCCACAAACAACAAACAACATAATTATTACATTCAAACAAACTACTTGTAGTAGATAACGTACATTATTCAAACGTTTACATTACATTTGAATAATAACACGGGAGAAACGGATCCTCTCTTTTCCCCTCTCCCTCCCTCTCTCTCTCTCTCCTGACAGCACGTCAGTTTCTCATGCAGCTCCTGCAGCTCGCTAAACAGAGGGCGGGGCTTCAGGTGATTATGCAGAGCTGCGTGTCTCGGTCAGACTCAGCAGCTGATCTGATCTCTCTCTCGCGTCCGGTTACACTTCACTCGCGGTTATGTCCATATCGATCAGATCCAGCTCTCCTGATCGGCCTGTATAGAGAGCACCGATCAAACTATTAAGAGTGAATATCGGCCGATAATGACCGGCGGCCGATCGATCGGAGCCTCCCTAAGGTTTTGAATTTTGAGTTTTGAGTTTTTAATACATTTTACCAGCTAAAAACCGGTAATTACCGGCTAACGGAAACCCTGCTCTGATCATGTAAATGGCATTGGAAAAAAACTCTGGACTCGACTTTTAGTGCATTTTCCAACCTTGAGGACCTAATCATTTAAATGTGGGCTATTAACGTGTGTGTTCTGTGAAGTAGGATTACCACAACAAAATAATATGATGCTATAAAGATGTCTCTTTCCCAGTGAGTGTCAATGGGAACATTTTGGACCAAAATGAAGTCATGGACTGACAGTGAAGTGTAGTACCACCGTTTGGCCACTACAAACATTTGCTTCAACGCCCGGCTCAATTCGTGGGGGTTAGAGATTCATCTGTTTTCTGTCTTTGAGAAACTGCTTTTGGCCCTTTCTCTTAGGCTCCAACAAGCAGCCTCCTTTTATCAGTTACATCTGCCTGGGACCTTATCACACCACACGGTACATGTCCTTAGATTCTCCATGAGCCTGGTGATTCTGCTTCTGGCCAAATTGCTCACGCCAACAACTTTGAAGGGATGTGGGATCATTAATCTTAATGCACAATTTCTCCCTGTATGCAGAGGGAGACACCAGCTGTTTTGACCCGGGTCCCCTAAGACTCCCTCTGATATGTTTTCAAAGGCAGAGGCACTTTCCCAATCTGCTTTTGATGGATGGAGTTTTTCTCATAATTCTGCCGAGCAGCACATTTCCGGGCTCGAGAGTATCGGTAGATCAAACCAATTTTTTCCACAACACCTTGCTTCCAGGATACCAGAGCACGCTCTCCAGTCTACCTCTCGTGATCCTTTGTGGCTGTTTTTAATTGGGCTACTGGGGTGACGGTATCTTTGTATCCCACGTGCATGACCATCCTTATCATCTGACTGTGAGGAAGATGCATTAGTGGCTTCATCATGACTCGCTCTCACAAACCGTATGCCACAAAGTCCAGCCGGTGGAGCATATGAATGCAATAAACCACACAAAGAAATCCCACAGTGCCCAGTCAGAAGATGCGAGTGAAGAGAGTATGTAAGGTCATTTCTACCGTAGACACTGTAGTGAGAGAATGCAATCTCATGTTGACTGCCAGCTTTTTCCTGAAATGTCAACCATACATGCTCCCAATTGTTGGATTGAGTTTGTTCAGTGGTTACGGGGATGTATCTGTGTTTTGTTCTGATGTTCTAGCACATCAAGTTAGAAGGAATGCTATTAAAGGGGCCCGTTTATGCTCATTTTCAGGTTCATATTTGTACTTTGTGTCTCTACTGTGACATGTTTACATGCTTTAATGTTCAAAAACCCTTTATCTTTCTCATGCTGCCTGCGCTACAGCACCTCTTTTCACCCTCTGTCTGAAAGCAGAGCGCAGTCTGTTGTGATTGGTTAGCTAGCCCGCTCTGTTGTGATTGGCCAACCACTTAGAGATGTCCCGCCCTTTAGCCTCTCATACAATGTGTTGGAGCGCTAGCCAATAGAAGTGCAAGTGTTACATGGTGATGCCATTACAGTATGTTACTGAAGTAAACCACTTGAGGCATTTCAGGCAGGTGGGGGGAGAGAAACTGGCGCCAACACAGGTATGCCGTAACAGCAATCAGCCGTTCCTGTTTCCAATGTTCCCAAGGTAATACAGAACACTATCATTGCATTACTTTGATACTGTATTTAACTTATAAAAAGAAAAAGAAAATCATCGCATTTCTTTAGTCATAAGGAGTGCCTGTCATTTATGTCTTTGGAGCAAATCAATGGAGGTTTATTCATGATAATAATTTCCCACAGTGTCTTGTGGAATGAGTGATTGAGCTATGACTCGTACTTTGGATGTAAACTGCATCACTTGGTGACAAGTAGGTCGGGCTATACAAAATTGTATATTGAAAAAACATGTGTGTGTTGGCAAAGGCTGGTCTGGTTACTGTGTGGTGGAGACCTGCAGCTGGGGGTCCACAGAGGAGCAGAGAGAGAGCTAAGCGTATGTCAAAGGAGACAGTCTGTGCCCTCCCTCTTCTGCCAACCCACCCACAGAGGCCCAGACCTGTCACAGACCCCCACTGCGCTGTCTGGGAGACCTGCTTCCACACTCAGGGGACACGGCACTGCAGCGGCATGCGTGTGGGCGGATGTACTTGAAATGCCATTATCCGTTACTATCTAGCCATGAAGCCATTACTAGAGGCAACTAAATATAAAAGAAGTAGGCAGAACAATTTACACAAGAGCTTCTGCTCATGCACAAGTCACTAACTCTTGTATTTCTCGTAGCATAAAGTCAGCGGAGAAATCGATTATTTTGTCAGAAATGTGAATTAATTTGTCGCGTACCTTCCTCCATGGTGCGTGCCGTCATGGATTCACTGTCTGCACCCTGGAACTCATTGAAGTATGGCCGCACTTTAATCTCGTACACGATGCCCTTCTTCAGAGCGGAGAGAGTTATGTCCCTCTCCGAGGCGACCTTCAAGTCCTGTATCTGCCAGGGCCCGGGGGAGGGCAGCCCTGACGTCTGCCGGAACAAGACACGGTAGCCTTGAATGAACTGGGATGGATTCTCCACCTGAGAGGGGGAGAGAAAGGCGGATGAAGGGGGTGGTGTGGGAGGTGGCGTACTTCTATGGTGGCCAACAGGTGCGAACGCTTCTAATAGGAGGAACAGTTTCAAAAACGATGCCAATATAAAATCACATATAAATGAAGAAACATCTTCACCAACTTGACGAACGATACGTAGGGTTTACTAAAAGCGCTGCATAAACGAGCTAGGTTATAGCAAATCTGCAATAACATCTGAGGGAATCATGTAATCACATTGTTAAATCAACGTACATTTTAGGTACGTTTCCAGTCACAGTGACATGTGGCCAACTTTGCAATCCAACACTTTTTAGTGTCACCGTTTCCGTTGTGTTTTGAGCTTCTTGCAGCATTTTTTTGTAGGCGCCACTTTTAGTAAACCCTGTTTGGTCAAGCTAGGGAATGTTTTTTAAATGCTACCGTCGTCAAGTTAGTGAAGATGTTTCTTCATTTTCATGTGTTTGGGCCCCGTTTTTAAACTGCAGCTGAAACCGGGTACCAGCATTCAGTTTGCGTTCCCGTTGTCAGTTACAATGTGCTACGTTAATACCGTTGTATTAGTTGCAAAGGAGCAACGACATGAAGTAAGTTGTAGTCCATTTTCCAAAGCTGAACAACACCCCTGAGTACGACCGTCAGCAGAACTTGGACTTGATATTTTCTTTTTCTGCCGGTGCATTTCAGGGGAAGAGTAAAGTATGTGGCGCATAGGAATCATAGTAATGGATTGTTAACAAGGGCAGAAGCAAGGAAAGGCTTTCACAAGTGATATGAAGCAGCTTTTCATCATCAGACCAGTCAAATGATATTAGGATATCTTTCTGCTCTCCCTCGTTCTCCTTCTCCTTCTCTCCTCCTTATCCTCAGTCCACATTTCATTAACCAAATGATTTGGGAATTTAAAAGCCTTATAAACACCGGATGTAGTGCCACTCATGCTTTTGTTGCTCGAGCCACTTGAATAAATGCACAACAAAACTCCCTGGAATTATCAGTGTGCAGATATCCAAATCATTCTGGTATTTACACAGACTTTACCCTGCCAGCTCCGACAACACATGTAATGTTATTCAAGCAAAAGGGCTTCTCAAGAAAAACATTTAACCAAGATTGAAGAAAAGGGGTAATTTACACAACGACCGTCACCAACATGTACATCGAAGAGATGACAAGTTTCAGGAACTCCTGTCAGTGTCTGCCAACACTGAATTCTAACTGTGTCACGATCTGTCTGTTCCCCGTTTAATATTGAAAGTGTCCGGCCCCTGTTGTGTCTGCTTTTACTTCCTGTCTCTGGATTTCCCCTCCTGTTTGATTACCTGATTCTGTTCACCTGGTTCCCTTGTGTCTTTCCGGCCCAGCTGTGTCTTGTCTTTGAGATTAGTTCTGCATGTATTTAAGTTCTGGATGTCTCTGGTTTGTCAGATCCTTGTTTGTCATAAATGGAAGAATTCTATTCCAATAATAGTTGCGGCCTATGTGTTGGTCACCCTGCTCAGCTCGACCCAGACAGACAGGCTATGTGACTGCGGTGTCATCTGTGTCATGTCATAATTGGTATGGAGTATGTCCAAGTGAAAACTATTGTAACACAGGAAATGACAGGTCCCGATTCTACGGAAATGTTTCATCTAAGAGAACAACCCATGTTACTTGAGATAATAACGTATACGATTGAAGCCCTAATCATAATAAATGACATCCGCCTGTGTTCCTATGTCTTAGAAACTAGCCGCATAACTAATCAAGATCAAGTCTGGAATTCAGCAAATGGAAACAACTGCTGCATATGAGGGAAACATTTTGAAGCATCTCTGCTTTGTCACCTAACATTTCCAGGAACAGATTGTCCAATACATTTCTACTAACATGTGAGTTCCAGAATGGGCAAACAGAACATTTGTGCAACTGTTCCCACAGGAAGTACACAAAGCAACAAAGACGTCACATCTAACAGTGAACACAAACCACTTTAATACAGACACACTTAGCTTGACATTGGGTAATGGATGACTATGTTTCACTTAAATGGATCCTAGTCCAACAATTGTCCACGCACCTATTCCTCAGTCGCAGGTGTATCCTGTCACCGCGTCAGCCTGCGAGCAGCAGTACAGGACGTGGTTGTCGTACAGACAAGCACGAAATAGCAGCCTAGCGTAAGCCTATCCGAGGTGTGTCATTACACACATTACACACTGCAGACACACCTTGCCAACAGACAGGAATAACGTTTTCCAGATAAAGGGCTGACTGCAAAGTGCCTCCAGAAGGGACACATGTTGCACCTAATGGTGATGTATTCATCCCGAATAGAAACATTAGTCTTGATTCCTGCATCAACTCAAAGCATTCTAAATGGATGGAGCACCAGCTGCTCAGACTATGTGTATCCAAGGCCTCCATGTTTACCCACTGTGTGCCAACTAATCCACAACATGCCAACTACAAAGTTCCCAAACAAGCTTAGGCACGATTTGTTTTGCTGCTCTGACGGTCCTAAAAAAAAAAATCACCATTCATTTAAAAAGAAGTTAGTACTCACGGTCCATGTGACCTGCACTGAAGTGGAACTAAGGACCACAGGGTTATGCATGCTGACCACCACGTCTCCTAACTCCTTCTGCACGCGACGGTGGTCCACTCCCTGTGCCGTGGGACTGATGTCTGGGAGAGAGAAAGAGATGCAGGCATGTGAAGAGGAATAGTGATGCTTATCGCGAAGGATTCAGCACACTCCATTCTTATGTCTGTACCTTGAGTCCTGACAGGCTCAGACATGGGGCTGGGGTCCCCGAGCCCTTGAGCGTTGACTGCCCTGATGATGAACAGGTAGACGGTGTTGGGTCGGAGGTCCTTCACTGTGAACTCGGTGGTCTTCACATGGTCTGCCACTGTCTGCCAGCTGTTGCTCACTGACTGACTGCAACGAGTTAAAGGAAGACAGTACAGATGCATAAGGTTAACAGCATGACATCCCAGCTGTGGATTACCAGCATGAACATATGTTGTACTGTATGACAAGCTTTGTGCTCATTTGCATACGATTCTAAAGCAGAAATATAAACATTTGATAAAGCAATTCTTTGGATCACTCCATACATCAGAAAATACTGAACATAGGCATAGAATAACATTGAATAAATATATATGAACCAACACTTATTAAGTACAAATATTTGGCAAATAGATGTGAAAGTGGACTATGTGGTGTATTCAATGTGAGATTCCTGACTCAAAGTACGTATATGTTTTGTATGCATATGTATTGTCCAATGTCATACACTGCAGCTGAATAGAGCAACATATTTAGTTAGACATAACTAGTGTATAAACATGAAACTTTCGCATTTGATAACTTCAAAAAAAAGCATTCCCACTAGAAAATAGACCAAACTGTCAGGATTGACCAGTGTCTTGTCTTTTGCCTATAATATATTGCCATTAATTGTTATCGATTAGGATGAATCTCTTCATTGCTATAGATGTAGACCGTTTATTTCGGGGTAACCTGGTAGGTTGAGCTCCTATAGATTAAGGCAATATCACATCTACTGTACAGTAATGACTTGTACAGCCATTCTCTCTCATAAAATCTAAATGTCAAACATTAATAAGTGTAACCCCTGTGACACACGCTTTGTCTATGTAGTCCTTACCGCTCATTTAGTACACTTTTTGGAAAATGGCACTATTTGTTTTACTTCCTTACCAATTTGCAAAGTGAGCTTCTATATGCTAATGGTTAGCATTTATATGTACATGCAACAACACGTATCTGTTCAAATGAAATGTGAGCCATAGTGAATATCCAGACTGAAAAACGCTGACTTGATTGACTGCTCCCACAACAACATTTGGGGTCACTAAATGCAGCCGCGGGCCATAGGTCACAGACGTACCCGAAGGCCTCGATGACATAGGAGGACACTGGGGAGCCCGCCTCTGGCCCCGGTTCCCATGACAACGAGATACTGCTCTTGGTAACATCGGTGACCTCTGGCTTGGAGGGCGGGCCTGGGAGGGCGGTGGCGTTGTGAGACATGAAGTCTGAGAGGTCAGTGGAGTCTGACAGAGGACGGAAAGTAGAGGGACAAAATCAGTACCTGCACATGCAAAGCATATGAAGCACTGCTTCATTTTCAGATTCATTATTTCTACTGCAGCAGACCTGTGACATCCAAGTATGCACTCCACGATGTCTCTCCACTGGAGCTGGTGGCCACACAGGTGTACAACCCCAAATCAGACAGCTATGGAAGACAGATCATGATGTTTTCAATAAGGGGCAAACCAAATGTATTCCGTTTCAATCACTAGTTACCTGTAACAATGAAATCAGTACTCTAATCTGAGCATACAAGGTAACCTGATTACTTTCAGTTACTTCTGGATTACCTCAGTATAACATGCAATACAAGAGAAAATAAATATCAATATGATGTTTTTACTTAACTGTATTATGTAAGAGAACAGAACAATGTCCCTAAGACATTTACTTTAAAACATGTGTCCTCTTCTCATAACTTTTATTTATAGGAAAACCTGCCTTACAGTACATGTAATCATATTTAGGCAAACACCAACAATTATACACATGAGCACATAGTATACTACAGTTTGAACAGTTAGAAAATGAAAACCATAAAGCAGATTCAGAAAGTAAGCGTATAGATTCACAGCTTACAAAGAACAAATCAAATCTGATATTTTTACATGAAATACTACTGTATGTTCTTTTTAGTTTTTTAGTAACATTGTATTCCTGCTAGTAACCCCCACATTTAAATGTAATCTGATTATGTCTTATTTCTGTCACTGTAAGAGAATACAGTTACCTTGTTTTTTTAAACCGTTACTCCCGAAGTCTGTCGACACCATGACACGTTTAAAGGTGGGGTAGGTAAATTTGAGAAACCGGCTCGAGATCGCTAGAATTTGAAAATACACAACCGGAGAAAATCTGCCTTTTCCTTACAGAGCCCCTCCTCCAACACACACGAACGCGCACATGACCAATGAGGGCACGAGATAAGTTTGTGTGATAAGTTTGTGCCCCGATGGAAGGCTGACAGGCAGGTAGGCCATCATTTTTTATGGATTTTTTGTCAAAGCACTTAAGATATTCATTGCTATCGGGATGTTAAGAGCATTCCATGGAATATAACAAAAAGTGTATCTCGAGCCGGTTTCTGAAACTTACCTACCCCACCTTTAACAGTTTAACATTAAAAAAAACAAAGACTTTCATATCATTTTTTTTCCCCAGAATAAAGATTCTCTCTAAAGGTACTGTTTTCAGACTGTGCACAGTTGCTGTGCTCAAGTGAATCCAATAGTCTTTGAACGTCTGATCCCCGATGGTTTCTACAAGCTCTTACGTCACGGGGCTTTTGAAGGAGGTTCACAGCTAGTAGTACAGTAGAAATGCATTAACCTCCACTGGCCTGCATTTGGCTCGAGAGAAGCCGGAGAGTGGATGAGGAAACTTTAACACCGGCCAATGAAAAAAAAGATCCCAGTAAGAGCCTACATTAATTTTCTTAATTGATTTTCTCCAATAATAGTCAACCCTTATTCCCAGAGCCATCAACATTATCATCACCAGTGCTGACGCAGGGAATAAGAGATATGACAATCCATTTTTTATTGCCAGTGCCTTCGGAGCCACTCACAACGGTGCTATCTCTCAAGGGAGCAGAGGAGAGAGTGACACAGGAAGAGCACTTTGACACTGCGACAGGACACTGTATATTGCACTTCCTCCTTCATATTACCCCCTTCACACTCCACTCGCTCGCTCTGTCCTTGAGTCCTTGACTGTAGCTGCTGCCTCAGAGATCCCAACTAAATAGCAGCGTTTAACAACTTATGAAAATCAATACGCGCTATTCATCTTTTAAAAGTAACCTGAAGGCGCTTGTCCATTTGAATTACATTCAGTTGGCATCAGCTGGCAGGCGACATCATGTATCTTTGGTCCTTCACATGCAATGGAAGGATGTGATGTACACACGCAACATCTTCAGACGCTCACCTGCGTTCGAGTTGTTTTCATTGTTTTGATGTCTGTTTTTCTGTACTTGTTTTTATTGACAGTGAAATATTCCAAATAATGAAACTCAGACACAGTATGGAGTTCTTCTTAAGAAGAACATTGTAAAAAAAAGGGGGACATGTGTGGACTGTGTGATTATTTGAAGACATACATAAATAGGAAAGTATACTGATATGGAAGGAAATACTACATGTTCATATCTGGTAAAACGCTTCTTTTGACAATTCAATCTTTATATTAATGAATCCTCACTAGAACAATTGGGAGTGCAACTTTTTTGGTATAATTGTTTGTAACATTTCAGGTACAGCCAAAATAATGCAAATTTAAACCGATACAAATAAACAGTTAAAAATATGTTTGTCACCTTCCAAGAACATACAGTATGTTTCATTTTCTACAGTATTACAGGCAGGCCATTGTGCCACATAATGCTACTTTTAAAATGCTACATGCTAACGCCTATGGAGATGCATCTCTTTGTAATCCATTGTTACCTACCCTGGTATTCTGGATCTGAAGGCTCCCGTGCTCCAGCAGGGAAAACCGGGGGTCCTTCCCAAGCAGACTGGCGCCATTCTTTCTCCAGGTGACTGTGGGCTCGGGGTCCCCTGAGGCCTGACACCTCAGGAGGGAAACACCCCCCACCGCCTGCGTTTGGTTGGATGGGCCTTGTCGGATGATGGGTGGTGGGCGGTCCTTCAGGGCTAAGGATAACAATCAGGGGACACGTGTTATTTCCCCTCGAACACACATGTTTAGCACTGAAATGTCCATGTCACGATCTTGGCATGTGGCAATGACTCTAAACTGAAGAGTTAGGTCGTGGCTGATTTGTTGGGAAGAAAAAATAACATGACCTTATCACTAGGTGTTAATTTGGGATTGTGGTAATTGCATTAGTGACTGCAGGCCCTGCAAGATGTTCAGGTTCAATCTGATGGATTTGTTGTGAGAGGAAGTGACTGTTTTGTGAGGCCTTTTCCACAGCTAGGCAGTGTGCTCATGGCACTGCATCACACCTTTGAGCTTTAATTACTAGGTGAGGATTAACGATGCTTCACCCGTGGTGCTAATTACCATACCTTCTTTATAACACCCCTCAACACATTTGTGCCTCTCCTCTCTCTTCCAACTCTGACTCATGGCTGTTCCTCCTCCCCTCGCAACACACACAAACACAACCAAGCAGAACAACAATGGATCTCTTTTAAAGCTTTTTAAAGCATTTTATATCATCCAGAAAACAGCCTGCAACAGTCATGTCTGGAGTGTGGAAGCTCTCTCCAACTTGTAACTACCCCCCGCTTCCAATTTCCTCACTGCTGCTCTCCCCTGTTATCAGGTCTGTCTCCATGTGTACAAGTGTTTACAGCAAAATCCCCCTGCCTTATCTTTCATCGCACCTCCTTCAGCACAAGGAGGAATACGGCAACTCAAGCAGAATTGAAGCAAAACTAAAAGTGGTTAGACTAGTGAGCAGAAACACGTGGTGGATGAGGTTAACTGGTTTGCATTAATGCAGCAATCATCTACATGTCTTTGATCCATGTTTTTTTATTTAACTGGTCAGTGAGAGTGCTCCAAGCATGAAATGTATGCTTTTCTAATTTTGTGTGACGTTGTTCTTGAAGAAATTCAGTTGAGCATAAAATTAGCCTTTGTAAGAGCTTAAGACAGATAGTCTAGTATTGCATTTTTAGAAAAACATAACATTACATCTACCGTGCAAGCTATACTATTTTCCCCAAGCGATAAGAGAGCCAACAACAACAACAACAACAACATATTGCTGTTCTTAATTTAGCTGTAGTCCTGTAAGAAAGGCAATCATACACTCCAAGGCTTTGGTGACAAAACTAATAACAAAATGTTGCTGTTTGAGATTGTGTATCACTCATGACTACCAGAGGCTGCTCGTCTATGAAATAAACACAATTGATTTAAAGGGGCCCTATTATGCTTTTTGGGTTTTTCTCGATCTCGTAGTAATATAGGTTTTTGTGCATGTAAATGTTCTGCAACGTCTTACATCCCACCCCCTGCCTGGCACGCCTCAATTGGAATCCATTGTTTCTTCCGTAAGATAATGACATCACGTTGTAACACTCTGTAACACACGCTTGTATTGGCCAGCACTCCAACACATTGTACGTGATAGACAAAGGGGCGGGACCTCTCATGGCGGTTAACCAATCACAACGGGGCTGGCCAGCTAACCAATATAAAAATTAAGCACTTTTTGAACATAAAAGCATGAAAATACGAATATCAACCTGAAAATAAGCATGGCCCCTTTAAATCAGGTATGTAGATACATGGTGTGCCTGGTACATCAACTGGTGTTGGCACCAACCTCCAGATCTAAAAAGTGAAGCCAATGCGAGAAGGACCTTACACCTGCACTCTTTTTAGAGACCAGCAGGGGGCAACTCCACTGTTTAGAAAAAGAAAAATCTGATTGGCCCGATTACTAGTTTCAGGTCTTCTTTTCTTCAGGCTTGGGTGACGGGTGACGTCCAAAATGCCAAATGAGAGTTGTCTCCACTAACCAATGGGTGATATCACGTCAACTATGCCCACTTATTTTATATAACCTATGGTCGTATGTGTGCTGAGTTTAGGATGATTACTAAAACATGATGAGTGTATCAAATCAAACTTCTACAACCTCCACTGTTCAAGACTAGAGTTTCGAGGTCATTCTCGAGGTCCTTGTCTGTATGCTTTGATCAAGCATTACACCGTTAGCTACTTACGCCTCGAGACATCCTCCGTGTCCGTAGGAATCGGTCGGATAGCAATACTACACACACAATCCATCTTATCAAATATTTACCACCTGTAGGCTTGGATTACCGCTTTGATAAGAGCATAGCTTGCTCATGAATGTGTAGAGGAGCAGCCGTGGTTAGCCTGGAGTCCCAGCTGATGTATTGGATTTCTAAGATGAGCCATTTCCTATCTATCAAACATTTTCAAACCTCTTCTGTTGCATCTTAATGGTCCTTCACTGTGCTCAGGGTCCAAACAACTTTGAGCAAAACATGCCTAAATACAAGGCCTTGATTTCAGTCCTCAAGCAGCTTGCAAGCTGTAGTGTTTGCAGTGCCGTGTGAGCATAACGGCTCAATGGAAACATCGAGTAAAGCTTCCAGAACTCCATTTGGTATGGCGGCACTTCTCCGTGTACAGCCATCAATCAACTGCATCTCGTTCCCTCGTGCTCAGCACCAAACGTTTGGATATTGATCCATCTCCTCTGAGTGACAGAACAGCAGTCATTTCCTCTCCAAAAAACACTCCAACAGATGTTAATTTAATAATGTGTGGGAGAAAAAGCCAAGACACAAATGGAGAGAAGGGCATAAACATCTCCCAGCTGGCAGCGGCAGAGCACTTAATGCTGACATTAATGCTTTTTCAAAAAGGAAGAAAAAAAGTGAAGTGTCTCTCCATCAAGAGGACGGTTTTATTTTAGACAGTCTCAGTCTTTTTAGACCATTTGTATCTACCAAGGTGAGGTGTTAATGTTACACATGATGGGTGACTGGCTTTTAGAACACATAGATGCATCACTGCTTATCTGAGTGTGGGCAACATGCTGATGGCTAATGTGTGTTTTTATATCATCTTAAACCCAGCATGCATCACAATAAAGAGGCATCAAATACACATATATAATACAATTGGCACAGCCATTACATTAAAATGTGTGTTAGCACTCTCCCCAGTCAACATTTCTAAAACAAACAAATGACTTCAGGAAGCTAGGTAAAATATATGTCATGTTTTGCTCAGCCTAAACTAAGAATAAAGTCATCATAACAACATGACATTGGCTATTTTTTATTACAAACTGCTGCCATTACAAGTTTATACTTATATACTTCAGAAATCATTGCAGAATGCAGTGGTGTTTGTCATCGACAACCGATAATGAAAAGCCCCCAGATGACACCATGTGGGGAAAAGTAATGATTCAATGCTGGTGAAATTACCTGTGTATTGAGCCATGCAATATGATGTTGTATCCACTAATGCAGCACATGTGCTTTCTCGATGCATACAGTCATTAACGTAACAAGGCGTAACAAAATCATTTATATTTAAAATGTTTAGACATAATTCTGATTGGCACATGTTGTTGCTGACACATCGGATACTGTAACCAAAGAAAAAGTAGCTCTAGTCTAGTGTGTGTGTGTGTGTGTGTGTGTGTGTGTGTGTGTGTGTGTGTGTGTGTGTGTGTGTGTGTCCAGCCTTACCGTCTGCTACCTCAAGCTGAGCCTTGGCCATGATGCTGCCTGCTACAGTGAGGGCCTGGCAGATGTAATACCCTGCGTCGGAGCGCTGCACAGATGAGATGGTCAACTCTCCAGTCATGGACACAGACACGCGGCTTTCTCCCTGAGTTGGCTCGTTGGGAAACAGAAGGTCCTACAGGGACAGGACATGGCAAGCAAGGTCAATACAATGGGATGGCATACTTGCTTGGTGATCCAAAGGTATAACATCCATGAACATCAATTGTCTTTCTTAGTGGCATGCATATTTTCCATCTGAATATGAACATTGTTCTAGAACCATTCTTCCTCTGGTTTAACACTATTGTTGCTATCATTAGCTTTAGTTATGAAATCATCTTTGTTTTATCTAAAGTGCCGAATGTAAACAATACTATTGCTGAAAGGTGTATTAGATGCTAGGGCTCCAGAAGTATTTTCCATTGGTCAGAAATGTTGTGCCGAGGAATGTTAAAACGGAAAACATCAAGCACAGAGAAAACCATAACTGAGTAATATGGAGTGGAAGGTACGGATGATTAGTATGGCGTTACACATTTAAAAAAGGTATTAGAAGTAATATCCTTGGTTAATGCTTTGGGTCTTCCAATTAAATATGGGCTGCATCAGAAACATTTGTTTTAGTTCACTTCCAAAATGAAGGGCAGGGTTAGGGTCAAGGTTGAACTAAATGTTTGCTTGTAATGAGGTCATAAAGAACTCTAAAGAATCATGAAGTGCCTTAACATCTGATTAGTGGGGAACACATATTTTAACTTGCATATGTACCTTGCACAAATGACTTTAAAGAAATGTCTTTTAATGTTCTTACATTTTACAACAACAATGTGCATTTCAGCTAGAAAAGTGGGTCAATGTCTCTTTCCTTTCAGGCCTGAATGGCAGTTTACCCTCAGAGTCATAATGCTGCTTTAATAACCTGCAGTCATAGTCATGAAATGGAGGCATCAGCGTTGTCCGTTTGTGCACCCCAAGCAGACAAGCTGATGGGCAGGAAAGGACATTAGCCTGCTTTCATTATGTCTAATGACTCTAATGCTTCACATGACATTGTTACTTGCTAAGTGAATTTGTCGGTCGGACTGGTGTGGATTGGTGATAAATGACCACTTCATTATCTGTATATGGAATAGAACCACATTGCGCTGTTCCCTGATATAATCCTTTTAGTCATTTTTTAATATATTCGCTTCTTTAAACTGGTTGCTGCTGCAAAATGTGTGTCCGTAAGCTCTCCAGTCACATTTCTCAAAATCAGCATGCTCACCTGGCTACCCTCTCGTTGCCAGAAGACAGTGGGCTGAGGTTTGCCCCTGGTCTCGCAAGGAAAGGCAGCGGTCCGTCCCTGCGCTACAATCTGGTCCCGGGGTCTCACCACAAACTGGGGCGCCTCTGAGGTTAAACGGTAGAGCAAAGCATAACACATAGCAACACATACTTCAAAGCAGAGTGAACGGAAATGCTTGGAGTGAAGATCCAGCTGCAATCTAGAAGGGTCATGCATTTGTTATTACTTTACTATTTCTTGACTACGCCAATCATACAAGCCATTCACCCGGCTGCCAGAATATCAGAATGAATGATATCAATTCCAGTTTTTGAATTAGGGCATATCTATCGGACTGAATCTGGACCCCTTGAAAGACAGTGAGGTGGTAAATCCGTTGGAAGTCACGGGTTGATAGAACCAATGTCGATGTGCGTGTCCAATATAAGTTGGGTGAAAGTGTCCGTGGAATGCCACAACAGTCCATGCATACATGTGTGTGATCAGAGAGAGAAAGAGAGCAATGCATGCGCAATGGGATCAGCCCTTACTTACCGACGGGGCGAGCTGATGACACAACAATGGTGTGGGTGAGATTAACACAGAGAGAAGGACAGCAGAGGAGTAGACCAGAGGGACAGAAAAAAAAGAATGGAAATCAGAAATGAATGAGATGGAGTTGGGTTTTCCATCCACGAAATTCACGGGGGGGGGGGGGGGGGGGGGGGGGGGAGGGTGGAGCTCAGTCACCGAAAGCAGGAGATGGCATGGGCCTCGGGGGATAATGGCACCTTGGCAACGTTATGGGGAGGAAGGGTGAAACCATTGCCAACAACCACTGCACACATGGACCCAGAGCACTTGTGTTGCAAGAACAGCACATTCACACAGTCGCCACATATCGTGTAAATGAGGCAAAGCTTTGAACATGGATGATTTGATTAATTGGAAATCATACTGAGTGATTGTCGGAACTATCTCCCCTCAACATCCGCCAAGTAAGAGTTTAAACAGCTTGTGGAAATATATGGACACAAACCCCTCAAGTGACGCATTTTATTTGGTCTTTTTCTTTGAGTTGTAATGGATCATTTCATTGGAACATTTCTCATGTCTTTCTGGATACATCCAGTCCAGTGTATACTGTCTTAAGCAGCTATGTGTTTGTAATTACATTTCACCCAAGCACACATATAGCTGTCTTGCTCTTGCCAAACCCGGTTCTGCAAAGCTGTATTTCTCAAAATGTGCCTTTTTTTCAGTGGAAAATATGATATTGAATTTCCCAAAACTGCTTCCATGGCAGCGGCTCCGCAAGGGCTTTGTGAGAAACTGTGCTGCCTTATGTAGGGTCTGGCCTGATTTGTTTGGGGACAATCCTCGCTCTTTTGGGGTCTTTTCAGGCAATAAAACAATTCATGCATGAATGAGAATCCAATTTGTAAAGTATAAAGTAATAAAAAAGATATTAAATGTTATGAGAACTGCAATGTAATGATGATGCATAATGTGCTTATCCAATAATATTTTAGGTTGTGGTTGCTCGTGAAGTGTTGCGTGTCTCAAATGATATGAACATTTATTTTTCATGTACTCCAGATTTATGCCATGAGCACAAAGCAGTGATTTGCCAAGTAGCAATATAGTGTTGTTATTACAATATTAACCTTTTATTATGAAAAAGCTTTCCTCGCATTGATAAATATGGAGCGAGGCGGTTGTTTTGAGGATGAGCCCCCGTGGAGAAATTATAACAGTTCACTTAAATGCTGGTTAGATTGTTCATATCTGGAGCAATCAGCGGCGCGATATGAAAGAAAAGCTGAGGCCGGGCCGAGACTTTCAGCAGGGGGGCAATAACTGACTGATAGGTCTGCTTGGGAGACACAACAATATAAGGGATGGGTTATGAGCTTTGCTTCGAGAGAGTCCAACAGCAGTTACCCACCTCTGATGGTCAGGTAGGCCGAGGCCTCCACTTTACCAACACGGTTCTCTGCGAGGCAGCTGAACGTGCCCTGATCACTGACGGATGCTTTCTTTATCTTCAGCAGGAGGTCTTCCTTTTCATATCGGATGTCGTACCTGTAGAGAGTGACAAGAATTCAAGTGACGCCTCAGATCCCACACACGGGAAGATCAGTGACAATTACGCTCATCAAAAACGATCTTTCCCATAAAGTAAATACAAACACAGCAATCGAATCAAGCGTGTTCACTTGTGTGATGTTTACGATTGGAAGCTTTTGGATACTGTCTTTTTTGTATAGACTAAAAGCAGACTTTCGGAGACAATGGAGACTCCCCGCTGCACACACTCGGGCTGGGCAATTATGCTGAGATGAAGGCAAGGCAAAATGAAAGGTGCTTTCAGCTGGAACCCTGACTGTTCCACTATTTCAATATTTATAAAGACGAGCCACTGTGGTGTGGGCTGTGCAGTGGGCGACATCGTGTGTGGAAGAGAGCAAGCAACACAGAGGGAAGGGGGGAGACGGAGGATAGACAAACAGTCTGAGAGTCAGGGAGTGGCCCAGTCTGACAAACTGAATGTGATGAATGCGCCGAGCAGTAAGAAATGACTAATTCATAGATGTATGCCATGCGTCAGTGTGCATCTGCCGGTGCAGCGTACTGCAAGGCAGCAGTGGCGCAGTGAGAGTGGGAGAAACATCTCAGCTACCAGGGTGTAGATAAGCGCCTTCGAGGGGCTACAGACACACATAGCAGAAGAGCCAGGAGTCGGGCTCTCCCTCTCTGGGGCCCCGTTTGGCGTGAGAGATCCTGTGAAATTGTCTGGCCAGCCATACTGATTCAGAGGCGGGAGACAAGTCAGGCAGAGACAAGTTGCAAGGGGTGAGAAAAAGTCCCATTTTGAAATAGATGTTTCAGAGGGTGTGGGCAGAATATCGATGGGGGAGTTGTTTGGTCTGTCCAGAGTGTGCAGAGGACTCCATTCACGGCACATCCCTGACCCAGATTCAGCCTTCCCAGGAGAGTGACGGGTTCACGAGAAAAGAAAGAAGTGGAAGGAGGGAAGTGAGGCGAGGCAGGTCTGAAAGTAGGACATGTTTCTGGAGTCAAGGGGTGGCGAGGTAGAGGGCACAACACAGGTGGGCAGACAGGGAGGTGGGCAGTGCCTGTGGTCTACCTCACCATGTATTCTCACAGGAGAGTTTATTGTTGTGCGTAGGTAGAACTGTCTGCAGCCATAACTTGGTCAACAACATCAAAAAATGGGTCAACACTTGGTAATCAAAGAATTGTGACGGTTGTTTTTGAAACCCCTATTTTTTGCTTTTCTCAGTTGTTGCATCCTATTAAACTTAATATCTTTGAGTTCTGGATTCACAAAACACATCATTTAAAGAGATGACCTTGGAGCTTGAGTGACTGGGAGAGACATTGTTCACTTTGTGTGACATTTTGCAAACATGCAATCCAACCTATACTGTAGGTGACAGATAGTCGATTATACAAATAATCTTAAATTGCAATTACGAGGTAGAAATGGCTTGAAATACACTTGTAGCATCCGTGACGATTTTTAGTGGATGACATTTTTAGCAATACTTTAAAGTAAATATTGATTTTCCTCACATGGTTTTCAGCATCATGTGTGCGCCATTTTATCTGCCAGCTGAAACTCTTGCATTGATTTACTTGATTTACTAAATATCAATAATGAAATACATATCCAAGAACATATTAGTTAATTACATATATACATGGTTAATTATATAAACATAATTAGTTTGAGCTGACAAATTTCCATCACTCAAATGCAGGAGAACGGTTCCAAGCGATGAATGAACCAGTCAAGCAGATGATAAGACCATATGGGAATGCACTGCTATAGTATTATACCCTATACAAGTCTGATTTAATGTGAAATTAAATTACGCATCTTAATTAGGGTTCTTACAATTAGATAAGCTTCATCCAGGTAATTTCAAACGTAATAGGATTCACATATGTCTATAAGGAGATTGCATAGCTACAAAGTGAATTACAAAGGACTCTGCTTTTCCAATGACGTGTCTGAAATTGTGAATAGTCAAGTTTTCTAACATTTAGTGCAGCTAAAATATCCTTTTTGCAGTATGAACTCGTGTTTTTTTTTTTCAAGGTATTGTTCATTCCTTTATCCGATGGAAGAACAATGGTCGTACACTTGTACTTAAACCTAGCGAAGGAAGGAAATAAAAGGCTTTGATGGATGGCCAGATTGCATAAGGAGACAAACTGTAATTAAAAGTGTAAAGCACTGAGCAGTACAAATTAAAGCCCACATGACAGGCTAATAATGACTTTAAAAAACAAGTGCTCTGATGGGATTGCGAGGCAATTAAGATGCGCTCATGGGCACACGAGGGAGAACCAAGCCACACGCCTTTAAATATGATGCAATTAAAAACAACACAGAAACAACAATAAAAGGACATTTTAAACTTCAGCGGTACTTTTCCTTGACTTATGGGATTTCTGTATTTGAGTAGCTCGTATGTGTCGAACTCTCTGCATGTTTTCATCTCTCATGTATGTATACATAAAGTACAGTAGTATTTAAAAGGACCAATTAGTCATACTGTAAGCAACCAATGGACATACTTGAATCTGTTGTTGCCATGGTATACCAAACTGCAAAAAATGAGATTAAAGCAGGGTCCAATCGTATAGAAGTCTATGAGAAAATGACCCTACTCCTCACATGATACTTTACCTCAGTAAACATTTTCCTACCGAGTGTATACGTCTCAATTGCTAGTTTTATGTTCTTTTTGTAAATCGTGTCTTTTTTAGAGTGAAATAGACACTTAAGCAGGTGTGAGTATCAGTAATCTTTGAAACATTTTACACATATTAACAAAACCGCAATGATAATGGAAACCATAATTAAATTGGTGTTGATATGCTTCATCTCTCTTGTGTATACAGCAAATGAATGATGTGTTGCCATAGTGATGAAAGTCTTCTATCAATAAAATATTAGTTTCCAGTGAGAGTCATTAGCGCTGCTTCGGCATTTATACATGTTGACTTGTATTGCTTAAACATGTGCACACAAACACAGGCATTTTCACAATCCACATTCACACGCATCCTCTTTACCTGCCGCGGGGAATTTCCACGTCCTCCTTTTTCCAGCGCAGAGTAGGAGGTGGGTCACCGCGAACCTGACATCTGAACTCCACAGCCTCGTCAACTAAGACTACCTGGTTCACAGGTCGTTGCAAGAACACGGGCCTTTCTGGATGTGGGCAGAAAACATAACATAAAGGCTAAATATACTTCTGACAGAGTGTTAAATACTGTATGTGCTCGTGTGAAATGCCTTTATTCCTTTTTGAACCAAGCTAAAAAGTCCTTACCAAACACAGAGAGCTGAGCTTTTTCACTCTCTCTTTCCCCGACCATGTTTGCCGCCACACACACATATATCCCCACATCACTCTTCTTTGTATTTGAAATGGTCAGCTTTCCTCCTCGCACCTAACACAAAATAAAATGTACTTGCAATGAACCAGTTCGATACAAAGTGCTTTCCTTTCTAGTAGCCTAACAAGTAAATCACTGAGTATGTGATTCAGAAAACAAGGGTCTTGTAAAAGGCAGGAGAGCTCCCGGGGGAGAAACTCACCGTGATCCTGTCATCTTTGAGGTCAAGACGAGTTTTATCTTTCCTCCAGAAGGTGGTGGGTTCAGGGTGGCCTCGTGGAGACTGACACTCGAGAATGGCCGTCTCCCCGACTGCCACCACCACATCCTGTGGGTTCTGCCTGAAGTCGTCGCGTAACACTACGAGACAAAGCGAAGGGAGAAGGTTTATTGGTGCTCTAACTGTAGCAAAGGCTCACTCGGTTGATTCGTTTGAAATATCCTCAGATTATGTGAAGCAGGAAGCTTCTCTGAGACTGAGATGTCTTGGGTTTACTGACCTCCACCACCTTTTCTCAACGGACCCTCAGCAATCTCTCTGTCTTTAATAACACAGCCGTCCCCCCTGAGGCTATGAGCACACGCTCTTGTTTGATCTCAGCAGCTAAATGTAAGAGCGGTGGAAGCCAGGTAAGATTAACGGTACAATATGCGGGGAAGAAAAACAAATCTAGCAGAAGAGAAAGATAAAAACACGGAAAGTTACACTTTAGAAGCAATGCAAAAGAGGGATATCTAGAACAATAAGTCGGAACAGGCATAACAATGATTCTCAAATATCCTGACATCCCAGATTGTTGTATTGGATTATTAGAACACTGATACTGTTCTGAAGTGCATTATAACATTTTAAGAAGAGACGACAGGCTAAAACATGTTCCATTGGTAAATTCAAAAGTCTGGGCTAATCTTGATTCCATAACATGTGGTGTTTCGTTGACTTCAATTGACTATTTGCATCTTACAGTAGATTGCTCCTAAATTCACCAAAATAAGCATCAGATAATGCCTAGCTTGCAAATGTAAACACACCATTTCAGAAAACTTGTATTTATTTTGCCTATTTACCTTTGTGTGTCTTAAAATGAATGCAATTACATTATAAGCTCAAAATATTTCCTTGTCTTCAGCCTCTTCATCTTCACCTCAGTAGCACTTATATACTGTACATCAAATGTTCCACTTTCATTCCTACCTATTCCGATGGTTCTTACTAAGTGGTTGGATCATATATTATCATTCATGTAGTCAGAAATATATCTAACATGATGAAAAATGTATATGTTTTATGATTTATGACATATTGAGCGGAAAAAAAAATCCTCTGAAAAAACCCTTTAAGGACTCTAATACTGTATGTAGACAAAGGATTTGGAACCTGGCTTTATTGAATGTTCAGATTTCTAAAACGGAATGTTTGCCAATCAGCACATATTTAATATTTAAACATAAGATTTCAGCTGCAATATAGGCTTATTCCCCTGTGGTGTTTGCACGTAAAACACCAGCGCTTGTATTTGGCAGCAATGGCAGTAATGATGAAAACTGAAGCTTCTGCTCGAAGAAACCGTACAGTGTCCATAATGGAACAGGTGCATCCTCTTGGGGTCTTGAATGAGCTTAGTTCATTAAAGTTATAGAGTCTTGTGTGTACACAAGTGCAGAAGAAAGTATAAAGCTACTGGCCTTGTGATTGTGCTGGAAGGAAAGTCATAGGGTTACCAAATCATTAAAATGTATCCTCTGGGAACCTGGAATAGCCACAGAGAAACTTGCAACATTACATTATAAATGCAATGCAATAATCAATACAACTACTCTGCAGTATCAAAAGCGTCTCCGTGGGCTCTATCCCGTTTTCAAAGTTGTTATTTTCACCAATACAATATACCAGATTTTTTTTTTTAAATCTGAAACCTTGGATAAAAGCAGCAGTTTAAAGTTGTGTAGCAGGCACAGGGTCAGACCGTACTTGAATGAGCTGCAATACTGCCTGCGCAAATTGGAAGAAAAAGCAGGGATATTGACTGAATCACTCCTTCATGTAGCTTTATGAAATGACTAGGGTAAAGGTGCAGGCTCTCCTTTAGGACCAAGGTTACACATTGTTCCAAAATATCACATTTACAGCATTAAATGTTCCTGTTGGAGGTTCATACTGTCGTTTATTTTTGAAAAATAAACTGCTCGTTTCATACTTTACTGCAGAAGAATCAATACTATAAGGGGTGCAACTTCTCTAGAGTACTAGAAAAGAGCCAAGTATTATGACAGCTTCCCTGAAGTACAGCTGGTGAAATCTGCCAAAACATTCCCTTTTATTATCTGGAACAGACACACCTTTTTGTCATTACGATTCCATTTATAAAACTCTATTCCTGCATTCTTCACTGTTGGACAAGTGTTTTAATTGATCAACGGCAGGAATGTCTGTACTTGTATGCTCAAAGGAGCGAGGACATCAAGAAGTGTCAAGCAATGCCTAGAAAATATATACTTTTGCAATGTGAGGTATGAGCTAGCTGCAGATAAGTTAAAAGGTCAAACCTTCAAAACGTCCTAATTCTGTCATAACCGTTATCCCACATATCAATTCAAAGGCTGCTTCTTTAACAGGAACGACTGCACTGCGAGCCGTCACTGGAATCATGGTTAAAAATAGAGATTAAGATCCCGCAATGAGTTGTTCCCGCTTTGCATTAATAACTCATGACATGTTGTTTTTGTTAAAAAGCCTTACTGCAGGTCCATTTTGTACCTGTGTGACAACCGTTAAACTAAACTATGAAAAAATAAAAGAACATTCTTGAGGATAATTAAAATATTTGCCAAGAAAATGAATAATGAATGAATATGGTGTCATTTTGGATTACAGATATAACGAATGAATATAAATAAACGTACTTATAATTCACACTGCGATGTAGATAACAGGTTAAGCAATTTTCTCTTTTCAATTATCCAATTTATTTACTGGATTGTAAAATATAGACAGTGTTGTGACTTGTTTTTAAATGCCAAATCTAGATCAAATGCATGGTGCATAGCTAAAACTTAATGACAGTTTGCAAAACTCAGAGCAGCATGGAGCAAGAGCACCGGCTGGGTGCTCAGTTTCATTCTCATTATAGCCATAAGCTGATATACTGTAGCACCACTTCCAAGTCCCACAGGACACCTCCAGTGAAAACAAAAATCAGGAAGGAGCCAAGGGCCCAAAGGCCTAGCTGTCAATCACATCCAGTCCCTGCGGGAGTGAATGCGTCTCAGTTGCAGACGCTACTTTGGCACAGACATATGCCTGGCTGGCTGTCACATGGTACGGTACGCTTAGTGACCCATTCCATACACAAAACACTCATCGAGCCACATAGCTACCTTCCTGTTCATGTGTTGTCACATTAAAGACGATTCAGTAACAGCCAGGCTTGTCCCAAGAGACCGTGAAGCCAAGACACTCACAGAGGAAAACACTGATCATTCAAGACAAGAGAAAACCCAATTACACAAAAGAAAGGCCGATAATTGGCTTGGTGTCAATTTCAATTGTGCTGAAGGTCTAAACCCTAGCTATGGCTGGGCGATTTGGAGAAAATCAATCAATTTCATTTTTCTTTAATATTGATGTTGTGATGATATTTTAGAATTGACTAATGGTGATTTTACATAAAATATGTACAGGAGATTGACGCTAATTGGACTCATTTATTGTCCCCGTTTTTTACAATAAAGTATATCGTATCGTAAATGATGCCATGAAAATAAAAATACGTTTGAGAACAATCATCAGTGATGTGGATATAATGGCTAATTGTGTAAAGGTTGGAAATAGAAAAGCATTGTAAGTTTAGAAAAGGACATCAGTTTAATGAGATAACCCTCAAAGACACCAAAAGACACTTATCCCATATGACAATATCCAAAATCTAAGACATTACCCATAATCCATATCACAATATTGTCATAACATCACCATATTGCCCATCCTTAATCTTTTGCTGAGAAGAAACACAAATATATTACCTGCTATTCATATATATATGTTCGAGGTCTCAGACAAATTGTTCTACCTCACATACCCAAATTCTGTCATTTTCCTGCATGGTTTATTTATTATCCCAATTTTGAGGATATTCCTAATTTGCAGTCCACCCAAAAAAGCATAAAATAGGGTTTTCATTTGTTTCATGATTGATGGTGTACATAATAAATCATGGCTAAATAAATTGGAAGTGACTTACTAATTATATACAATCGCTTGGTAATAGGCCACTGCAAATTTTAAAGGGTGTGGGGGGGGGACTTATTTCAAATACATAAATTGTGTGGGCGTCTTTGGTTGGGATTTATTCACCCCAGATATTATGCATTCTCCCCACTGCACTGACAGCTACCCCTCCCCCCAAAACACAGCTGAAGGTGTCTCCTCTCCTCTGCAGGTTTCGGTAGGTGCTGTTCATCACAGCATGTGAGACGTAGGCTCTGAAATGAAGAGCCCTCGTGGAGGCAGCACCCAAGTGTAGTCTGTTGTCGGCTGGTAATTATTTCAGATTGCGCGGACCGCCACCACTGCCTAATGTTGTCTGATTGAGTACTGCTCAATTATTCAAACACGCCATTCAGGAGGCTCACACGTTAACCAGATTTCATTTATCAAATCAGAAGGAGAATGATTTGAAAATGGGCTTCATTTCATGGCACAATAGGCGGTAAAATAATGTGACAAGGTGGAATACAAGGAACTATACAGGGACTCATTATATGATTAATATCAGAGAGGGGGTTGTGTGCATTGTGTTAGATATTCCATCTAAGCATCCTGATTTCTTGGCAGCCTCTTCAGCAGCACTCTAAATTTCATTCCAGAATTTCACCAGCAGCCTCATGAAGATCCTACTTGATGCATGTTGCTGAGCTCCGTGAATCATACAAATGCGCTACCCTATTGAAGCGTGAGTGTTACATAGTGATGTCGAATGGAGGCGTTTCCAGCACAGAGGGAGTGTGTTGGAGAGAAACTCCCTTTGGAGTGACCTTTGGGATTTTAGCCTTTGCAGACCATGTACATGTAAAAAACCCTACTGTATATAGCACACTACAGGAAAAGGAAACCCCCAAATAGCACGATAGGGCCCCTTTAATAACTGTGTTATCTAGACGGGTGTAAGATTTAGAAGCATACTTGCGTCTGATGCTGCTATGACTGCTCTGTTTATGAAAGAGGAAACAACCGTAATGCTAGCCAAAGCTTTCACAATGACATTTGAAGCTCATAAGATACGAGAATATGTCATATTTAATGAGAGTGATGACAGTTTCCGCTGATGAATGTCTTTTCTTAGCTTATTTCGGTGGCTAAAACCGTACTGTCAAAAGAATAAGGTATCTCTCGTCACTGTGTTGTGTCATTGATCCACTTCGACAAACTTTGCGAAACAATTCATGACCATTTGTAATCCAAATGACAAGTCACTAAAATCTTCTGTATGGACTTGGCGATAACACAATATGGTCTATAAGCAAGACAATGAAGTTACAACCCCTTGTTATGTTTTAGTCTCCCTGTCATGGCAGTGCTGTGCTGTTATGTCTGCCAGTTGGACTGTGGTTCCACTTCTTTAGCCTGGAGTGAATGGAATGCCATGGAATTTGGTACAGACACGATCATGACATGATTTTTCCCTCAGTGCCTGTCACCCACAATATCTCTGTTTTAAGCCAGGCTAGTGGCATGGCTCTGTGGATGTCTGTTGGTCACTTGACTTTAGTCCAGACTTAATATATCTACAACATGTCAACTGTTCCCCCCAGATAGAGGATCCAATTGAATAGTGTTTTAGTTTTTTTAGTGACATATGTTGCAAAATTATTGGATGGACTATTGGATGGAATATGGTATGCTAGTCCTCCTGAATTGTAATAACCCCACAACCACACCATCACTTGGTCAATACTTTGATCACTACAAAAGCTACATTTCCATCATGCTCAGCTGCATTCCGTGTTTAGTGCTAATTAGCAAATGTAAGCATGCTAACGCGCTAAACTAAGAAGTGTTAGCATCTGGCTCAAAGTGTCAATTATTTCAGCCTTACGGTACGTCCACACAGCCGCGTTAAAAAAATCTTGGAGGTGGGCGTATCTGAAGCTTGGGGATTTTTTGCGAGCAACGCGACCAACAACCAATCACATGAATCTCCCAACCCGGACATACAAAGCAATAGCAATGTTAAAACGAAGTAAACTGGATATAAAATCCCCAAACAGGCGAAAACCTACCAGTTTCCCTCCATGCCTGGTTCCTCCGGTTTGTATCCCGGTAAGTTAATAGGGACTGGTCATAAAGAACTGGGTGATTTGCTACCGCAATAACTAATTTCTCCTCCATTTTTAGGAATATAGAAAATGAACTGCGTAGTCTTTCCCAGCTTGCACGCGGTTTGATTGGCTAGCGCTTGTACTGTCAGATTTGCATAAACGGGATTTGATTGGCTGACGCTTCCACCTCAGCTTCAAAAGTTGAACATTGCTCAATTTTTGAATCCTGAAAATCCTGGAAATCTTCGCTTTGCTTCCCCACAATGCAGTTTGGCGAAATGTGAGGCAACGTGACGTCACCCCATTCCAAGTGAATGGGCAGAAGCGTTGGAAGATGTTTTAATGCTGCTGTGTGGACGGGCCGTTACAGAGCAGCAAGCATGGCTGTTAACTCTTGTGTTATAATTTAATGAATTTTTTCTTAGCAAGTGGCTCAAGTTTGACTGTTTAGGGTTTCCTGATATCACCCAGGTTTCTAAATTGTATCCCTATGTTAATGTATTCCTACAATTGGTCAATTGTTGCAATACAATGGCCGCCTCACATGAATGCTAGTGGCATTAGCAACTTGTAATGATAATAAAAGTAAACTATTTGGGCCAAATGCCAAACAATAGGCCAATGATAACTAAACAATCAATTAAACATACAACATGTTGATGTGTGACACAAATAATCTAAAAAAAAAACCATTTATGTTCAGGCCTTTGTAATGAAACAGGAGATATTAAGATGCAAACTCTGATGTGATTATGGAGTTGAATGTTTTAATCCTCTATGACCTCTTAATTCATCATAAATTAAGTCAGTACAGAGCAATAATTAATTGAAATAGACATACATTCGCTTCATAATTGAAAAAGGGAAATAAACAAGGTGTGACAGACAGATGGTGACAAACGTATACCCTAATTAACCCATGCAGCAATTTGTTAATTTTTTGTAGTGATCTGAATGTGCATGCTAGTGTTTGTCCAAGCATGCGGGCTGGTGTTCCGGCATGGGAATATATATGTAACCCCACCCAGTAGAAAATTGTTTTGGTAGTACTGTGAAGCAACACTGCAGAAGCAAAAATAAACAGAATTGTATATGAAGAAAGATGAAGACACTAACACCTTGCGAGTCCTTGCGTGTAACAGATGGCTGGATTCCATTCGGGAATCACAGATGCAATAAAGAATTGATGTGCTGCATGTGGACAAAGCTCGGCTCAGAGCAGGTTAGAAAAAGCAACCAGGTTTTTGTCTTGTATATACTTATATCTATCGTATATGAGCCTAGCGTTGGGTACTGCGATGCAAACATCACAATATTAGTGTTGTAAAGCTTTACACAGTTTGTGATCCAGTGTCCGAACATGCATTACAACAGCTAAGTGATTCCTTATGACAGTTGTCTGCTAAATTGTGGTTTGGAGTTGGCTGAAGATTCTTTTTGAACACTATAGCCTGTAGGGGTGTGTCACTTTCTCAACAGCGGTCAAGGATGTCCCATATCTGTCACATGCATACAATGCACACTGACGCATAAACACACTTGCATAAACCAAACCAAAAAAACAGCTGCCCTGTTCTTATATCGTAAACTTTGCTGATGATAACAACATATCACCGCTGCTCAAGAGTCAGACACAGAGAGCAAGACAGATCTGCCGACACAAAATCGGGGAGAGCGGGGGAGGATGAACGAGAGGGCTATTTTCACTGGGGATTTATTTTTGAATAAATAAACAACTTAACATGTCTGTGCCCTGGAAAAGTCATCAGCAATCAGTCAGGACTGCGATCAGCGGGGAGATGGGGAGCGTTTACAATGTCCCCCGAGGCTAGGAGCCCAGCGCTGAGGTTCATTACCTATTATAATCCTGCCTTCCCAGCAGCAGGCCACAACATGAGTACATCAAAGAGCATTTTCACAGAAAGAATATGCCACCCAACATTTCAATTGTTCGTAGGGTATCCAGACAATATGGTTTTGGAGAAAAACACAAGGGCAGCAAATCAATATTGGCTTGGAAAGCAGGGTACATTGAATGATTTCAGTAATATAAGTCTCATTATGCTAACTCAATGGTTGTAGGGTACAATTCCAAACTCTTGTTTGCATTATCGGTCAGTGCTTGCGTGAGTGTTTGGGTAGAAATGTCTCTTATTTTATTCACAAATCAAGGATTGGCACCGCAGACGGACCAAATGTGACCTCAGTTCATTTCCATTTTTAACACCAAGCATGAGTCTGATCTACAAGCGTGAAATCAAAAGTTCCTTGGTGACCAAAGTCGGCAGTTTCCAAAATTCTAAGCAGGCGGATAGAAAGCCTAGCAATGCTTCACTTTTTTGGCATCATTAGTGTCGAGTCCAATTAGCGTCAATGTGAATGTTGGAAATAAATGCGGAGTGAAAGTGAGCACGCCTCTGGCTGCAGTACATTTAGTTTTAGATACTATTTATTTATTTCGATGAACTAAGGTTATCGTTTGCTAACAGAGGCATCGTTTTATTCTGAATGTTGTTTTTCCCAATTTTCCTTTCGAATTATTATCTTTATCTTTGGTCTAAAAACAAGCGCATGGCCTTTACTTTTTACCCTTTCAACAACATTAGTAAAACACACAACCATAGGGCCCATTTTTGGAATATCTTACTCTTTCCAAGAGAAATTCAAATTATGAATTTACACTTTAGGAGGACTAAAACATATCTGTTATGCATTATTTGGCCTTTGAGTTAGGAGCCAGTAAACCACCATGAAGGGTTAAGAAGAAACGCCCCACCATTGTCATGTTTAATTAACCTCCAATCTTCTGTCATGTAATGTAAATTGAAGTTGTGGATGGTATAGAAGGAGGGTCCTCCCTTCCCCCCCTCCCTTCCACCACATCTCCATTCCCTCATCTCTCACTTGCCATGCCTCTAGTTACAGTAACAGCATTCCATCAGACCACATTTCCACATATATAATTAATTGCCCCTGTCTCCATGCATTTCTTCAACAGAACACATTCCTCTATCTCTCAGACTAACCTTTTGTAGATCTGCCTGCTCTCCCTACTATCTTATCTACTTACAGCATGGCAATATGAAATCATTTTACCTGACCTAAGTTCATGGTTTTGCAGTTAAAAATGCTAAATTCCTCATTATTTGTAATGTTCTGTCTTTCTATTTTCTTGAATATTGAAAAGAACATTTCCCAAATCTGATTATGCCAGGAGCCACTTATGACCCGTTCATAAACCTGGACGCTGTTCTGGTTCTTATTGGATGACGATGAAGAAAACGGAGGGAAAATAAAAGGGATAAAGCAAAATATAGAAAAAGACAATCATATTATTTCTCATCCAAGACCATGGATATCATAGAGCCCTTGCAGCAATATTGAGGAGATGCACAGCATGAGCTGGAAAATGAGTCAGGGATCAGAATCTAGCCTTTTATCCGCCTTGTTTCACTAAAGCAGCGGTCACCCAGAGAGAGAGCTTTCTTACATGCACTCGTCTTCTCTAACCGAAATTATGCACACTGCTGTGTTTCACAGTCATCCTCATCTTCATCACTACAACAGAAATATCTGGATGATTAGAGCCGGATAAATGTGTTTGCTTGCAGATCTTTTAGGCCTACAATTTACTACAAATGTCCTATAATTCTTTATGGCATATATTATATTTCCCTATTGCCTTGACCTTTTTGGAAAGTAATGCAAGAAAGTGAACGCAAAAGAATGGTCTGCGATAATCTGTGCGTCTGCACGATCCAGCATGATCAATCACATCTGATGGCCACCAAAGATGGTGCTAAGCTGTGTTTACCACAACATTCTGGTTATACCCTTCTCTCCACGGGTACATACAGATGGCCCACAATATGTGCATGTTTAGATAGCAGAAAGATACGTGTGAATGCTTTTGAATAAAAGCTTGGAGCTGTGAAGCAGGGCCCTGCACCCCCACGACTGCTGGCATTCGGCACAATAGAAAACAAATTAATATGGTAATGACATGCTGCCACGTCATCTGATAATGTATGGTACGCTTTGTTTGCACTGATTTGACCTTTGATCTCTAAATGGGAAAATGAACTGAAATGATCAAATGTGAGTGTGCTACACAGGGTTCATGTGACCTGCTCATAGGCACTTGTACATAATTCCTCAACCCCAGACAAATCCACCATGTTATCCACAGTATTGACATAGACTGGTATCAGGAACGGTCAACTTTTCATAGTTTAAGGAATTTGATAAATATATTGTTCAATAGAGAGGTGAAGTCCCGCCCATCTACTTCCGCCTGGTCGTATTTATGGGATGCAATAATGTTGCAGAGCGCTGTAACTGCTCGCTTTAAAACATGGGACCTTATTTCGGAAAAAGTATGTACAGTATTGAAGTCAATGGGGAGAGAAAACGTTTCTTTCGATCCAGTTTGAATTGTGCCACAAATTACACATCAATTTGTCAATCTTAAAAAATCATTTCCATGTCAAAAAAGTCACAGTTTGTCGTAAAACTGTTGAAATATAAGACTATGGAAAATACCATAGACTGTATGGAAAATACGCAACTAGAAAGACTACAAATCCCAGAATCCCGGTCCCGCATGCTGGCTCTTACGGAACCGACTAACCTCTTTTAATACGTTCCGCCTCATTCTGAAAGAAAGAAGTGAAATGTTTCAACGTGACGGCCGTCTTGGTGTGTGGTGCGAGATGGGAGTTGTAGTTCATTGAGCGGTTTCACACAAAAAAAAGTATTACTTCACAGTTTTATGACACATTTACATTTTTGTGACTTGCAAAATTATCTTTTAAATTGACAAACATCATATGTGTAATTTGTGACACAATTCAAACGGGATAGAAAGATAATCTTTCTCTCTCCATTGACTTCAATACATACTTTTTCCGAAATAAGGTCCCATGGAGGTCCCCCGGAAGGGGAGGGACTTTGCCTCTTTATATTTTTATTTTAAAGGTCCCATGTCATGCTTTTCCGGTTAGTACCCGTCCCCTTGTGTGTTATGAAGGTTTTTCTGCATGTAAACGGTCTGCAGAGTCAAAAACCCTCAAAGTACACCCTGTAGCGAGTAAAACTCTAACACAGAAAAGACCTGTCTGTGCTGCCCCAGAACGGCTCGTTGGAGATTTCTCATTTTCCATTGTTTGCTTCCTGGCTTCTGTGTCGTGTTAACACCCAAATCAACAACAAATGACCGGATTGGCCAAAATGGACCAATCCACGGAGCACCTCACACACCAGGATCCCTTGGCTAACTAACAGGGAATCCCCATTGACTTGCATAGAGCTCCCTGAACGCTGGTAATAGACGAGTTGGGATCGCGGAGAAATGCTCTCCGCAGACCCATTCTCAGCCTCGCAACGTCCCGACCAATCAGAGCACACTGGGCTCCAACAAGCCGTTTAGGACAGAGAGTGAATACCTAGTGAATACACATACTATACAGAGATGCTGTATGAGAAACCAATGTGATTTTGGAAAATTGCACAATTTAAATCTATTCTAGTGGACCTCAACAATGGAAATATGATCAGTAGAAATGGCCATGACATGGGACCTTTAACAAAGATTTGATTTGAGTTTGACCAAATATGTATTTAGTCGGATATTATACAAGATTTGTTCAAATTTCTTTCTCTGCAATTTCCTGTTACTATTGATAGGTCGTTGAAATGGAATGCTTCTTCTTTAACTTCAATTGGATGACAAAAAGAATATTCAATAATAACTATATTTTTTCTTTCTGGATATATACATTTATGACTATGCAAATCGGATCGGCTCAAGGCTTAGCGTGTTTACATTGAAACGGATGCACCAACAAATGTAAGAAGTAGTCCATTCCCTCAGACTTATAGTGTTTCCCCTTTCATACAGAATTGACTACAACCACACTTCCTGGAGTAGGAAAAACGTTTTTTTGTGTCTCTTTGGAACCTGTGTTTGACCGCTGCTAACATAACAGCTAACAGCTATAGAAAAACTGCTTCCTTCCTGTTGTTTTCAACACAAATTTGTTGTAAGGAAAAATAAGTTGTGATGAAAGTAAGTATACTGCTTCCCAAAAAGTATTTTGTATTGTCCCGACAAGGTGAGTGATAACTCAAGCCAGTCATTGGTGGTACCCGCTGTAATAGTACTTTCATTGATTTTAAAGTACTATTGCTAGTTTTTAAATCATTACATGGTTTAGGACCAAAGTATATTGTTGAACTCCTGCATAATTACGAGCCATCAAGGTGCCTCAGGTCTTCTGGGACGGTTCTGCTATCGGATCTGAGAGTAAAAACAAAACATGTCGAGTGCCCCGACACTCGAATAAACTACTAAAATCATCCACGTCCGCAGAAACGTTTACTATTTTTAAATCGAGACTAAAAATATATCTCTTTGCCGCTGCTTTTAATTGAGATGATCATATTCGAACTACAGTATGCCTTTTAAACATGTATTGTATACCTGTGGTGTTTATTTTTATTATTTTATTATCTTTGCTTTGTAATGCCTGTTGTAAAATGCATTATATTGTGTTTTTACTGTATTTAATCCTAAAAAGTCTTTTAATTTGTTTTGTAAAGCACTTTGAATTGTCGCATACAGAAAAGTGCTATATAAATAAACTTGCCTTGCCTTACTGTAGCAAAACCAGAAACACTGTTTTTATCGAATGTTGGCACCAACTTGGTATGGGAGTATGAGTTCTCATGAAATCCCTATGTGTTATTAACCCTATAAGCTCCTCCCATCTCTACCCCGGCCCCCCTCACCGATGCTCCACTGAGCAGCTTAGAAGATGATTCACCCCAAATCTCTGTTAATCACATCCATGCACACCCCCTGGTACACCCAGGGTCACCCAGTACAGATCATGTTCATACATGGGGAGCAGCTGTTGGTGGATGAGGCTGACCTGCTGCTCAATAACACCTTACCAGGAGCTCTTCCTACCCCTTTTATCACATAAAGACTAAGTAGATTAAAATATGCCATCTATCAGAAGAAAGACTGTGGTGCCACTTCAGAAAATGGCATACATTCTTTATATATGACATTTCCATAGATGAATAGGTATGGGAACTCAGTCCAATCTCCCAGTGATCGCCCATCATGGGGTGATCAGTCTCCGCTGGGAGGGCACGTCGTTCCCCGTGTGAACACACACATGCATATTCATGCGCTCGCTGGTGGAGGTACAGGGACACACACAGAGGGAGGTACATGTGCAAACACAATCGCACACAGCATCTCTTTATCTCACAGCACACAGAGAGAAGATAAAACTGCTCAATCCATCAACAGCTTTATGCCACAGACATTCAAGTTAATCATCTATCCCTTCATCCTCTGTCAGTCTTTCTCGATATTCTTTCACCCACATATCCATTTTATAGTATATTATGTGAAACAAAGGAGGAGGCTTCTTCCAACTATCCAATAACAATCTACGTCTGTCTCCACCACAGTGCATCTTTCCATCCATTACTCCCGAAAGACAAATACGTTTGCAATGATTTTCAGACTGAATCTCAAGCCAACTAAAATAATTAGAAATAGGGAATTGTGTTATTTGAGTGTGCTATGCAGTGGTTGACAAAATAACTGTAAATAGTGACATGGCTAATCTGAGCACAGCTGTTAGCATTAGGTCCTTTAATCCTGGTCCAGATCGGTGATGTGCTCACACTGGCTTGGGGACAGATGAGCAACAGCCACCAGGTTGCCAAGTGGGCTAAAGGCAGCAGACTGGTCCGACGCTCACTTAGAGGCATGATAAGCTGTGAATCTGCGGGTCCTGGAGAGCAGCTCCACACAGCACAGTCTTTGTGTTGCATCATCCTTTTGACAACATGTGACTTACTCTGCTGCTGCAATCTCACACCAAAACAAAGGAAGCACGGAATTACTGGGGTAGCTGACACTACTGAAAAGGCAATTTCCTTCATTAAAGTAAAAATATGAATACATGTTGTCTTTTGTTGTAACCAGTGAGCCAAGGCAATGATTTAACAGAACCACACTTGGCTATTCTTTTTAAATGCTCAATATAAATGTTTAATGTTAAAACGGTAGACTCTAAGGACATAACTCACCATTGCTTGTAGTTAAACACTAGCAATCAAGGTTTGTGCCTTTTCTGTGATGTTTTTCCTTCATACTAACACAGTAACAGTGTCAGTGTGTTACCATGGAAACATGAGAGAAACTGTTTCCAACGTAGTGTAGCCAAAGATTTTTCTTCTATTTTCTTACAAATCCTACCCTATTAAAACAGGATGACACTTGGAAAACGCAGACCTCCGACAAAGCCAATGGTGCATTGAAGTGGTCCTCGAATGGGGCCATTTCCCAAACAACACATTGGAATCGCTCTCTGAGTTGTGGATCTTACTTGATGAGGCATGTGCATTTTACCAGTTGGGAGATAATTTTCCCAATTATTATACACCACATAAATGCAGCACAAATGCCATTATCTCACACTGTTAATGAAAGTGAAGCATAATTGGTGTATCTCTGACTTGGATCCACTCCAAAACACGATGTGCTCTTTTTTGGCCCAAGCTTCACCTGGGAAACACGGTCCAGTACTTTCCAGTGTCAGCAATCACGCTGAAAGACCAATGAACCCAAACACATTACGTCCTTGGCTATTAGGTCACACATTTGTATATCAATAGCAAACACAAACTGTTTTTGTAATTCCTTATTGTCCTTAATAATCTTAAAATGTGTGCAACATTTCCTTTATGTCTTAGGTTTAAACAGTTATGTTAGGACACCTTAAAGAAGCTCATTTATGCAAATGTTCAGGTTCATATTTGTAATGTGTGCCTTTACTGTGACATGTCTCCATGCTTTGATGTTCAAAGAGCTCTGTATTTTTCTCACACTGCCTGTGCTGCAGAACCTCTTTTCACCCTCTGTCTGAAACCAGAGCCCAGTCTGCTCTGATTGGTTAGCTGGCCGGCACTGTTCTGGTCAACCGCTAAGACATGTCCCACCCAATTAGCCTAATGTGTTGGAGAGCCAGCCAATAGAAGCACAAGGGTTACATAGTGATGTCACTATGTCACGAAAAGGATTCCAATCGATATGTTTCAGGCAGGGGGGGGAGTGCGTAGGAAAGAAACCTTTAGCCTTTGGAGACCATTGACATGCACAAAAACCAATACAACACGCTACAGGTTTTCAGCGTCTCTTTCTTCGCCTATTTATCCTGGAGTTATTTAAAAAAAGTTTTTTAAGACTGCACAGCTCGGCAAGCAAACACACATTCTGCGTATAAAGAGAGTGTGCTCAGATGGTCTCTGCATTAAGGGGGATCTGTAACATTTGATTTTCTATCCCAATGATTTATCAGATTTGATCAAAATCAAATCATATTTGTTGATGCTTTCATAACCTGTCAATCAGAGTTACAACTAACATGCTATCACTCATCAAAGAGAGCTCCCCCAGATGAAATACAGTGTACAATAACGGGATGGTTCTTTTTGTGCTTGCCGGCAATGTGTTAACCCTGTACATCACGATAAAGATGACAGGAAGGCTGACTGTGCAGTGCAGAGTGCTTCTCTGTTCCTGACAGACCGGAGCCAGTCTGACTGTACTGTCTCATCTGCATACTGTACAGCGCCATGTGCCCAACTCAATTCCAGTCCGTGGTCAGATGGACAAGAGAGGAGAAAAAGAAACATCTGTGTCAAGTATCAGAAAGAGGAAAGGTCAGAAGAGTAAGACATGTGATAAATGACTGACAGATGCAAGCCCATGCGTGGGTGCCAACATGTATTCTTGAGGTACAAGGCGGAAGGAAACTGACAATCTTGCTTTAATCTTCTGGATAAGGAAAACCAACCAACACTCCCAAGGCATGCAAACGAAGACTGCAAACAAAAAAAGACCCAGTTGGTATCCAAAGCCTGTCCGCTTTAACACACTCCTGAAAAACAAAGATTTCTTATTTCAATTGAAACTACTATTATAATGGGATCATTTTATGTACATCGAGCTCTAAGCAGGAAATATATCGACATTTGAAAATGTAATAGCGGTTTCTAAAAAAAAAAAGGACGACATTGAATAACCCGGTATTTGCAAGCAGCAAAATGACTAAATGATTCGGATCATTTACTTAATTGGCTTTTAAAGAACAAAGAGTTCCACAAATGCCAAAACAAATTAAAAGGTTGTTTTCCTTTCCATGCTAATTATGAAATCCTGAAATCAACTAGGAAGGCACCAAGATGCTTTCAAAGGCATAATGCAATGGACTACCATGTGTGGATACTTTCTTCTCATTATAAGACGGTCTGTGGTGTTTCTCAATGTGAAATACACATGCGAAAAAGCTCTGAGATAGAAAAAAAGGAGGATATGGAGGAATGAAGAAAGGGTCAATCAATAAAAGTTGTCTTTTCATAGTTAATAAAGCTGTATTCAGCCTGCTCTCGCAATACTACAAAGAATGCACTTATTGTTAAGTTGCTCCAATTACTGGCTGGCAGAGGCATTTGAGAAAAGCACCATTAACCCCGGCATCCATAAGAAACAGAAAACAGCGGGGTGTTTTCTCTCAGGGAATGTAATTGATGAGACACTGTGGAACAACACACCCACTGGAGCATCCAGTCCCACGGCAAATTATTACTTGGCGTACAGTAAGTGTGGTGTCTACCTGTTTCCATGACGGTTACTGGGTATAGCATAACATACAGTTAAACATCTACTTTGGTGAAATAAAACCCGTTTTTTCCTGTTGTATACCAATATCAAATTGCGTAGTTTCACTGTTAATAGTTAACATGTCCTTTGTGAAGATTACCATGTAGAAAATGGATGTGTATTTCAGCATTTTCCTTTTCCTGGCAGCAGACATGTGCGCTAAGTAAACACAGCTGCATTCAAAGTATTATCAGTAGACAGCGTAATCCACCCAGCAGCAGAGGACTCATCCTTCAGACTGTCACTGTCTTACGGTGTTGAGTCCCCACACATCCCCAATTTTCTAGGGATATTGATATTTTTTTTACCAATTTCCGATATTTTCCAACAAACTTTGTCCAATTAACATTACAAAATATATACACCCTTTTTTCCACCAAGTTGCAATTGACAATACGTTTTTTTAAGACATTTTGTAAGACCTGTTTGTAAGCGTGGTAACTTACTGGCAGATGCCAACATACAGTAAAATACAATGCTTGTTCAAAATGGACATATTCACTATATGCACAATACACATTTTTCTGCAATGGCAGTAGGCACAATAACACATTGTTTGCCATATACAATTTGTCATATTATCGTAAATGTTAGTTTCTGGTCAATGCCAAGTACAATGTCAAAGAATTCAGGAAATGTGCTTGAATAAGAAATGTCCTCCCCCAGATCTCCCACTCGGTATGTGTCCATCCAAATGTGCTCCGATCGGTTTGCACTGTCATCAATTCCGTTATACATTTGTAAATGTTCAAGTTGTGGGACGAATGAAGGATTTCTGATGCTTGTTTTTTCATAGTGCAACTGGCACTGCAATGCAGCTTCAGTCGTTCACACTTATGCCCCTTTCACACCAGCTTTTTTTCAGCTCCGGCTCGGAGCTGGAGCCTGAAAAGCGCCGGTTTTTCCTGTTCACACCGCAGCGGCGCCGGCTCTTAGCTCCGGAATCGGGTTCACTTCCAGCTCCAAAAAATTGTCGGGCAAGAGCTTCGGAGCTAAGAGGTGGCGTCGCTTACGTCTCTCTTACGTCGAGGCGTGCAGGAAACTAAACCCACCTCCCCTGAACACTGTTATGCCTGCCTACAAGCAGTAGTGCCTATAAACACACTTTATAAAGTCAGGCAACACTAACCAGGCTTCGTGTGATTCTGTTTATTTGTACCTTACTTTGACCATCCGTTCGCTGTTATCGATCATTGTGGAGAGAGGCAGATGTGTTGTTTTGTATTATTGCAGCTATCGGATGCAAGTAGTCAGTTTAGCTTCGGTTGCTATGCTAACATCGCCCGTTTTATACCAGAGAAACTTTCATAACAGCGTTGTGATACCAAACAGTGTCAATTCAGACTGACACACATTCACTTAGGCTAAGGGGAACTGGGGATATGCATCATCTGCTTGTGTGAGTCGGACAGTGAATACTTTAGAGCGGCCGCTGCAGTGTGAGCTAACCGGGAGCTAACGGGAGAATAAACTCCCGTGGAAGAGCAGCCAGCACTGCAGCGGTCGGTAAATGCTGCAGAAACACATTACTAAACAATGAACCACGGCACTCTGGAGCAAAGTATAAGGTTGGAGAAGTCGTTATTCAATTTATTCTGGCTTCGTGTGATTAAAAGCAACACGATCATCGACCCGACGCAGTTCCCCGTTGTTGTTGTTGTTGTTGTGAGCGCCGTAATGGCTGCCGTTGGGGATCAAATCAGCGATGTAAACGGTGACGTCATGACGCAGCAGGGGCAGCTCTGGGGCGCCAGTGGGCGGTGTGCACAGAGCGGGAGCTGAAAAGGGAAACCGGAGCTGAACCAGAAAAGCTCCCGCTCGGAGCTAGAAAGGGAAAAGCGCTGGTGTGAAAGCCGCATTAGACATCAGACTCTAACTGATGGTGCCAGTGTGTGAAGTGTCCTTTTGCAGATTGAGGACATTTTATCAGTTAAAGTCAGGTGCTAGCTATTCATGGGTTGGCTTGGGGTCAGCAAGATAAATGACTGTAGAGCTTAAAAGTTTCCAATATCTGGAATCACGTCTCTGCCCCCATTGGCTTAATGGACTGAATCCTACGGGAGCCTTCACTCCTGTGTCACTCTGCTGCACCACTTCTGGCTCAACCAATGTTAAAAATATTACAGTGTAGAGGTGAGTGGACTCCACATTCCCTTCGTAGCATTTCAGAAGGCTATGATTTATTCCGTAAGTGCCTGAATCTTCTTTCAGAGCATGCTTAAGAGCTTGCTGGAATCTCATCCACCTTGTCAGCAATTTGGTGTAGGTATTAAACCCCCCCACCCTCTGTGCTTGGAGATAGGGGCTAAACATAATCAGCTCAGATAACTAGGCTATCACAAAGGTGTATCCATCATTTATGCCTTACATTATTTTAAAAGAACACTTTATTTTTCACTTAGCTTATGCGTTTTCCTTCTATGGACGCTGTCAGAGTTATTGGCAAGCAAACAGGGTTGCTTTGTTTCCTTGTCATTTAATTGATCAGCAGAACGATCAGTAATAATGAATTGTTTCCGAGCAAATTCCTAAATTACAGCGCAGCGTGTACTAACAACTTCATTAGCCGAGGCTTGAGGTTTTATCAACGTTCATTATAGTATTAGATTGCATTTTTTATCTGGGACAGAAATATCTGAACTACGGCAACATTTCATAAAAATCAACATATTCCTACAAGAACAAATACACACTGTTTCTTACTTTCTTTGTTTGAGAAGTATACATATATATATATAAATATGAATTAGTAATAAGACCAGTATTCCCCATGCTGCTAAATAGGTTAGAGGAGAGAATACATAATCATGTATGAGGGAAGATGGGGGTTGTGAGAGACAGATGAAAAAAAAAAAAAACAGCAGAATTCCAGATAGCAAGATGCTGTGGGGGACACAATGTAGAGAGTGTGTTTTATTCTGGATGGGTAGCTGTATGGTTTCAACCTTGGTGTGTGTGCTGTTGAGCGCTGCATGGCTGAGTTGAGCTGCAGTGCAACTCACTGTGGCTCTCAAAACCATCACCCACTGAGAGTCCCCCAACTGTCACATGCCACTGAACCACAGTAAACAACACACACACACACACACACACACACACACACACACACACACACACACACACACACACACACACACACACGCACACGCACACACACTTTCATTAACAGAACCACTGGCACACTCAGCCCAGCTGGTCCCTGAGTTCACACTGGAACTGCACATCTGGTGCCACTGCTCTGTTAGAGGGAGGCCATCTGGTCGCATGGAGGGAGGTGGGGGAGACGGGAACAGAGACGGGTCGTCAAAAGAGATCGGGGAAGCCAAGCGAAAATAAGAAGCTCATCGATACTTTGCCATTGAAGGCATACCAAATGGATCTGTTTGTCGGATGTGCTGTATACTCTGCGTGCATTAGTCCTCTTCCGCGTAAGAGGATTAGATGTCAAAGTCAGGTTTGCACTCTGAGCATTTGGAGTTAATGGCAATGAACAGATAGCATGTTTAATGGCTCTCAGCAAACACACAACTTCTCAACATGAATAATACTCCACCGGCGTTGTCCCTTTGGCTTCCAGGGGGAACTTAATATTACATAATACATGGAAACATTAATATTACATAATACATGGAAACATTAATATTTCTGCAGTGTGTCAATGTTGACGCTGCCGTACATTTTAACTTCCTGCTGTATTGTATTATGTTATTCGGTGTTGCAATGCCAACCAGTCTGTTTGCATTACTACTGGCGGTTGAAGGAATGCCTATAGATGGCATGCAATGCTCCAATTAACCCCATTGAGCTCCCTGTATACACCACTGGAAACTATACATGCAGAGCTGAGGGTGCATGGTGTTGCAGAGATGCTCCATCTTCAGCTGCAAGCATGAAACCAATGTGTAGACGCAAGAACGAGCCATGATAACATCTTCTTAGTCACATAATATAAATGGGCACAAGCCATTGACTGTATATAGGAACTGGAAAAAGTCACCCTGAAGTCAAACCGTTTTGAAATTGCGAGTTCGGCATAATGGCCGCCGCCACCTTGGTTTTTGCCAACGTTTTTCTGATGACACAAGATGGCTAAACCGCACGCTGAGGGTTTAAGGCAAGTACAATATTACTAACGTTAACAAACTGATGATTTAATATGAAAGGGTTGAAGGTCTAAGACAAAAACACACATGTTGTAGCCACCTGTCAATCATGTAGCCACGCCCTAAAGCATACACTGCTTTATTGTCTATTTTACTCTAAATTTGTACCATCATTTACAAAATGATCATCATTCTGATTTGGGGAAGACTTGCGAGCGCTTAAGACCATAAACTGTTAAGGAACATCTTAACACAGGCAATACATTAAAAGTATGGGAATGTTCTCATAGACTTCTTTACAATCCTTGTTAGCAGCCAGTGGAGTCGCCACCTGCCACTGTAAAGAGAATACAGGTTTAGGATAATACACTGCACTTATCAGACCGGGAACATTCCAGTATGAGAGTGTGGTTTGTAACCACACAGAGGACAGGTTCATGAGCAGACTAGCCCTGCCCTCATGTTTACATTATTAATGGCTCATGGTACACCTTGTTCATTTGTACTCATCACAGGTTGACCCTGGCGCCAATAGAGACTTGTGACGCACACGGGTCTCACATCTCTGTCGTCGAGAGGCAAAAAGTCAGAAACCCTTGAATGCACCGGCAGTAATGCGCTTATATGTTACGCTAAGGCACGTGCACACATGCCTGCAAACAAGCACACACGACAGTGCCTCCTGCCGCCAGTGGCCGACTGAATCGTGCTCTTATTAAACCTTGATCGGAATTCGAGCTCGGGCATTATCCACTTACAGTTATTAATGCTGCAGCTCTCCTGGGAGGGCAGGGCAGGCAGTGAGGGAGGGACGCACGCCACACATACAGATGCTCGCATAACATCTCTATGACTGGAGGTACTATTGTTTACATCACATGCATGGATGGAGACGGTTTGCATTGTTTCAATGACTACGAACATGCTGCTAATTCTAGGTAAAACGCACTATAAAAAGAGATACAAAAAGCAATCCTTTAGCAGACACATTATCATCAAACCAATCAGGAAAGTGGTGAGTATCCAGATACGATAACCCTGCACTAGATGCTTGATGAGACATAACAAATGTGCTCCAAAATCCTAGCCTCGAGGGAGACAAAGAAATGGAGATTCTCATTTTACCTTTCCAGGATACTTAAACCTCAGCCCCTGTTAATTAGAAATCCAAAGGCATTGCTTCTTTTGACAAAGTTAATTATAAATGTGCATACTTTACCATTGCTATGAAGAGAGAGGCATGAAAGAAGCATTAAGAGTAAGAAGAAAGCGAATGAGAGGGAAAAGGAAGGGACATTAATGGAGAGTTAATTAGAAGATGTTAAGTGTTTCGCTGATTGAAGGTCTTGTTAGATATGTGAAAGAAGACGGAACGGTGTAAGGAAAGTAGATTCATTCAACATTCATATGTGTTGGCATATTAAAGGAGCTGAGAGGATTTTTGCGTGGCTTCCAGGCCTATGAGCGGAGAGCTGCGTCCACAAAACAGAGCAGGTGCAGAAGGAAATATCAGTAGCTTCACTGTGTGAATTATGTTAGTCTGTGGAGACTGATGAACGATGTGCAGTGAGTATAAATCAATAGCCTTACATCTTGATCTTTATGTTGATCTCTAGTTTGACGCTATAGCGAAAATGATTGGTTGATTCATCCGTTTGTCAATCTTCAGAGAATCTGCACAGATTGACTCAATCGTTGATGTCATTTTCAAGGAAAGATACCAATTATGTGTTTGGTTAAACCGTCAAATATTGTATCCTTCTGTGATATGACATATCGTTGGGTTTTGGACTGTTGAGCAGCCAAAATGAGGCACTCGTAAACATGTCGTTTTATAAAATGGTGATGGATATTTCCCACTGTTTCCTTACATTTTATAGACAATCACACATTTCAGTTTCTATTTGATGACACCACGTGTCACCTTGTACTAAAACTGTACACTCGTGAATTGCCCCCCCCCTGCTTGCAACGCCTCAATTGGACTCCTTTGTTTATTTCCATAATTAAGCGACATCACTTTGTAACACTTGTAACACATTGTACGTGATATGCTAAGGAGACATTTCCGACACATCTCTTAGTCGGTGTCCAATCACAACAGAGCCGGCCAGCTAACCAATCAGAGCAGACTGGGCTCTGGTTTCAGACATAGGGTGAAAAGAGGTGCTGAAAATGAAGACCTTTTTTCTGAACATTAAAGCATGTAAACAAGGAGGCACAAAATACAATTGCAAAACCTGCAAATGAGCATAATACGGCCCCTTTAAAGAACTTATTTACAACTCCCCTAGATGCAGCTTGGGCATTTACGTGTTTACCTGATTATTAGCTTCTCTATATGTTGTTCTCCTTTGTATTTGTGACATTAATTAATGTCCCCTAAGCTGGAATAGCCACCTACACGGATGCCTTTTAATTGGATGGAACTGCTAATGATGGTGTTTTTGTTGTGGTTTGGGAAAAAACCCTCTCCGCAATGTACTTTAATATGCACAAGAGTAATCAGTGTTCAGATACTCACAATCTCAATGAGAATTACACTCAGAGAGCCCAGGCGTCTGTCATGTACTTGCTCCTCGGATAGCCCCATGTAGGGAAGTCCATCTTTCTAATTACAACAACACGGAAACTTTAGCACAAATAGCGTTTTCCTTTTCCTGTTGAAACACAAACAGACAAGCCAAAACACAACCTACTTTTGGCTGAGAATATCAAAAGATGGCTGGGTATAGATCCTGTGAACCTCCAGCCAATGAACAGGAGCCAAATGCTATCCTTCGAAAGCTCATGTACTATTCCTTCAGTCAGTGCCTGCAGGAGGTGTTTGCACAGTAGATGACAGTGATTTGTCTGCTAAAACATGTGGTTTGCACCTGTAGTCAGTCAAATGGCCTTTCCTACAGTGCCAACTAACTTTAGGATTTGCGCTTTTAGCAGTTTGAAGTCCTTCCAAGAGACTTAGCACCTGTACTACATCCGTCAAGCCGCATGAATATTCCTCCCATGGGATGGTATGATACCAGCGAGGCCTTACTGCCTGGACAACACGATGATACAAGGGGACTGGTGGCGAGCCAAAGCAGCCAGACAGGAGGAGGGAAACCCATGCTGGGAGAGGGAAGCGACAACTGTGGCTGTATCTGGCTTTGATGAGGAGGTTCAGTCTTCGAGGGAAGCAGGTGTGTGAGGAGGTGATAAGGAAGCCGTGGCAGCAACACAACAACACACACACACACACACAAACTGTCATAGTCTGCTCCATCATTCACCAGTAGTTTTCCATTCACCTGTCTCACCTGTTTTCCACACCCACTCGTTAACTCACTCTCTTTCTCTTCTGCACCCATTAGCTTCTGCCAGTATTTAAACTCGCACCTGACACACACTCTTTGCCAGATTGTACTTTGCCTCATGCTTGTCTCTCCCGCGTTCAACACTAGATTGCCTACCCGGTTCCGACCCTGCCTGTCCCCGACCTGCCTGCTCTGCCTGTTTCCTGATCCTGCCTGTCCCTCGACTATCCTGCCTGGCCTGTTATCCGACCCTGCCTGTATCCACGCTGACCGCCTCGCTTACTCCCTGACCCTCTGCCTGTCCCTGACTCACCTTCTGCCCGCTGTCCTCCGGTGCGTTATACTGCCTGGTTGGTATTCCTCCGATCCAGTGGAATCTCCAATAAAGGATATTACCAATTCTCCTTGGTTTCTCGAGTGCTGCATTTGGGTTCTCCTTAAGACTGTGACAGAACAATCTGGCCAGAACATGGACCCAGCGCACTCCTCTTTACCAAGAGAACGTTTCGAGAGAGTTGAGGACGCTCTCCAGAGGCAGGAAGCCTCGATAGCCGCCCTGGCCACCGAGGCTCATCATGCTACATCTTCACATGACCAGACGCTAACCTATTTAGCTGCGCAGCTACAGCAGCTAACGGCTACTGTGCAGCAGCTAGTGGCAGGAGTGGCCGCTCCAGCGCCTCTTCCTATGCCGTCGACACCCGCTTCTGCATCACCTCTGATGGGATTTACCCCGGAGCCTCGGGTGGGAACTCCGGAGCGCTACGCCGGGGAACCGGAGGGCTGCAGCCCATTTCTTACGAACTGTTCTATCCTGTTTGCACTGCAGCCACACACTTTCGCTTCTGAAGCTGCTCGTGTGGCGTTCACGGTCAATCATTTGACTGGGAAAGCCCGACTGTGGGGCACAGCGGAATGGGAGCAACAAACACCCGCCTGCTCTTCCTTCCCCGCTTTTTCTGCGGAGCTGCGCAAGGTGTTTGGACCCGTGTCTGTGGGTCCAGACGCTGCAGGAGGACTATTGAACCTGAGCCAGGGAAATGGATCTATAGTGGATTATGCCATTGAGTTTCGCACCCGGAGCCGCCTCAGCAACTGGAATTCTGCAGCCCAGTGTGACGCCTATCTGCGTGGGTTGGCGGATTACATCAAAGATGAGCTTGTGTCGTTTGATTTGCCCAATTCACTGGATGGGTTGATTGAACTGACTTCCCGCATGGATCGGCGCATCCAGACACGGAGACGGGAGCGACGATCGGCGGAAGTTCAACATGCCTGGGCGCCCCGACGTCCGAGTTTGGCTGCGACTCCTCACCTCACTCCAGAGCCGCAACCAGGGGGGGATGAGCCCATGCAAGTGGGTCGCACCAACCTCACTTTGGAGGAACGTGAGCATCGCAGACGTCGTAATCTGTGTCTCTACTGCGGCCGGGCCGGCCATTTCGTTTCTCACTGCCCGGTAAAAGGCAAGGCTCAGCAGTAATGGGGAACATACTGGTGAGCCAAACCCCTGGATTTGTTCCCACTCAGAGACCATTGAGCCACGCCAGGTTGCTATTGCCGGATAGCTCTCAGGCTCTTGCAGTTTTTATTGACTCTGGTTCGGACGCGAGTATTATGGATGAAGAGCTTATGCTGCAGTTGGGTATAGACCGGGTTCCCTTATCTCGCCCAGTTCCAGCCAACGCCTTAGACGGTCACCTGCTGGGGACAGTGACTCATCAGACTGTACCCGTTCACATGCTCCTGTCTGGGAACCATCACGAGACTATTCAGTTTCATGTTCTCCGGTCTCCACATATCCCGCTTATCCTGGGTTACCCATGGCTCCGCCGCCACAACCCTAACATTGACTGGGAGACGGGAGCCATTTTGGGATGGAGCCCCTCTTGTCATCAGATCTGTCTGAAACAGGCTGCCGCGCCTCAACGCTCGGGGAACCCCAGCCAAGTTCTGGATGTTACAGGAGTTCCACCGGAATATCTGGACTTCAAGGAAGTATTCAGCAAGTCGAGGGCTACTTCCCTACCACCACACCGGCCCTACGACTGTGCCATCGACCTGCATCCCGGCACCAGCCCTCCCAGGGGTCGATTGTACTCCCTGTCTGCTCCGGAAAGAGTTTCCATGGAGACTTATATCAATGACGCTCTGGCGGCTGGGATTATTCGCCCGTCCTCATCTCCTGCTGGCGCAGGGTTCTTCTTTGTAGAGAAGAAAGACAAGACCCTAAGGCCCTGTATCGACTTTTGGGGTCTTAATAACATTACAATCAAGAATTGATACCCACTGCCTCTTATCTCTTCTGCATTTGAGTTGTTGCAGGGAGCAACCATATTCACGAAGCTGGACTGGCGTAACGCGTACCACTTGGTACGTATTCGCGAGGGGGATGAGTGGAAGACCGCCTTCAACACCACCTCGGGGCACTACGAGTACCTAGTCATGCCTTTTGGGCTTACCAACGCCCCTGCAGTATTCCAGGCGTTGGTAAATGATGTGCTCCGAGACATGTTGGACCGACACGTGTTTGTTTACTTGGATGACATCCTGATCTTTTCCAAGACACTGAAAGAACACGTGCACCACGTCCAGGCGGTTCTCAGGAGATTACTCGAGAACTCGCTGTTTGTTAAAACGGAGAAGTGCGAGTTTCACACATCCTCTGTCTCTTTTCTGGGATACATCGTGGGACAAGGGAGCATCGAGATGGATCCTGCCAAGGTTGATGCAGTCACTTCCTGGCCGGTTCCAGATTCCCGGAAGCGGCTACAACAGTTCCTCGGGTTCGCCAACTTCTACCGGAGGTTCATTCGTGGATACAGTACCTTGGCCGCTCCTCTCACAGCCCTGACCTCCTCTAAGGTCATGTTCCAGTGGTCCTCCTCGGCTGAGGAGGCATTCCAGAACCTTAAGGCGAGGTTCACCTCCGGCCCCATCCTCCGAGTACCCGATCCTGTAAGACAGTTTGTTTTGGAGGTGGATGCTTCTGATATGGGGGTGGGAGCCATCCTGTCTCAGCGAGCAATGGACAGCCAAAAACTCCATCCCTGTGCTTTCTTTTCAAAGCGTTTGACTCCAGCGGAAAGGAATTATGATGTGGGAAACCGGGAGCTGCTAGCAGTGAAGTTGGCTCTGGAGGAGTGGCGTCACTGGCTCGAGGGGACCAGTCAACCTTTCCTGGTGTGGACCGACCACAAGAATTTGGAGTACATCCGGTCGGCCCGCAGACTGAATTCCCGACAGGCTAGATGGGCCCTTTTCTTCACTCGGTTCAATTTCTCCCTCTCCTACCGCCCTGGTTCTCGGAACATTAAGGCTGACGCTCTTTCTCGTCAGTTTGGAGAGGGAGGTAACATTCCCAGGGGCTTGGACACCATCCTTCCGACTTCTCAGCTCGTCGCCGCCCTCATCTGGGAGGTGGAGGAGAGGGTCAAGGCTGCCCAGCAGGACCAGCCGGGACCCAGTGCCTGTCCTCCGAACCGCCTGTTCGTTCCGCAGACGTTGAGGTCTGATGTTCTCCAGTTGGCTCATAACTCCAGACTCACCTGCCATCCTGGGATCCAACGCACATGGGAGGTAGTCCAGCAAAGGTTCTGGTGGGCAACACTTAAGGAGGACACCAGGGAATTTGTTAATGCCTGCCCCGTTTGCAATCAGAACAAGTCTTCTCACCAAGCTCCTGCTGGTCTCCTACGACCTCTGCCTATCCCTCATCGCCCCTGGTCTCACATTTCTTTGGACTTTGTTACTGGTCTGCCACCGTCCAACGGACACACTGCCATCTTGACGGTGGTAGACCGATTCAGTAAGATGGCTCATTTTGTGCCGATACCCAAGCTCCCCTCAGCTAAAGAGACGGCAGAGCTGGTCCTGCTCCATGTGTTCCGGCTCCATGGGCTGCCTACTGATGTGGTTTCCGATCGTGGTCCTCAATTTACCTCGGTGTTCTGGAGGGAATTCTGCACGCTCCTTGGGGCCACGGTCAGTCTGTCATCTGGTTTCCATCCGCAGTCCAACGGTCAGACAGAAAGAAAGAACCAGGAGATGGAGACAACCTTACGATGTATAGTCTCCAAGAACCCAGCGGCCTGGGCTAAACAGCTGCTCTGGGTCGAGTACGCCCACAACACTCTGGTCAGTTCGGCCACCAAGCTGTCCCCATTTCAGTGTGCTTACGGGCTTCAACCCCCTCTGTTTCCGGCCCTGGAGAGGGAGGTTACCTGTCCGTCCGTCCAGGCTTTCATCCGTCGTTGTCGACAGACCTGGAATCAAGCCCGGAGAACTCTCGTCTGTTCGGCCAACCGGTACGCCTCCTCTGCCAACCGCCGACGTTCTGAAGCACCTGTCTACCAGGTGGGCCAAAAGGTATGGCTTTCCTCCCGGGATATTCCTTTACGGGTGGATTCAAAGAAACTTGCACCTAAATTCATTGGACCGTTTGAGATTGTCAGAATAATCAATCCCGCAGCAGTAAGGCTAAGACTGCCTCGGACTCTGCGGATCCATCCCACCTTCCACGTTTCCAGGATCAAACCTGTCCGAGAGAGTGCCTTGGTTCCTGCGATCCCTCCCCCACCACCCCCGCGGATGATTGACGGCGGGCCTACGTACACTCTCCGACGACTTCTTCGTTCCCGTCGCAGAGGAAGAGGAGTCCAGTACCTGGTGGACTGGAAGGGTTACGGCCCTGAGGAGAGGTGTTGGGTTCCAGCTCGTCATGTGTTGGACCCCCGGCTCATCAGGGAGTTCCATCGGCGTAATCCCGAGCAACCGTCTAAGACCGTCACGTTGACGGGCAGAGACACAGGGAGAGTCTCTCCTCTTACCGTCAGCTCTTCAGAGGAGGACAGCGAGGGGCAGGCTTCTGATGAGGATGCAGATTCCCACAGGGGGCAGGAGAGGGAGGCGGAAAGAACTTTTTCAGATGAGTACTAATCCCACCTCCCACCTTCATCTGTAGATTAGCATTTAGGGACGTCAGGAGCCGTCCATTAAGGGGGGGGTTCTGTCATAGTCTGCTCCATCATTCACCAGTAGTTTTCCATTCACCTGTCTCACCTGTTTTCCACACCCACTCGTTAACTCACTCTCTTTCTCTTCTGCACCCATTAGCTTCTGCCAGTATTTAAACTCGCACCTGACACACACTCTTTGCCAGATTGTACTTTGCCTCATGCTTGTCTCTCCCGCGTTCAACACTAGATTGCCTACCCGGTTCCGACCCTGCCTGTCCCCGACCTGCCTGCTCTGCCTGTTTCCTGATCCTGCCTGTCCCTCGACTATCCTGCCTGGCCTGTTATCCGACCCTGCCTGTATCCACGCTGACCGCCTCGCTTACTCCCTGACCCTCTGCCTGTCCCTGACTCACCTTCTGCCCGCTGTCCTCCGGTGCGTTATACTGCCTGGTTGGTATTCCTCCGATCCAGTGGAATCTCCAATAAAGGATATTACCAATTCTCCTTGGTTTCTCGAGTGCTGCATTTGGGTTCTCCTTAAGACTGTGACACAAACAAATACAAAATACTCCAGAACTGGCTAAAACTGTTCACTCAACTTCAACATACAATTGAAATGGCGTGCCTTCAAATACCTGAGCTTGTACTGGTACAGTGCCTATCTCTCCCTGTTCGCTTGAATCATAAAAGGACAGACAGAGAATGATTGAACAAAAAAGGAAGAAAAAAATAGAAGGGAGGGTTGATTTAAGGAGCTAATATCGTGGTGTTCTGCAGGAGAGGATGTGTGTGTTATCCGGCGCTTACTTCAAGTGCTTTCACACATATACATTAATGTTTGAGAGTTAAAGCGCCCCGGGGAGTGCTCTGTGGCGATGGGTGGTACGGACAGAGAAAAGTAATTTATGGGTATGGTTTTTTTTTTTGGCTGGCTTATTTCAGAATCCATTAAGATTAATTAAGTGTTGCTAAACGTGGTGCTGTGGAGTTCAGATTTCAGATGCATTCTAATCATTAGCTCACGGTTTATACAGCCAGCTTAACAGCTGCTAATAGCCTGAGTGAAGCCAGGCCAGAGTGTTCTAATGGTGGGAGAACAGTGAGAACGACTATTGGATGGTGGATGTTGATTTAGTGATGGAGAATTCATATTGCTCCGTTAATGTATAAACCATGGTGTGTGAATGTAAATCAAAACCCCCATACACATCAACATAGCATGCACCTGTCCCTGCTTGTTAATCAAAGACAGAGAGAGGACGTGAGACAGAAAGGAGGCAATTAGACACTGTCATCAAATATTTGATTTGTTTGGCAGGAAGACTGCATGAAACAGTGAAGCAGACGCAGCCAAACGCGTTCAGCCTACTTCACTTCCACTGTTGTTTCAGATAGACCTTCCACAAGCAATTAGCTCCAATCAGGGATTACTTGAGCTAACACAGAAGGGTTTTGGATTGTTCTTTAGCAAGGTCCAATTAGAACGTTATATCATTGATTGCCTGTCTGTTCAATAATACGTGTATGCATTTGTCAGAACACGTGTATGTGTTTGCATGTATGTCTTGAATGTCATCATCATTCTACAGTTCCATTGATACAGAAACAGATGAGTACTGCAGTACGACGTATAATGGCTGTTCGAGGGGACAATTGTTCTATTAAAAGCTGGAAAGGAGGGTAATTTTCTTTGATTTAAAAAAAACTCAGGCCAACAATTTGGATAGTCTGTGAAAATAAAGTAATTTAAGAGAAAAACTTGCACATTTTTAAACAAAAAACTTGGATTTTATCTTATGTAATCTGAATAAAAGTGGTTAATTTACGTGAAAAACTCTATATAGTAAAAATATATACTTTTTCTCTCAATGTGATCAACCCCATGTCTATGGGTTGTTTTTCTTTTTGTGGCTCATGTTTTCAGTTTTAAATGTTGTCAATGTTTTTCATATGTATTATTAACAAAGGTTAAAAGTTAGAATATATAAAACAATAATAATAAAAAAGATTTAAGTAGTAGAGCCGTGCTTGACATATGAGACTGCTTTAATAGGCTCGAAATGAACTACTGTCTGTATGTTTTTCTAAATTTAAAAAGCATTTTAAACTTTTATTAAAATCAGGACCAGGACCTTTTACCCCACAATGAGCAATGACATAAATTATCTTAACAAGCCACTGTTCTGCATACAAGTTAATGAAATCAAACACCACTACTCATGATTTAAACAGAATTTGTCAAGCGTTAAGAATTATCTTGGTTATTTATAAAAGTCCCTTGTACTAAACAGGATTATAAATGAATCCATGTGAAGAACATAACTAAATATGTACAGACTTTTTTTGTGCACTCAATATTGTCATGTACCTGTTTCATAATAAAAACAAGCTAATATTGTAAATAGATAATAACAACATGAATTAATTCCATAAAATATGCAAAACAGACATGATAAATGTCCATATTTGATGGTGAAAAACAGTGTGGATCAGTGCACGCGGATTAACGTGTGTTCAGAATCTGGTCATCTCAGGCAATGTGCACCAAGCCGGCAGAGAAAAGGAATGGCCTCTTTACAAGTGCACTTACATAAACTTGTTCCCTGAATTGCAAATTATATGCAATTACTGTCTGTACCACTCAAGCAAGCTTTTTATCTGAATATGCTTAGCTTTTTATACTAGTCAATTAATCAGTGGCCTGTATTTATCATATTTCTTTAGGCTTTAAAGTAATGTCTTTTAGGGTTTGTGCGTTATGACCATCTCTTGCGTCTTTTTGGTGTCAAAGGTATCAAGCAGTAAACAAAGGGCTTTAAATTGGCACTCTGGTATTACTTCAGAAAGTCCAACTTTCATAAGGAGGGTGACCATTTGGAATTGTCCCCACTTATCGAATCAACGCAGCACTATCTGGAACTTTGATGGATTGTGATAAAAAAAACTTGTTTTCTATTTTCTACAGGCATGAAAGTTGCTTGTCTTCTAATCATGTTTCCATACCAAAAGATTAACCCTTCTCTTGCGTTTCGGGTCAAAAGTGACCGAATGACTTTTATTTTAATCCTAGATATTGTGTTTTTCATCCAATTGCCTCAATACCTTATGTTATCCTCCACACTAGGCCTCTGAACATATACACTTGATGATCACCACTTGCATTGAATTTTGAGTGATTTATTCAACAGTGAAACACCCATGACGTTTTCGGTCAGATTTGACCGCCATAGAAAATGAATGGGTAAGAGTGTATTATGTTCATCCTGCAGATGGAACACATCTATATACACACACACACACACACACACACACACACACACACACACACACACACACACACACACACACACACACACACACACACACACACACACACACACACACACACGTTACGGGAACCTCTCCCTTTCTCGCGCTGTATGATACAATGTATCATACCTTCTCACAGGTGCGAGCTCTGTGCTCCTCGAGAAACACAAACCTCTCACTTTCTCGTGCTAAATGCGCCTTCCTTACTGGCTCTCAAGCAGTTATATTTGTGCCTTGCTCACATTTGACTCATTGACACAATGAGCAGGCGACCGATTAGGCGATTTTCTGTACGAGGGGCTCTGGACACAGTTTTTTAACCAGATGAAGAAGAGATTGAACCAGATGAAGAGGAGATAGAGGAAGATGTCTCAGAAATGGAAGACAACAGCGATCCAGACTATGAGCCTACAACAGACCAGAAAGAGGCACCTGAGGAAGAGGCACCTGAGGGAGAGGAGGGAGAGGCCCCTGAGGGAGAGGAGCCTGAGGTGACATTCCACAATTTTGCATTGCCAACTATGTGTGTGAACACACGTGAACACACACACACATGTTCTGTTATGGTATATTTCTCTTTCAATAAATGTTCATTGAGGAAAACAGTATCAGTGTCTTGTTTTATATTCATCACAGTGAGTGCAGTGAATGCTGAACTTGATGGGCCCACCGGTGGGTCCGGACCATGACATGAAACACTGGCTTGCTTGTATCAAATCAATACATCCCATACATCATTGGAACGGTAAGAATCCCAGCTACAACACTAACTAAATCATTTCCATCTCCAGTAAACACAGCCTACATGGCAAGCATCTTTATAATATACAGTAATGTAAAATAAGCACTATCTTTGAACTTACTGCCAAAAATGATATGAAATTCACCCCTGTTGTCGTTCTGTCTGTCACCCCTTGATTCTACTTGATTTGACTGTTCAAATGAGATGTCAACCATCAAAATGGGATAAAGGGTTCCAGAGATATCACTGTGCAAAACACACTGGTCAATTTTGACCGAAAATAGCATGGGAAGGGGGGTATGACCTAACGCAAGAGAAGGGTTAAATAAAAACATCCATGTGATAAACTCCCAAAAGGGTCTTTAACTATCCCTAGTGTACAGTAAGAGAACTGCAACAATTTACAAAGTTAAAATGTCGTCTATAATGTCATTTTGGCTGGCAGAAGATTTCCCTAATCACACAAATACGCAATACAATGAGGACACATTGTCACATTTACAACTGACGGAACATAACAGCTTACAGATCCATATCAATTCCCTCACAGATAAAACAAAAGTAGCAGATTTGATTTACTTTGCAATTCCAAAGCAGAAAAATGACCTTCATCTGTTTCCCTCACATCCCTTTCTTTTAGTTATTGGCATGTTCCCTACACTATGAGCAAGCAGGTTACTAATCACCACTTAAATCCACACAAAAAGTGCTTTTTGGCGGAGCCAATCACGTGAATCAAATCATTTTGTTAATCTTCTCATCCATTTTCCACTCAACAAGTGGCACACCTTAAAATATAAATGTATTATGTTGAACGCCCACTCCGCCACCAAAAAAAAGGCTTTTAAAAAATGGATGGATGGATATTTTCTTCATTTTGAAAAATACTAAAAAAGACACATTGAAACATCTGACTCCAATATTAGTTAAACAAGTTTGAGGAGACTTAATGTATGTAAGGGGGCTGAAAGGAAGGCTTAACAGAGGCATCTCCACTCCCACAAGGTGGCTCCGTCCACTTCCAATTAGCAGTATTGGAAGCAGGTGGAGAGCAACACACCTGGAGCTCAGCCAGCTGAATGGTTGAGTTTGGTGTGGCACATGTTGAGAACAGGATGGTTCCAGTCTATGGGTGGATCGCAGGTTACTTATTTTTCATTTCCTCGGTCCTCGGTATCACCGGAAGTTGATTTTTCTGCGCCATCTTGAGGAGCGCCCCTTATTTGTGCCGGAGGACCGAGGATCGAGGAGCGATAACGGAGGAGCGATAACGGAGGAGCGATAATCGAGGAACCACCAGACCATCCTCCGGTGAAATCCTCAGCCACTTGCCCCGCCCCCTTACTGAGTATCGCTCACTGATTGGACGATGCAGCGCATGCACTGATCTGATGCTTCTTTACATGATAGCAGTTTACCAGCGGAGTGAAGAAAACACATGAAGGACGTCTGGATTGGACGTCGCTTTACTGGATTGGCCCTTAGAAAGCATTGATGCCGATCTACTGATCGGATATTTAATGTTTATATATTTAATTGAGTCTTGTATTTTTTGTTTGTCACAATTCAAACCATGTTTTGACTTAAACTCAAATACATGTAGACACTGTTACATGTATTTGATTACCTTTTACACATATTATCTTAAACACTGCAGCATCAAGCCAGAAAGAAACCTGACTGTAACCCGAATGTAATCCATTAGATACGTGTAGGAAAAGAAAAACAGAAAGAAGAAACATCAGCTCCAGCAGTAACATTCGGTGAAAACAACGTTCACCTTTTTGTCATTGCTATTTATGTAAGATTGTGATCAAAACTATAGCCTATGGCAAGGCTAAAAGAACATCACTCTCCATAAATCGCTTCATCTGTTGGTTCCGGAAGTGTCTGCACCCTAACAGGCAGAGAGGAAGTGGGCAGGCAATAAAAAACCAACAACCCAATGTTTCAGGGGCTTCACGACCCCTTGTGACAACTGCTTCCCTACAAAACATCCATCATCGGAAATGATGAGGTGTATGTTTGTCTCTACTTTATATGCATTTCTGCAACCTCTTGACAGAAAGCTGTCAGCTGTGGGGCTGGAGTGATTTTCCACTGGCATCCATGGAGAAAATCCTGGTTGGATTCAGAGCTGCCTGGCTTTTCTGGTTGTGTAAGAGTGCTGGAGACAGGCATAGCAGGTTTAAGCAGATTAATTAGGGTGCAGCAAAGACTGTGAAGAAATCTCTCTTCCATAGATGCTATATCCACTGACACAGCTTTGCATACTGGCAAGTCCCTGGAACATGCACACTACTCCCCGCATCTCCCTCTAGCTCTCTCACAGCAACAAACGTATACAGGAAACACTGTTGGAGGGCAGAAAGTCTTCCACTCATCCTCCCTATCTCCAGGGTTAGTCCAATAATTATACCCTTCTACTTTCCCTGGATGTGTTTATCCGCCCTGTTTTCACCAAATGCTGGTTTTTGCTTAGAATGCACTCCCCCTTGTTAGCACACTTTCAAAGGAAACGCTATTCTATTACTGATGATTCTCACTTCCTGTCTGTTGATTGGAACATTTTGTTCATGTTGCCCAGGAGGTAAACAACAACAAAAGCTATCCTATATGCAATAGGAAGACCAAGGGATTAGCAGCTGTGAAAGTGCTGCGGTTTAGAATTCAAAACGGATGCACAACACCACGACTAATGGTAATGTGTTCTTTAAGTAGCACACTGGGTGTTGCTCAAGCGATTCGGAAAGCGACAACGAGCCCATCCAAACTGAAACCAAAACTTGTTATTCCTTTTCCACTTTTCCGTGAACACCCATTATCTTCCATCTTATCTCCCTGCGCTGATTGATATTGAAGAAAAGACAAGGGCAGAAAATAGCAGCGCCACCTCCCCCCCCCCCCCCCGAATCCTCATCACCATCATCATTTTCATCATTACATGAAATATGACCGAGAGCATAATCCCACAATGCCATGCAAATGTCGACGTGAGTTAGCATCAAGAAGACACAAGAGATATGCATGCATCATCTGGCCAGGAGAACATCACTTGTGGGGAGACAGCCAGAGGCCCTAAGGAGGAGGAAGGGGAAGGGAGGGGAGGGTGATGGGGGTGAAGAGTGGAGAGTGAAAGTTGAGGAGTAGAGGGTGCGGAACAACAGAGGGGGAATTGAGAGGGAAGAGAAAATTAGTTTAAATATTAGTAAGGAGAAAAGGATGAAATAAGTGCGATATTCGCTTGAGCAGAGGGAAATAATACAGAGGCAATCAGAGGAAATGGAGGCATAATATCCCAGCACTGTATAATCTCAGCAGATTCAAGCATAATGCATAATCCACAGGTTCAACAATACACCATGTGCCCTAATTCTGAGCCAATTACAGTGTGTGCCATTTGGTAGCTTTGCATGTGTGTGGATTGGTCTGGGAGGAGCTTGAGTGTGGATTTGAGGTGGGTGTCTTCAGACAGCTGGGGTCCCCATGCATCACCATCCCTCCCCTCTCTGCTTTCTGTATTCTCTAATGCCCTTCACTGACCAGATTAAAACCCAAATGACGAACGCACAAAGGCTGCAAACATCTGTTCCGGAACACACTGTCCACCCCTCTCCATGCTGTTGGTCACTCCACAGTCCCCATGCGGACAACATCTGCAGCGATGGACTAGTGCACATTAACCACTGGAGCATGAGACCAGGCTAACCCAGTAACCGTGAGAGCGTCATCCTTTACACAGGAGCACAAGGGCTTTATTAAACTGCTTTCCACCTTGTACAATTAAATGGATGTTACCTGTGTTCTTTGAACTTAAATGACTTGTTTGACTTTCTCAATAGTGTCCTTTACCATAGCCAGTGCAGTGATTGGATCTTGCTGCTATATTATTTTGGGCTGGTGTTAAAATATGTCCCTAGTATTAATGGAATATCGCTGCTTTTAATTGAACTATTCATATCTTAAACTGCACTGTAACTTTTATCCATGTACTTTTTCTTTTAATGTTTAATTGAACTATTCATATTTTAAACTGCACTGTAACTTTTATCCATGTACTTTTTCTTTTAATGTTTAATTGAACTATTCATATTTTAGACTGCACTGTAACTTTTATCCATGTATTTTTCCTTTTAATGTTTATTTTATTAGCTTTTCTTTTTTAATGCTTAATGTCTTTCATTTTTTTGTAAAGCACTTTGAATTGCCTTGCGTTGAAAAGTGCTATATAAATAAACTTGAAAAAAAAAAAAAAAAAAAGGAACTTTTGCAGCTCCTAACAAGTACCATATGCTGCTGTTGTGACACATTTATTTGTAGTATTTGTTTCACATTTAGCCTGCAATAAGCCTTTTCCTGCCATATGCTGTATAGCAGCCAATCTCTTGGAACAGACTCAATAAATTCCCACATGGTTGCGAATGAAAGAGCCTAAAAAAAAAAGTGTAACTTTCCCAACAAAAGCAATTACACGGTATGCCATCCTACATTTTGAACTAGTGTTAAGTGTCTCTAAGTATTAAGGTAAGCCAGTATAGACCTTGTAGCTCACGGCATGTGCTTTCCATCACTTTTAATTCAGATAAGGGATTTCTACAGCTACAGCCAAGGACTTAAAAGTGCTCACAGTGAATAGAGCAGAGTACAGCTCAAAGAAAATCCATGAGGTGAAAGGCAAACCTAGACAACCTAGAAACCTAGAAACTAATTGGGTTTGTAATTTGCTCAAATTCTGTGTACGTACAATAACTATGAGGGTCACATGATCACCATGGGTTCTTATGGGTTGAGGAGATGAAGGACACCAAATGGTGTGTTTTGAAGGCTGTAGTCTAGAGAGGAGAGCAAGGCAGCAGGGAAAATGGTGCTAAAAAGGATTTACTCGCAGAATAATTCCTAATTGGTCAGTAATTTGGCAATAGAAAATGTAAACGTGCAAACCAACAAGCGCGGAACACATTGCCTAGCAACATGGAGCGGAATGCGCTAAATATATGTATAGTGATACTGGCTGAAATGCTGCTTTGGTATCCTACCAAACTTAGTCTTCTCCCACAATTGTTAACCTATTGTTAACCTGTGTCCATCTTAACAACTGTCCAAACAGGTAGCCGATAGCCCCCTGCAATTCGGCTAACTTCCTGCAGTTGGTTTGGAACCGCACAATGGTTTGCTTGAAAAATATCCAAGTCCACGCCGTGAAGGCGATCACAGAAGGCAAGGCAAGTTTATTAATATATCATTTCTTAACCCAAGGCTATTCAAAGGGCTTTACAGAAAACATTAAAGGCATTCAGATATAGATGAAGAACACCACTGCGATCACATCAACCCAAACAAACACAGTCTAAATGTTTGCTTGTGAAAACACAATTTGCTAAAAGGAAAGGAAGTAAAGGTATGTGTTCATGGTGGTTAGAAGCTCAGCACTTAGACCCAAGGTACACTGGCTCTGAATATGCCGGTCTAACAATAGTAATATTGCATTTGCTTAACACAAACAGGTGAAGATGGAATCTTATTTTCTGCCTTGTTGCACTTACATCCTGTGCAGCGGAAAATGAATTGACACACATTAGGGAGAAGCACTCCGTATGAAAAGGCAGAGTGACGAGCCACAGAGCGGGTACTCTGTCTTGTATGGAGCATTTATTTATGAAATAACCTGACCCAGGTTAAAAGCAAACAGAAGCACACGCTGAGTGTACTGGCTTGAATAAAAGAAAGACACTACGTTCGGTGGATTTCATGAATTAATCAAGCTTCCGGTATTCCCTTTGTGTTTCATTCACTGGGCTGCATGCTGGGGGAAGATCTATTTGTTTGTGCTGCCCCGGCCCGGCACTCAACTTCTTGTGAATCAGAGGAAACGATGGAAGTTTCTGATGGCTATTTCCCGGTGAATTGATGTGATGGAGGTGAATGAATGGGCAAACAGAAGTCTGGTCAGTGACACTTAGCAGATAACAGCGCTTTGGCCTAGATTGGTGGAATGTTGGGTTGGCCACATGAATAATAAACCAACTACAGAGTCCTCTTTTTGCCGACTGATGATGTTCTTCTCTCTCATCACCGCTGCCAGACTTGAGACCACTGAAGGGAGTGGATAAGCTTAGTGGCATTTACAGCATGAAAAGACAAGATATTTCAACACAATGACTAGCTTCCAGTGCTGCTTAATATACCAGAAAAGTATGGGCATACTACATCATAATAATACTGCTGCTTGTGCGAATGTCCCTAGAGGTTTTTTTTTCTCTATTTATAACAAATTAGCCTGAAGATGCCCTCTTACCCACGTACCAAGACAAGTCTTTATGCAGGGATTGCACATCAATCACTGCACAGCAACAATTATGAACCATTACCATTTTCCTGAGAGACACATGACTTAGCTTTGTCACACTCGGATGCACACACAACTGTGAGTAAAAGGATGACACACACATATATGTAGTATGGAATGCTAGGGGTTCAGTTTGAATAGTACTAATGTGATTTTCCGATAAGAATGTGCTTTGTTGTCAGATGGGTTTTCACATACAAGCATTTTCCTTTGGTGTATGATGGTGCATATTGACACTGGAAGAGAAAGGAACATGTCAAATATGAGGATATATACAAACATAAGAGCTATTGTTAAATGTATATTATAAATTAAAGAAAAAACATACAACAAATAAAATATCTTAAGTATAAAACAATACTAGAAAAATATTGTACAATAACCCAGCTATATGCAATATGTACTATTTTGCATTTTACTGTCTGTAATACCAGCTACTTTAGTTCAAATTTTAACAACATTGTTGTGCAATTACAATGTTATTTGCAATACAACCATTACTGTATACATTTTTTCTTTAGAATGTACTAATGGTTATACTGTATGATATTTCAACACCTCCATATGTTTGCTTATGATTGTAATGCTCAAAAAAGGTTAAAAAAGGGATTTCTGAATCTGATATATGACAAAATAATGTGAGAACATTTTTTTCAGGATTAAGTGTGAAAGAGCTGTACAGTTTTAAAACGTCTTATTATTGAAACCTGACTTTATGTAATGGTTAGAAAATCATGGCTGAATGTAGCTTTCAGACAACAGAAGGATACTGCCAGCTTCAACAAATGACAGTGGCAGTATTACAGCAGTATCTGTAATGGTGTGAATGCCTCTTTCAAGGTCGACTAATGGAGAAGCCAGCGCCAACTCATCTAAAAGGAGATGTAAAGCCATATTTCAAATGTAAATGTTCTAAACACGACTGCAGTAAATTATACCCAATGATGTGCTGTGTATGGCATAACAATGTATTACCTTGAAAGGTAGACAGCGGAGTGTAATGAATCATTTTGTGATCCGTCATATTGAAAATGGATTGGGTGTGTTTGCCAAGTGCTAGCTGAAACATGTACACTCAAAATAAAATGATCACAGGTTTTTGTATGTATAGCATGGGTAATGTACATATATCAGGTATGCTTCTAACAGAAAGAGTAAGATACATTTTATTTTATGGGCTGTATTTTACACAGGAACCAGACGTTTTTTACCCTACTTTCAAAACAGCGTTCGCAATCGCAATCAGGTCATCAATAGAAGTTGCTAATTAAAACAAATGTATGACTTTTTTGTTTCTTAAAGGTCCCATGACATTTTCCAGTTCCCGGTTTTCCTGTAAATGGTCTGCAGAGTCACAAACCCTCAAAGTACACCCTGTAGCGAGTAAAACTCTAACACAGAAAATACCTGTCTATGCTGCCCCAGAACGCCTCGTTGGAGATTTTTCTTTTCCATTTTTTTCTTCCTGGGTATGGTGACGTAACCATACCCAAATGGACCAATCCACGTAGCCGTTACGTTAAGTCCGCGGATTGGTCCAAATGGACCAATCCCGGACTTCCTCACACACACACGCATCATCTTTTCTCAGCCGCAGCTCCGCGGATTTCTCAGCCTGCGACGGCGGGACGCGGCGAGGCTGTGAGTCTGTGTGTGAGCACACACACAGACTCACAGCCAGGCTGCGGGTGTGTGTGTGTGTGTGTGGTGTGTGTGTGTGTGTGTGTGTGTGTGTGTGTGTGTGTGTGGTGTGTGTGTATGTGTGTGTGTGTGTGTGCTCGGGCTGGTTTCAGGCTGGGTTTCACTGTGTCTCGCTGTCTCGCCGACCAGGAAACCACACCAGTAAGCCAGCTCACACTGTCCGCTCCTCGCAGCAGCGAGCCTCGCAACATCCCGCCAACACAGTACCCAGACCCCACGCAGCATTCTCATCTGTTTGTCATTACTGGTGTCATTTTCTGGTTGCTAACAAACGCCATTGTAACACATAAACACACATCAGAGCACACTGGGCTCACAGGGAGGGGGGGGGCAGGAGCTCAAACAAGGCGTGTAGGACAGAGAGTGAATACACATACTATACAGAGATACTGTATGAGAAACCAATGTGAGTTTGGAAAATTGCACAATGTAAATATATTCTAGTAGACCTCAACAATGGAATTATGATCAGTAGAAATGGCCATGTCATGGGCCATTTAAGTTAAAGACAGTATACACTTTGAATTGTATTTTATTAACCTGTTAAGCTCCAAAGCCCCCCTCGGCGGGGGCTTCTTTTTTTTTTTTACGACACTGTGTCTCAGGGCATCTTAATATTTAAGAACCTATTAATGTGTGATACCAGATTAACGGGATTAATCTCAGCTAACTGACGATACAAACCATTTTTACCAAAACAAAACACAAGTCTCATGAGAAGCATCTAAATGACCCCTGAGCGAAAATGCTAACGCACTTTGGCACAGAACACAAGATAAAATATACCCTTATCACTTATTGTAGCTGCACATACAATATATCCGATTAAAGCTGAGGTTCCACAGATTATTTAGGTATAGTATCATCACTGAGTGATCCGAACTCGCGACAGGGTAAGCAAACACAGATATCACAACACGTACCTTTACGTAGCTTTTACGGGAGATCCTCTCACCGTAGCTGTCAATCTGATCAAAAGACGTTTTCAATGGCATTAAAACGAGAAAACGCGGCTGAATCGGTTAATCCATAGATTGATAATGTTTCTGTGTAATAATTGTTTTTCATTTATAATCCATAATTCCATTTTTATGTAAAAATCGGAGAGTAAAAGATAGCTGCTAATGGTAGCCACCAGAGTTATCGCAGCTTCCGGTGTTGGCTATGCGTCAGTCTCACACACACACATTACCAAATAAGGAGTATGTGGGAGTTCCCCTCGATTCCATTGGCTCTGACGGTTAGAAAGAGATGTCAATCAGCAAAATCGAGCAAGGGGGGCCAGAGATATGTAAAACCCACCAAATGACCCCAGAAGTGGGTTTTTGTTGTGCTAAATCTCTCTAATCACTTGTTTTGCATCAATCTTGATACAGGATACGTATTATATGTTGTAGTTTGGTTTCCTAAAGCTTTTAGTCTACCATCCCATCATTCAAGGGTGGTTTTCACTATAAGTATTTTTTTTCTTTTGGACGGACACAATCATTTAATTTGTTTTACTGTGTTCAATCTGAATTTACTTTAAAATAAAAACATCTATATTGATTCTGACACTTCTACATCCAACTCACAGGGGTAACCTTGCTTTGAGAAAAAATATTATTAAGTTAACCCTTTTAGAAGGGAAGATATGGTCATTTGTTCTGGGAATGTCATTTTCGAGCCTAAGATCTGAAAAACAGGCTCGGGTTTAATTAAATCGCAGAAAGAATAAGACAACTATATCTTCATATTATATTAAATATGTTATCAATGTAGAAGAATAACATAATAATAAAGAACAATGATGTTATTACTTCCATTGTAATGCTGTTGGTGAGATACATAAGTTATAGCCTACTGTAAGCTAAAGTTGTGTTCAGTTTCTTAATCAAAAATATGTTTTTACCAGAGTTTTTCGAAAACAACTTAGCAACTTCAGCATTTAAACTCAAGGCTACGTTCACAGTAAAAACATTTGTTCTTACTATCTTTCTGACAAATTGGCAGCTGAACCTTTGCACACTGCTAGACGACTTTCAATGTGGACACCTCAGGCAAACAGGGATATCTAGTTTATTCATAACAAGAATCCTCAGTCACAGGTTATGACAGGTGCAGAGCAGCAGCTTGACCCAATCTGACCCTCAGCAGAGGGACTTACAGTGAATACAGCCAAGTCATAGCTACACATCTTTGATTTAATAACCTTTCAACAGGCCCCGTCCCTATGTCTTTTGAAGTAATTTTAACAATACATGTAGCAATAAACTTGATGATGCATTTAATAAAATAGGGTATCCAGGAGGGTTGAATAATTTATATGAGGGCAAATAAAAAAAAAATCAAATGGATGATGAGCCAGATGATTTAATTGAATTATACATTTTGCTTCAGTAGATTTTATTGAGTCAGCACTCTGGGGTTTTGTCAAGGAAAAATGCTGATTAACAAATTACCTTTGTTATAACTTCCTTTAAAAAAATTATCTGATGGTGGAAGAGATGTAATGGTGAATCGGTATATTATTGATAGTAAAATAAAAAATTCAATATGCATATTACTTGAAGCAGAGATGCTGATTAAGCGGAATTATTAGCGAGACATATGAGAAGCAAATGGAGACAATTTTGATTCAATTTTAATTAAAGTCAAGATGCCCATTGCCAAAGGATTACAAAAGATTGGATTTCCACCTAAAACCATTTACCTGGATATAATAGTGAGGCCATCTTATTAGGTCTCCCTGTCAATCTAATTTAATACAATACAATAGCCCTTCAATAAGTCTTTACAAAGCACATATGGTTACATTTTATGCCTACGTTGTCGCAAAATGAGTATTTTAAAGTATGTGTGTATCATTGAGGTCATATTTAAAGGTGGTGTTGAACTCATTGCCAAAAAACTTAAACAGAATGTACACTTGTCAACACAAATAGAACAATATAGGCATCAAACTACCCTAATTGACCCTAACATATAACAATGTGTCTTAAAATAAGACATCAATCTGAAAGTTTCATTGAGAAAATAAAAAAACGACATCAAGCTTTAACACATTAAATCCAGTTAGCATGCTTCTTCACACTAGGCATATGTTTCTTCCAACCAACTGTAAGAAAGTGCACCAGAGCTCTTAAAGGTGTTTGCATGGTCCAATTAACACCAGATGCTAGCCCTTAGCTAACTTACCGAACCTCGTAATGCACAGACCTCCAAGGAGTGAGCATGGTCCAGTTAGCACCAGATGCTAGCCCCTTGTTTCGTCGTCTTCAGCCAAAAAAAAATGCATTCATTAGTTCCGGTTTCCTGCTCTGGCCACCTCTAAATTTGCATTGTCGCATACCACCTTAAATGGAGGAAAATACGTCTCCTTGCACTTTAATGGTCTAATAAGTGTCTTACAGTAAGAGAAAATAACAAATGTTGAGCTAAAATGGTTGTTTGGTCTTTTAATCGGCATATCAGAGGTAAATATGCAATTATAATCAACCACTGCACTGGACAGCAACTGCAGCAAAAATACAAGAAGTCCATTACTAGATGGGTTTACTGTATTACCTGATTGAGAACACAGATGGTAATCAACCGTACATTATCATAATACATTCATTTGTCTTCCTGTGTGACCTCATTGTAAGCAGCCTAGTGTTCTAGGACCGTTCAACTCAAACCTTCCTATAGTTTTCCTCATTCTCACAGACATAGCTGCAAAACACTCAAGAGGAAGTCAGCAATCGGGAAGCAAAATTGGCATACGTCATGTTTGTATTCATCCCAGTGAACTAGGCTGTATTACATCAGGATACAAGATATCGTGAAAACAACACACTGACAAAAACAAGGCAAATGTAGTTTCTTTGTTAAATCAGCCTAAATGTTTTTAGCACTGGCTGCCATTATTCTGATTAATTGCAAAGGCTTTTAAGCTTTCCGTGTGTCCTGGTGCCCAGAGTTGGAAAAAGTTCAACTCTGCACAGATAAAAGCTCTGCAGCTTTTTTTCTGCCGCCTAATCGCAAGAGCTCAGGGGGAGTCCTCCTCTACTGCTCTGTCGAAAACAGAAATGGAGAAAAAGGCTAGTAGTGCTTATTACTGACCACCCGGAGCTACGGAATCTGATTAAACGGACACAACTTGCTGTGACATTAACAACACACATCAAGCTAAAGGGAACATTAGCTGGGCACTTAAACCTTCGGGTAACTTTTGTAGATTTGTGTTTCCCATTGCCTTAACATTTCAAATGTAAATAGTTATCTAAAGCTCGCTGGCACACAAGGCAATGATAGCGGATATGTAAGGTGGAATATGATTTTCTTTCCAGTGCAACTACCACCTAAGGCTAAGAATTTAGGTATAAAGGCAAGGCAAGGCAAGTTTATTTATTGCACCTTTCAACACAAGGCAATTCAAAGTGCTTTACAAAAAAATGAAAGACATTAAGAGCATTAAGAAACATATTATAAAATGATATTTAGAAACACTCATTTAAAAGCAGCGGCAAAAAGAAAAGTCTTCAGCCTGGATTTAAAAGTAGTCAGAGTTACAGCGGACCTGCAGGTTTCTGGGAGTTTGTTCCAGATGTTTGGAGCATAATAACTGAACGCTGCTTCTCCATGTTTAGTTCTGACTCTGGGGACAGAAAGCTGACCAGTCCCTGAAGACCTGAGAGATCTGGATGGTTCATCATTTAGCAGGAGGTCAGAAATGTATTTTGGGCCTAAACCATTCAGTGCTTTATAAACCAGCAGCAGTATTTTGAAATCTATTCTTTGACACACAGGAAGCCAGTGTAAAGACTTCAGAACAGGAGTGACGTGATCCACTTTCTTAGTGTTAGTGAGGACTCGAGCAGCGGCGTTCTGAATCAGCTGCAACTAAAGACAGTTTACAGATCTTAAGTGTCCAAACAAATAGCGTGCTTGATTATGTAACTCAAAAAGGGGAGGGTTATTAACAAAATGAACATTAAGCTGTATTGCAGAAGCATTAAAACTAGCATTGTTTATTATGAACTTGTTAGGAAACATGTTATTCAGGGTAATTTCCTCCTAGACTTCTATATAATATGACTTATTTTTGCAACCAGCGGATTCTCCATTGCCGGCCTTTAGAAAAAATGCAAGTTAAAGGCTCTTTCGCATTGGCTTCACTTTTTAGTCTTGGAGATTGCTGCTTTATGTTTCTTTATTCGGAAAAAAAACCTTTTTAATTACATTCCTACTAATAATTATTTTAAGTCAACCAATGTATTTCTTGCAGAATATCATATCATCAAGGTGTCTTATAGTGGTTAAGGGAGCAAGAATACTCATACACCCTCAACACCTCAACAGCTGGGAAAGATACGTTCTCAGTCTGCCTGGTTTAAAAAAAAGAAAAACTGCTCTCGTTAAGCTGGTTTTGCAAAGCAGAGAAAGGCAAACAGGGGATAAGTACACAGGAGGGCTGTTGGACCGGCAACAGATGGTGCAATGTGGCCAACCTATCTACTCAGAGAAAAAACATTGACAATCTGCCTGGGAACACACAGGGCTGGCATGCACTAACTTTGGATGTTGTCAATGGGTAAGAGTGAAATGCATGATTGATGGCAACTTGCCTCTTTCCAAAACACCAGAGAGTGCCTCCCAATGAAAACCCCACTGAACCTTACTTGTGTGCTACATTTTTTTAATCCCAGCGCTAGCGCTAACTAGGTGCTTAATATGTTAATGGATGACCACAACCGGACTGCCAACCAAAACCCAATGCCTGACCAAATACTTCCTGATCCACTATGGACAGGCTGCACGCCATATTAAAGCACAAATATGGAGATGGAGATAAATAATTCCTTCCATGTGATGCACTTTGGGAGAGAACACTATTTCATGCCTGGAGAAAGCATTGCTTTGACTCTCAAATTATGCCAATTAGGCTAATGTTGTTTACTGCGTAGTCGACAGCGCTGAATGGCTCAAAGGAATACCCATCACTGAAGAGAAAATAGTGACAAGGAGTCAGGGAATGAGGGCGCGGATGATTTCTAAACACGGTTGAGACACTGCATAAGATAAGGTCACATTTAAATAACCTTTATGGCCTAAGTTGTATATATTAATAATAACACTGTATATTCACATTTCGCTCCTTTCATCATGGTCATTTTGCATATGGTCAACACTTGTGTTGACCATTTTTGACAGCAGTACTCTTGAGGACTACAACTTTTGCCCAAGAGTTGATCATTTCAAGAGACGAGAATTGTTGACCCTTACGGCCCGTCCACACGGCGGCGTGACGCTTCAACGCTTCTGCCCATTCACTTTGAATGGGGTGATGTCACGCTTCGCCAAACTGCATTGTGGGAGCAAAGCGTAGCTTTTCTCGCGGTGCTCACTGCAAAAGTAGAGCAATGTTCTACTTTTGAAGCTTCGGAGGAAGTGTCAGCCAATAAAATCATATGCCAGTACAAGCTCTAGCCAATCAAACCGCTGCTTGTGTGTCCGGGGCGGGAGATTCAGGTGATTGGTTGTTGGTCGAGCTTCAGACACACGCCGGCCGGCAAGCTTCAACGCACGCTGCCGTGTGGACGCTGCGTTAGATGCTGATATTCACACATCACTTGCATTTGGGATTACTCAGCTGTTCCTCAGTCTGTTTTAAGAGTTGGTTAACATACAATTACTTCACTTGAGTATTTTAGATTTCTGCTATACTTTCTAGCATTTCTACTCTTATTTTCTACTTTGAATGCACTATTTGTAGCTACCAGATTCAGTATACCTTACATCAAAACACACCATCTGAGTATCCCACTAATCTGCCCAACATGACATATTACAGTATGAGAATGTTCAAATTAGTAATAATATAATATAATAATAATATTTTATAAGATTTAACAGTGTACAAGTATCCATACTGAATATATATATATATGCATTATATTATATTTTAGGTATATTTTGCTGATAATACTTTTGTTTTAATTAAGAGTCATTTAATTGTTAAAAGTCCTTCTTTTTTTCCTCTAAAAGATCCGAGGACTTCTTCTTTCACGAAAGGGATTTTGGGAGCACAGCTGATTTGCAAACACAGCTTCCGAATTACGGTTTCATTTGAAAGAGCATCAGGACTCTCATGCATGACTCGTAATTGTGCTGTTTGTTTTGATTAGTGAAACGTGTGAAAATGAGAGGGAGGATACAATCTCATGTTGTTAGTGAGAGTTTAAATATTGCAAATGAGGTCTTTCTAACTTATCTAATTAGAGAGATAAAAGTCAGTCGCTTTGGATAAAAGTGTCAGCTAAACAAAATGTTGTTACCTGACTAACTCTCATTTGTTTTGATATTCTGTGTGTTACTTCAGGAAACGGGCTTTAATTTTGAGCTGAAAGTGACCTTTGGAAATTGAATTGAAAAGTGAGACTGGTGGCAGAATGTGTGAGGTAGGTAGATAACATTCAATTTGTTAGTTACTAGACAAAAGGTCAACATGAAACTCGGGCTGGCAAAATATTGGTTGCATGGAGAGAAAACAAACATTGCTTCTCGTGAAACAAGCTGATAGCATCAATGTAAGTAGTTATAACCCTGGTAAAGGGAACATTCTCCGGAAAAAAACATATATAGTCATGTCTGTCTGTTGGAATATATTAACAACTTGTATACTGATTACCATTAGAGATATTTATGATCCCCAGAGTACGGAACGCAATGGAGATACTTCAATCTTTTTAGTGCCAACAGGAGTACAAAGTGTCCACTTATTGTGAAATACATCAAAGTATACTGGATAGATTTGCACTAAATGTGATTAAAAATAAATCCATTTAGAGACAACATAAGGTCAACATTGTAATTTTCTTTTGACTTTATACTAACAAAACAAAGGAGTTTTCCATTGGCCTCAGTTGAACTTTGTGTTTAATGCTAAGCTTCAACTTTTAAGATGGGAAACATGGTACAATCATAACTGCTAATTATGTTAGAATGAAAGGGGCCCTTTGTGGCTCATTTCCAGGTTCATATTTGTGCCTCTATTGTCACATGTTTATATGCTTTAATGTTCAAAAAGCTCTTCATTTTTCTCATACTGCCTGTGCTGCAGCACCTCTTTTCACCCTCTGTCTGAAACCAGAGCCCAGTCTGCTCTGATTGGTCAGCTATCCGGCTCTGTTGTGATTGTTCAACCTCCTAGAGATGTCCCGCCCCTTTACCTATCAAGTACAATGTGTTTGAGTGCTAGCCAATAGCACGAGGGTTGCATAGTCATGTCACTATGTTAGGAGGTAAACAAATTAGTCCATTTGAAGTGTTTCAGTGCGGGGGGAGTGTGGGGGAGAGAAACTCTCTATTTTAGCTTTTGTAGGCCATTTACATGCATACATACAAAAGCTGCATTACCTCCATTTTGCAAGGAAGGAACTAGAAGCTTGACAGCCAAATGCATAACAACATTGAAGATGTCAATCTTCTTTCTATAGATCTCGACTCAAAGTCCAAACAAAGAATGAGTCTCAAGCATTAATCCACTTTCTCTTTAACATTTCAAATAAATGTCCCGCATGTTTCATCTCTCATCAAAATAATTACCATAGTGCATTAAAAAACACCACGCAGCAGACGCTAGATTTATCTGGCACTGAGGCTTAGTTTGATGGCTGCCTGTCACCGGGAGGATTTAATTGATGATGGTCTGGCTGAGTGACTATACTTTTAATTCACTTGAGTTCACTTGAGTTCTGTACTAATGAACACCCTTCCACCCACACTCCTTTCAACACATCACTGTTTATTACGTCTTTCTGTCCCTTCCTAATAGTTTGTGGGAGCTGTTCTAATTCCATCAGCAGCCACTCACTCTGATGATTAGTGCCAGTCCGCTGGTGGCCTGGAGGTCGCACGGTTGATTGTTGACGTGGCTCTGAAGTAGTGCTCAGCTGCAACGTCTGAATAAACACGCTGAAGATGTGAAAAGCTGCTCTGCGGTTGGCCGTGTGTGATTGTACACATTGACAGCAGGTGACTGTTGATTATTAAAATGATATACTCAGATGTGAAAAGCTAGTGACATGCTGAAACAGTACCAGACACACAATATTTGTCGAGCAAAAAATACATACAAGGCCGTCTAATAATAAACAGACACAGATTTGTTTCTCTATGAAATGGCTGATGTTATCATTTGTGTCAAATATGCACCCAACGGTACAGGAAATAGAATTTCAACAAGGGTGAAAAATACTCCAGATTTGTGCTGGCTTTTCAGTTTATGCAGTCCATGTTCCCTAACTGGCCTCGGATCCTTTTTTGTTAACTCTCCAGGGTCATCTTTTGGTTATGTTATTGCAATATAAAAAAGTAGTTTTCAGAATTCTTATTAAAGTTCAGTCATTTTCAACTAAAGCCAGATATGTGTTCATACAAAGCCCTTTCCACTATTCTGTCAAATATGTACAGTATGCTACAATATTTAGCAAAGATGTATAAAGAATGCAGATAGAATAAATAAGTGTTCATTTTATGTGAACATACATACACTGAACAAAAATATAAACGCAACACTTTTGTTTTTGTTCCCATTTTTCATGAGATGAACTCAAAGATCTAAAACATTTTTTATATACACAAAATAACCATTTCTCTCAAATATTGTTCACAAATCTGAAAAAATGTGTGATAGTGAGCACTTCTCCTTTGCCGAGATAATCCATCCCACCTCACAGGTGTGGCATATCAAGATGCTGATTAGACAGCATGATTATTGCACAGGTGTGCCTTAGGCTGGCCACAATAAAAGGCCACTCTGAAACGTGCATTTTTGCTTTATTGGGGGGGTCTGGGGGGGTCCGAAAACCAGGCAGTATCTGGGATTAGGGTTAGGGTTAGGGTAATGTTGTGAATCGAGTGGCCCATGGTGGTGGTGGGGTTATGGTATGGGCAGGCGTATGTTATGGACGACGAACACAGGCCACTCTATTCACAACATTACCCTAACCCTAATCCTACCCATAACCCTACCCCTACCCCTCACACCAGATACTGCCTGGTTTTCGGACCCCCCTAGACCCCCCCAATAAAGCAAAAATGCACGTTTCAGAGTGGCCTTTTATTGTGGCCAGCCTAAGGCACACCTGTGCAATAATCATGCTGTCTAATCAGCATCTTGATATGCCACACCTGTGAGGTGGGATGGATTATCTCGGCAAAGGAGAAGTGCTCACTATCACAGATTATCACAGATTTTTCAGATTTGTGAACAATATTTGAGAGAAATGGTTATTTTGTGTATATAGAAAATGTTTTAGATCTTTGAGTTCCTTTCATGAAAAATGGGAGCAAAAACAAAAGTGTTGCGTTTATATTTTTGTTCAGTGTATATTAGTCTAAATGTAATCCTTAGACAAAGAAAAGAACAAGCATAACTGTTACAAAGAGCCTAGAGGAAAAGCTTTTAAATACTAACCAATATGGTAATTAGTAAAACAACCTAAATGGTGAGGGCATCTTTAAATATGTCCTCAGATATTGGGCATGTTATGCTTTCTTCTGTCAACACAATACAATTAATATGATTTTGCAAGGATAGAGTATATTGATTATTTGTCATAAAAACTACTATGTGTATGGAAAAACTAAGTTGTGTTAAGCCTGGCTTCAAGTGGCTTGGTTACATTTTTAGACAAACAACTGTCATGATTTATATGATTTGTTTTTGCCAGGCTGCCAGGCGTAGATTTTCGGCTTTGCAAGTATCCTAAATAGCTCATGTGTTTTGCTTCACTTGGAATGAATAATGTCCCCTTCAAATATCAGTCAGACTGACGCTAATAAAATGCATGACGAACCACCACAATTGAGCTTGTACAGCACAAACGTGCCATGGGAACCCCCCCCCCCCCTTCTCAAACTAGCTACATGTTCTAAGCCACTGGTTGAGATACAATGCTACAGCCCATTAGAAAGAATTGAGGATGTGTGTGGACTCTGAGGGAAATGGAGCATTTTGAGCCGGGCTCACTGTCAGAGTATCCCAACAGCACTTTCATCTACCCCCCCCCTCGCACCCGCAGCATCGCATGACAACTTTGGCTGCAGCAATACTGGCAGGATCCTGCAGCCCCTGAAGGAGTCATGCGATTATGCATCCCTGTAGCCATGTTGTTCTGAATTACACAAAGAAGACTAGAGGCCGCCTTGGACATACTGTTTCTTTTATGCAAGAGAACACCAGAAAAAAACAGACTATTGACATCGTCTGCACAAAAGGAGACAGCTTAGGACAAAATACGTTAGTGGCCGTTATTTAGAGAGGAGAACAAGACTGAAATAACCTTATTTGTGGGTGAAGCTGTGAGCAAGACGTCCGGATACCTTCTGAAACTTGGAAGTGAAAGTCAAGATATATATTTATATAGAGACATTGGGATTCAAGGCGAGACACAAGAGGGAAAACAAAACATTTTTCATGCACTGCTCAAGAGTTTGCTTTCATAGCATGTCTTCTTTTGGACTATACTGAAAAGAAAACCAATGTTTGTGTTGATGTAACAAGAACATGTATTTGCTTCTGTAGATTTCTCTTACATGCTCTTAATTAAGCATCAGATAACTCCTCATTTGTATAATTAAGCATAACATTTTCGAAAACTTGTACTAGAAAAATGAATCGTTTGAATGTAAATAATCATATTTTTATCGAGTAGATTTTGTAATAAGAAATATATATTGTTTTGGTATTCTGAGCAAGGATTCGCTAATTCAGTAGCACCTATGCTACATACTACAGGCCACCTTATTTATCTTTATTCTATAGCCATTTTGTTGCTGTCTTATCTTTAAAGAGTACCTCACAATCAGGCAATTACCCACAGAATAAATCCCACAGAATAAAAAAGCATTGCTTGACATTCAACATATATTGGAAATGGTGTGTTTAGTTCCTATGGTTGGTCATATAGCAGCCAGGAGACTTATTGAAGTATGACGTGCACTCCACTGTGCAAATACTAATCCCTCACACCGCCCCCACACTCCAACATGGAACTGTTTCAATTAATACAGCAAAAACAGATCCAAAGAAGGCTCCAGGAACAAGTCAATATGTCTGCAATACACCATTCAATACTTATGTGAAAGCTCATGTGGAGTGAAACTGAAAAACATACTCTTGGAATGTACATTCAGCCTCTGTGTGATGGCATGTGTTTGCTGCTGTTACTGGCATAGCTCTCCTCCAACAATAGCAAGAAAAACCCAATAATAAGTGCAGCTCCTACACATACAACCAATGCGACAATTAGCTGGGAAAATGAATTCAGAATGGCCGCCTGAGCCGTGGAAATACAAATGAGCTTTATTGTATTTAAAGGAGGAGCAGAAGACCCCCAGAGAATCACTCTGACACAGTCATTGTGTTCATAAAGTCGGCCTCTATTCGGTCAAGGGAATCAGCCGCGCGGCTATAACATGTGTCTCTTGACACCATAAAGACAGTTCTGGGTCTCTGGTTTCTTTATGAGAGAGGGAGTCAGTCACTATCTTAAGATACGACTGTGCTGTGCAATGTAAATGTGACATAGTGCGGTGTAAATTCTGATACAGTGAGACAGGGATACTGTTATAGTAAAGCTTTAGGACTGGAGAGTAATCAACTAGAATATCAAACACCACAGTGTTCCATTTGATCCGTAAAAGCCAATGCTGAATCGTTACACACACACATTTCTTTTATTTCCAAGCGTCTCCTTAAGCATTAGTATTTCCAGGACGGATCTATTGATTTGCGAGGAATGAGAGGACAGCACAATAGACAAGACAATAGGAATGCAAGTGTCTAATGTGGAGAAGGAAGTAAGACAAAGAGAGCATGTGGTGCACACAACGACACTGAGATCTCAGATAATGCCTCGACGTCGTCCCCATCTTATCTCCATGTTCCCCTTCTTCCCATTTCCCCATAAAGCCAAACAGAAAGCGGTTGATGCACTCCAGGAAAAACATCATAGTCGAGCCATTAGGTCAAACAACCCTCGTATTTTACAATTCAAAATGGGCATGTATAAAGAAATAACAGGGCGGGTGATTTTTTGGGGGAATAAACAAATTGCAAATACACTGGAATTCCCTACTTCCTACAAGTGAGAAACGGAGAGACAGTGTGGGTGTTTATGCGAGCGTGCATGTCTATGTGTGTGTGTGTGTGTCCGAGCGTGTGTGCATGTTGTTCATGGCAAGAAATCAGCTCAGTTTAGCACATAATGGAAATGTGGATAGCCCAGAGCGCTTCTCTCCCACACAGGGAGCGAGCTGGCTGGGAGCAGGCTGCATGTTTCCAAACCCAAACAGTGAGCGGGAGTCGGCTAGGTTAAAATCCTGCCCCCGTTTCTCTCTCCCGACCCCCGGAGCCATTCACAGCTCTTACCCATACATTACCCAAACAGGTCATCCAAACGGGTCTCACTAGCAGTCAGAAAACATATTCACACACATATGCGCAACGAGTTATCCACACGGCTGAGCGCACACACACTGGGCGGAAAGGTGACGTTGCTGATATTATGGGAGATGACATCTTGTATGGATCTCTCGGCACAACAGCCACCAAAATGTTATGCTTAATTTAACTTTTGATATGCCCCCAAAAGGTTACCAGCCTCAATACATACAGCATAACAATTTCATGCAACACGGAGATGTCCTTCCCCAGGTGAGTACCTGTGCGCCCAGAGAGTTTTGATAGGAACTTACATGCTACTTCAAGCGATGCGTTCCGGCTCACGGCCTCTCCCAGATAGTTTCGGGCCACGCACACGTAGCTGCCGTCGTCGGGCTTGCTCCGTCGCCCGTGGATGATACGCAGGAAGAAGAGGGAGCCGCTGGGCAGCAGCATACGGTGGGAGCGGGGGTTGTCGCGGTCAGTCTCAACGCGCTCGCCGTCTTTGTACCATTCCACCGTGGGGGTCGGGCGGCCCTCGGCCTTACAGTTGAGAGTGGCTGGTTCCCCTTTGGACACAATGAGGTCAGAGGGGTGCTCCACAATGCGGGGAGGGAAGTCTTCCTGGCGAAGACGAGACCCTAGAGAGGAGAAATGGGAGAGTAAAAAGTTCCATTAAAGCAATTGCCACAATAAATACTAAGGCATAAATAATGCATTTTAATTCCGCTTCAGCCTCAACAGCAGTATGTTTGGGAAAAGATAGGTTTATTTTATTTAGGATGGCCAAACAGAGTGCACCTATTCCCAAAATAAAAACAGGGGGTTGTATATTACCAGGCCAATAACGGATAAATAACAGACAGACATTTTTAATCATACAGTATCTAGAGCTGCAACGATTAGATGACTCGTTCATTAGTTGATCAACAGAAGAATATTCTGGAATATGATAAAGTGTTCATGGTAAAAGTAATTTTTCATGCAAATATGTCAGAAAATGCTGTTTTTCCTCTCAAATGTAGCAATTGTCTTTCTTTTATCTGTTTATATCACATGCAATTGAACGTCCTGTGGTTTAGGACTGTCAAATAAGACAACATAATGACATCACCTTGGATTTTGAAATAGATACTTGATCATTTGTTCACAATATCTGACATTTGATTGACAAAAGTGAATTGAATTACTAGTTCCAGCCGTAGCTGTATATGTGGTAATAGGAACTAATAATAAAGCGTTTATATATCATTCTTTGCTCTCACAAACTGTTCTCCAAAGCTTTTTAAACAGGAAACATTATGCACACACATTTTGAGAGTGTGCCCGATGTGATTGGCTGGATTAAAATGAAGTATAATTTGATTTTGGTCGTTAGAAGGGAAGTTGATTAGTGGAGGGTTCTTACTGGCTGCAGCACGCGCCGTGTTACTACACTCAGGCGCCCATATTTACTTCCACAGACAGGAGCTGAGGAGTCATTACATCTCATTAGCTTTTTCATTAACACGTTCCATCAAACACTGACATCATCAAACATGTTGTCTCAGTGGGTGTGGAACAGCAACTGCTACATAGAATTCCCTTTTCCTTTTCCTCCTTAAAGGCTACACTGTGATATTACCATGTGTGTTATTTAGATTCTAACCCAGCTGTTTGATAGTAAATCCTTGGCAAATGTCATGAGAATGATTCTGGCTTTCCTGATTGGGATACACATCATGATTTATGTGCACGGTTAACATGATATGTTTCATTTATTCAGCCGTGTGAACACTTTTGATGCACTTTTTTTAATTCTACCTTTGATAAGGGTTAGCGTTGGAGAAGAGGCACTGCGTTTTTTTACAGTCGCAAAACTCTCTTCTGTTTCATGGTTGATGAGCACATTATAATATACATGAAAGGTTGTCTGTTTTGCATTATGTGCATGCAATAGCAAACCTAGAGCAGTATTGTTGAGGCGTTTAAAGAGACCTTTTGGTCTGTCATACGGCAAATAAATAAATGAAAATGATGTTACATGGTCTATTGTCTATTTGCCTTTGATGGTGACAAATCACAGACATTGCAGAGGCCACCGTGATGGATGGCTGCTACCACAGCAACAGAAATAAAGCAATAAATGAGAGTAAAATGGATGTGACTGTCTATATTGTTAAGAGGTTTGTTGACAGAAAGCATTCCATTAGCTGGCGCCAACACACCAAACAGTAAGGATACATTATGTTTTTTAACGTGCTTTTAAAAACCTATTTCTTGAGTAAGTAACGTTTATGTGGATCCACAAACAAACCCAGACCGAGAAAAATGCTTCTCCTAATTGCTTGTCCCATTACGCAGTCACCACTGTGGCTAATGTACAGTTAGACTTGTGCTGTCTGACAACATCATTGGAATGAGGTGATATAAGTTGTGGCTCTAACTCAGTGGTTGGTGTCAGATAACAGGAAGAAGGTCCTGTCAGTCTGGCTGCCCTGTGATGGACAGGCCACCCATCCAGGGGGTTTGCTCAATGCATTCTCCAGCGCCCCGTGACCCTGAATATGAACCAGGATGGGTTGGAAATGAATATATGGATATTTGTTTTTCTATGTGGCTCCTTTGGTTGGCTTTATAGGAGTTTCACATTGACAGCTGCTTAACATGAATGTAGTAAAGTCTTGAAAAAAAAACTTCATTATGTAAAGTCGCCAAAATCTGGGTTATCTTTTAGGTACGGATTGAGAATATTGGATTGTTTACGATATTGTCCATTTGGTGCATTGCTGATGCAGACATGGATTTACGAGCACATTTCCCCCTTATGTTGTGTTCGGGTCTCCCGTGACCCGTTTCAAGTTAAAGTTATATAATAACTACGCTCTAGTTTTTGTATCGGAACAAGGCTTCATGATATCCTCCACAACAGCTAGAAACACTACAAAACTGATTTTGACCATTTTAGCCAAGTCTGAAGGTCTCAACAAAAAAAAAGTGTATAATCCGGTGTTCGGGTCTGGGGAGACCCAGCAGAATTGTTGTGGGTGACTCGGGGTCAAATTTGGCCCAATCAAGATTCATCTTTGACTTTAGACACCCCTCCCCCTTCATCCACTGTAACAATACTAGTTTGAAACATGCACCTGGTCTCCCCTCCCTCTGGCCCCTCCCCCCACGGGAACTCCACCTTTCACAAAGAATATATACACCAACACTTGAACCTGAACACACACATGCACGTGTGCACTATGTGGTGTAATGTGTTTTGGGGCCATAAAATAATTACAACAGCATTGTATGGTTATGATAAGTTAGTTATGATGTAGTTAAAACAATATTGGATGATAGTCATTATTTTGTTGTGTTTTGGACTGAGATAAATCATGGGTCAAAATTGACCCGCAAACACCATGAACGGTAACAGCTTTCGAACACAACACAAAGGTTAATGAGGGAATAATGCATACTTTTATCGTGATGCGGACATAACATACAATGTCGTTACATATGGTAACATGTTGGCCTGTGATATCTAAGAAATGTAGAGTGTAATGTAATGCAATTACAGGACGATGAGGATGTTTCATTTGAATAAATGTTCTGCCGATACAGACGTGTCGATGTCATCGTGCACACTCAGTTTTATCCTAAGACTGCCTCACGATGGATTCACGTGATAAGTGATTTGCTCTCTGCTCAGGTAGGACTCAAAACGTTGCTAGTTAGTTTTGTTTCAGCTGTTACCTCCCCTGTTAGCTTGTGCCGCTTTATAAAGTCGTAATCCGATTGGTTGCGTGTAAAAAAGTGCAACAGAGGATGTCACACCGCCTTATAGGGCAGCAGCGCTCTCTACCTGACGACGAAAGCAGCAACGTCAGCGCAGAGCCGTCTTACGGTACGTCCACACAGCAGCTTTTCGAAAATCTTGAAAATCTTGGAGCTGGGCGTGTTTGAAAGATTGGAGATTTTTTGCGAGCAATGCGACCAACAACCAATCACATGAATCTCCCGCCCCCGACATACAAAGCAAAAAACCCCGGGGATTTTATGCGAGCAAAATATATATATATATATATATACACTCCCCAAACAGGCGAAAACCTACCAGTTTCACCCACTGTCTCTGCCACCTCCCTCCATGCCTGGTTCCTCCGGTTTGTATCCCGTTAATAGTTCTGGTCGTAAAGAACCGGGTGATTTGCTACCGTAATTTCTCGTTTGGAATATGAGGAAATGAACTGCGGTCTGGTTCTCCCAGCATACACGCGGTTTGATTGGCTAGGGCTTCTACTGTCAGATTTGCATAAACGTGATTTGATTGGCTGACGCTTCCAGCTCAGCTTCAAAAGTTGAACATTGCTCAACTTTTGAATCCTGGAAATCCTGGAAATCTTTGCTTCGCTCCCCTACAATGCAGTTCGGCGAAAAGCGAGGCAAAGTAACGTCACCCCCATTCAAAGTCAATGGGCAGAGAAGCGTTGGAAGCGGTGGAAGATTCGTCTAAAGCTGCTGTGTGGACGTACCGTTACTGCTGGTCATGTTAACGCGGCTTTAAGCTGTTAAGCATCAAGCTCTGTACTGCAGGGCTTCCTCTCTCCACCAGTAGGGCTGTTTACGGGATCTGTCCTTGGTGCTGAAGCTAAAACTCAAGGTCTGGCAGAAGAAGCTGGTCAGGACGAGGAGCATGTCAGGGCTTGTAAGCAGGGACCACTCTAATAAAAGTCACTTTGAGGTGACAGCTGTCTACCAGTAGAGGAACTCAATTTCGCCTTTAATAACCTAGAGATTCATGTGATTGCCAAATAAAGAGAACCTGTCTTTCAGGCTTTTTATCATTTAAAATTAAGTTTGACATGTCATAACCACAAAGTCAGTCAGAGCCCTGCAAATTCAAAATGAGTTATATCTATAAAAGACTCACAGAGACGGACACAAACAGTGACAATGAGCACACTGTGTGCACAGAGAGACCGCACACTCTCAGCATTATTCTACCTAATATCACGGAGTACCTGCAGTACTACCACAGGCATAGTCAGTAAGTAAGCCAACCGTTTTCTCCATCTCACAAATGTTTAAAATGGAGCTACTAAATCCCGAAGCTGAAATGCACACAGTGTATAAGACATATCTGCATAATTGATTACAAGCTGTTCACACCCTGTGATGTATTCTATGTGTGCTATATCTGCTAGGTGATACGAGGGTGGTCAAAATATTATAAACACCTTTCAGCTTGGACTGCAACTAACACTCACATTGTCCATTAAACTGCCAATTGTTTTCTACGTTGATCCATTATTGTTTTATCTAAAAATTGTGAATAATAATGTGCAACCAAGTCTAAGGTTTGAAGATGTGCTGCTTTGTCACTCTAAACCAATACACATTCAGTTGAATGTGATTTTTAAACAGAGAAAATAAGAAAATCTCTATATTTGATATAGGCTGAAAATAGTATTTCTACAATTTCTACATTGAGAATTACTGTAGCGATTAAAAGTGATTAAAACAATGGATTAATTAGTCAACTAATCGTTGCCGCTCTACTTTCAGAATCCATACAAAGTCAAGCCTCCATAATGAAAGACTTCTATCAACACTCCTGACATCGTCAACAAAAATTGGATCGCTATAAGCTTCACAGAAATACTCCGGGATTAATTGCTCAGCCATTTCTGTTGCTTTGCTTCAGATTTCACAAATGTGCTGTACCGCATACACTGACAACACAGCACCTCCACTGTCCTGGAACCACCCATACACACCTGCACTTCATTTACTCCACTGACACAGATTAATGTTACTACAGGGATAAAGTGGTACACAAACCACTTCCATGATAAGGACACTTCCTGTCCAAAAGCTTAGATATATCTCTGCAGTTACAGGTCAGTGGTAGACAAACAGTATCAGTACGCATCTTCTCTATGGCACATTAGCCTTTTCAGCTATAGGATAGCTCCATCATCTGCCTGAGCAACCTTTCACATTATACTGTAGGCCACCCAGAATATGACCCAAGATAGGTCCATTACAGCAAACGGTGAGCACAGTGAGATAACGGATGGGTTTGCAAGACCTTTTTAAGGGACTTTGCAAAAGGCTGCCACCTCCTAGTCGATTAATTGGTCGTGGTGGGATTCGTTTTTAGTGATTTTTTTTTTTTGCAGAATGACTTGTTTTCAATAGACTTCTGAAGCAATCTACACAAAAAAGGTACAAAGTGGTGCTTTTACACCAATCTTTAAGGAGAAAACCAGTTTTACAATCGCATGAGCGTTAATCACTGAATAATTTCCTAAATCGAGGACAGCCTTACTCTACCAACACAAGACAACCAGGTAATGAGATCTAAGGAGGTGAATATATTACAATTAACTTAATTAAAGCCTTTTTTTAGAAAACAAAAGGTTTGGTGTTTGCTTGCACACTTCAAACGACAAATCTTTCTGAAATACAATTAAAACGCTGCCAAACATCGTACCCCAGTAACAAATGTGTTCATTTAGAGCAGCCCGTATAAATAAATAAGCAACTTTCGTCTAGCCATTTAGCAGTCGGTCTGGCACAATATCGTACACCCAGGCTGAATAAACCACACAAGATATGGTGCATTTGCTTGCTGCATTTATAGATTTGTAAAACGAGTTTAAGAGGAGAATAAAATGCACTGTACTTCAGGATAGCACATTCTGCATCTGCTCCATGCATTGTACTGACAAGTGAGTCCAATACGCTCAGGTTGCAGCTAAAGCTAAATATGAGAGGAAACATCATTGTGATATTTAGTAGTAAGTCAATTCGTCAACTTACCGTCGGTTTGGGTGTACAGAAGTCCGCAGAGAAATAAATACTGTAGAGGACCCATTCTGGCATATTGGCCCCGTTGGCTATCGATGCATGAATTCCTCCTCAAGCGAAAACGAACAATCAATGAATCAATGAATCCTGTCTCCACTCGTGTGACTTTGAGACAATTTACTCAAGTTAGTGAACTAAGAAGAACCGAATCGGTTATTCGAGCCGCTGAAGGAGATCATTCACATGCCCATTCTTCCTCTCCAAGAGCGCACCAGAGAACGGCGAGTCGGAAATGTCTGCAGTCAACAATTGTAAAAAAGAAAACACATCACCGATGCCCAAAGACACTCCAGTTACTGACGGTTTCCACCACCGAACGTGTTCTTCTCACACTTTACCGGGTCACACCGACCGCGGGAAAACGCATCCATCCTTACGCGGGACAAGTGGAGAGATGGGAAGGTGGAGATGGGATGCAGTCAGAGGTGAGAAGCTGCTCGGTGCAGCACAGCGCAGCAGCCCCTCCTCCCCACTCCGCTGCCCTGGGAGAAACTAACAGGCGAATATAATATACACAATAGATGCAAAACTCAGCAGCACTTTGCGTTCTGGACAATTAGATGCTGCTTGTAATGGCACTCATTAGTGTTTATTTTCTTTCTTTTTTTCCTGGGAGGCCATTGAAGGCATCTGGGAAATTCACACGTGCACCAAGATCAATGTATATTAAATTGCATGGCCATTTTGTTAGTCATGTTTTTTTTCTTACTTTGAATTATTTCTTGGTCAGATTAGATGTGTTACATTACTTTACATTACATTACCTTTGGTGGAGCTTTTATTCATTATTCGTATGTATTTAATTGTAGCTGTCCATAACAAAACAGATTAAGGGTCCTTTTCTTATACATACTTTTTGGTTTTCTTTTCATCTCTTCCTTACATTCTGTTTATATCAGCATTTGGAGTAGAGTTGCAACACTGTATTAATCTACTGAATAAAAATAAATACTGTGTACTGTTGCTTATGGGGTAATACCTCAATGATGTGATGAGTGTATCACATTTGACTCCTTTCTGTGTATGGTAGACTTCGGGATGATAACCTTTGCAGACCATTTACTTGCACACACACACGACAGGAAAGGGAAAACACCAACAAGCATAATAGAGCTCCTTTGCATGATTGAGGAAATTATTGGCAGAATAATTAAAAACGAAAATAATTCTTAGCTGCAGCCCTACTGGCAAACTGTCCTATACAGTCTCTCAGATTTACTTTTACACGTCCAGTAAATCAAGCTAATCCGATAAAAAAGGTTCTCTTTGAGCAGCTTTTCTCTCACTGATTGTGCTGTTATGTTAAATGTTTGTTGTTTGTGTTTCATGTATTGTGTCGGGATACTTGTCTGTTGATGTTGGACATGGAGCTGCTGTGACGCAAGTACAATGTCAGACCTGATCTGACAAATAAAGTATTATCGTATCGTAATGTGATGGAATGCAACCTTAACTTAATGCAGTTCTGTTTTGCTGGAGCCATTTTGTTTGATCAACAAACACACTCTGTCTGGCAGATTTGATCTCATAGATCTGATGCATTATTTCAGTTTTATTATATCGTGACTTTCTCCTCCTATTAACTTACCCCTGTGTCCCACAATGTGAAATATTTCAAATATTGCCTCCCAGATTTACCAGGTAGCATTTTCTTTTCATGTTCATGGTTGGGACAGCTTCTACAAAAGGTATGAAGGCTGTAAAGAAATGGCACTTCATCCCACCCACTGCCCGAGGTGCTTATCCTGCCCCGTGGTCAATACCGCTCAATCTTTTCAATAGCATTATAAATGCAGCTCCTTGCCGTGAGACGAGGGTGAAATGGGCTGTTCCAGGTGTTATTGATCCAGAGCGTGAAATTAAACCATTTTTGGCATTGTGTTTAGAGCGGTAGATTGAATAGTAATTTGTGGGCGATAGCTAAATCGGGTCTGAATGAAGGGGGCTGCACAAAATCATTTTAATTGGATCGATCTCAACCATCAGAGAATAATATTTTCTATAGAAAGTGCCGGTGAGATTGTTCTCTTGGCACCTCAGCTCAAGTCATGGTGTTGTGAACACCTCCCGCCTCTCAATAGCTTTTTGATTACACTCCAATTAAACAAGCCTTTAAAGGAGCGCTGGGATATTTAAGTGGCATATTTAAAAAATAAACGTGTCCTTGTATTCCTGGACAATGCAGTGGAGGATTGATGTGAATTGTCACCGACTGTTTTTATTGAAAGGTTGACCTTAACCCTTTGCACGTCCTGTCTCTCAAAAGTGCAACGAGATAATAAATAGGCTTTTGAAGAAATTAATAACCTCACAAAATCCATCAAGGTGAACTTTAATGATGTGGGAAGGAAACTTCAAGAACAAGTGCTAATTGTACCAAATGACTTCATGCACAGTGACGCTGCTATTCATCATAAGCACTTACGGTTGAAAAAAATGTTGATATCAATCTCCTACCTCCTGCCCACAGAGAATTGGGATTAAGTAATTGACATAGCGGAAGACTGCAATGGAGCTAAAGCCAACATGGCATTTCAGTGTCTTAATGCAAGAGAGATATTAAAATGTTCCGTCTAGACACTGATAAAATGGGATGATTAATGAGCGTACTGTGTATGCTCAAGCACATGCTATCAGTGAAACTCATATATCAGTTATTGCTAGGACAGTATGCAACACAGACTGCACCTACTCTAACACAAAGGAGAGACTTTAAAATAAAGCATTAACATGCATGGGATTTAGATACATCTGTCAGGCAAGTCCATGTTTAGCTTAATGCCAAGGAGCTGATGATATCATCATGTTGTTTAGGCTGCCATTCAATTTTGAGCCATCCTGCTATTTCTCATAAAGTAAAATAGGAAAATGATTTACGAGATGTATTTGTAATCACACTTTACATCCTTTCTGCTTTAACATTTTTTGTAAATCATTATGATCTGAATAAAAACCATACTGCACATTAAATATATTGCATTACTGTATTCTTAAAGATGCCGATCCTCTTTGGCAAGGCCAGCCTTACTGGCGGGAAGACACACATTATCCTTCTTGGAAAAAGCTATAATGTATCCAGGAAAAGCACCTGCATCTATATGTATATACGGTGAGTGAAAAAAAGCATTACAATGAGGAAATCCAGGTGAAAATTGCAATTGCTGTAAGTTATTATGCACTGGCTTTTCTGTCTATCATAAGGTCATAAAAAGAGAAGAGGTGATTTGATGTTTATCTTTGAAGTCGAATGAGATAAGAGAGGCAGAGAAATCACACACTGAGACGGACATGTTTCCAGGCAACGTGGAACTCTGCCGTCTTCCTCACACAGACCAAAATCAAAAGGGCTAGCAACTCTCATCAATCTACCTCTCTCTCTGTTGATCACACACAGGAGACAGTGTCAAGGTCACGAGTTTTGTCCGCACCATTACCTACTCATAAGCGTGTTTGTCCAAGCCAGGAGTGTAGGAGGTAACAGATGGTGTGTGTGACAGTGTGTTCAACACCAGGCAGGCTCAGCCTTAGTGAGAGTCGACAGAGTAGACATGTGTCCTGACCACAAAGCCAAAACCTGTGTACAAGTGACACAGCTCCGTCTCGCAGGGTGTTCAGTCCGGTGGAAGCCTCAAACAGTGCTTGAAATAAACCAATGAATATTGTCATTTGATGCAACTAGAAATGTGAAAAGAAGGCTCAGTGGACTGTATTTTTTTTTTGACATAGCTGAACTGTATCACACTGCATTTTAAATTGCAGCATCAACATATTTGAACACTGGTGTTGTGGTTGGGATTATTTCCAAACCTAATAATTGAATGTGTTCAGCTTTTTGCTTTAAAAAGGGCTGAACAAGACTGAGTTGAAGCTGATAGCACATTAATTTACAATGTGTAAACTGTAACAGAAGCGTGACATTTTCATCTTTCTAGACCATTGTTCTTCTCATACAGCATAATACCAGCAAAGACCATACTGTATATGTTCTTCAACTACCATGGCCTTTTTTTGCTAACCCTAACCCTGCTTTTTAAGTTTACCTGCACACCTTTACCTTTATTGTATTCCAATATGTTGTTTAATAAAGAAAGACAATTATAATATGAAGGAATATATTGTTCCACTGTGTATGTTCCATTAAGCAAATACAAACAAAACAGTTAACCGCATTTTTTTTAGTATTACTAATCCCATTGAGGTTTCAGCTCAGCTTTTTGGATTGCAGATAACTCAGAATCAGAATACCTTTATTAGTCCCACAGAGGCGACATTTACGTATTTACGTACGTATTTACTGAGTTATACCTTTTAAATTGCTCCATGTAATAAATAACCTTAAACTGTATTAACTGTTAATTGGTCCAAAAGATATCAGTTAATGCATTGTCTAACCTGTCAGTTGCAGTGTCTTGGTTCTTTTGAAGCTGAAGTTAGTTGCTGTCTTCCCCTATTGTTCAGATTGGCTGAGTTCCATACGTTATTAGGATAATGTGTGGGGGTGTTTTCATAGCCCTCAGGGAAACTGTGATTCCTTTTGAATACAACATGGGGTAGCAAGGGCTGAGGAAAGAGAGACAGTGCACGCTGCCAGTGAAAGTGGGAAAGGTCCAGCTGAATGTTCCAGGAAGCGAAATCCTGCGCGGGATTTCCTGCTTGAACAGTCCCACACAACAAGTCAGAGAAGCTTAACCAGCAAAGATATATTGCCAGTCACTCCCAAAACAGCATAAAGTATATGACCGTATTTATGACTCCTCCTTGTTGGTGTTGGCTGGGACGAAACGAGCAACGAAACAAAGCCATTGGCACTCAGCTTCTTCTTCTCCACTTATGGCAAGATCTGGGTCTGAATTTGAGTTTCCAGTTAAATGTCATCATTAAAACTAGAGGCAGCTGTTGAAAAAAACAATATTGTAAAGCCTTACAGTAAAAACACAACACAAGTTGCTCCCATGGCTGGTGAACTGGGGCAAGAGAGTCTTTACTCACAATTTCCGATAGATGACAATATCCAGATTGGGTGCTGCTGCCAGCAAAAATAAACTTTATAGATTGCATGGTCAGCTGATAATTAACTAGATACATCATCGTGCTCTGATGGAGTTGATTAGCATACAATTAGCTTCTATACATTTGACACTCTTTGTGTTCAAAGTCAGAAGTCAGTTTTGGTTAGCCTGAACAGTTCATATTGATCATAAATATCTACTGATTTCAAAGTATGAATTTGACTGCAGTACATTTCATGTAGGAAGAAGTACTTTGTTTTTTATGGATTGAGATGGCTCTTCAAATCTGAAACTGTACCATACATCTCTTGATACCTTTGAAATAAAATGCAGAGGACTCTTGACATCAAAGCTAGACCTCTTCTCAAGAGAGGCAGCTTTCTATCTTGGAGAAGAGTGGTGTTGTCAATGCATTGCGATCACTTTATTCTCTTACAGTGGACACATTGCTTCCTCTGTATACCTTCACGCTTCACACAACACCACTGAACTCTTGACACACCTTGCTAGAGTAGAGAGAGAAGGACCCAAACCTACCAACTAAATGCTTTCAAGGTGAAAAAGGCCCCATTCAGCTTCGTAAAGTGGAAGTGGTACTTTCGGGGACACGAGCGAGGTATCTCTCTAGCGATATAGACATGTAGGAGGAAGAAAGGGCTTCTGTTAAATCAGGCGCAAAGGCATTTACAACATTTGTTTTTCCTCTGGATGAGCACAGGGAAAAAAATTGAAAAACAAGGAAGAAAAAGAGCAATTTGCGCGAGAAAAAAACAAAGCACTGTTCAACATTTAAAAAATGGCAGATAATGGACTTCTTTCATGCGTGTACACATTACATTTCCATAGAAATGGCCTCTTGCTGTGCCTCAAACGGGTAGTCATCATGGGTGAGAGTTATGTAGCGCTTACCTCCTAATCTTATCAGATGTTTCTAAAACAGCACCGGGTCCCTGGTTTTAAAAGATGAAATAGAAAAACAAGGTTCAAAACTGAGTCTAAAAAAGTGAAAGCATTATGAATGATGTCTAAAGAGTGAGGTATTTTCAATCAGGCTACAGGGCTGTTTCATTTTTAAATTGGCTCCTTTTATTTCAACATGGTTAGGGTTGGCAGTGATGGAGTGGTTTGAGTCACTTGCAGTTTGAAGTAACTTGAATATCATGAATAGAAAACTTTCATTTTGACCTACATACATATCCATAATTAAAATCTAACATTTAATATACAACACATATGTACAGCATCTTTTCTGACAAATTGTTTGCCATATGTATCATTGTTTTATCAGTGTTGCAACTCTTTATTCTTACATTCGTTGTGGTACTCCTAAAATGATAGACACTATAACACGTATAGATATGCATCTTTTTAAATGGGAAGGGAAAAGGATATGTATTCAACAGAAGCTGCTCATACATCTACAATCCAATTAAGTATGTGGTTATTTTTAATTAATATAGCATTGTGTAATCATATAATAGGTTATAATGTTGAATACATCAGCACATCAACCATCAAACCATCAAATAAAATGCAAATGTTTTCTCTCTATCAGCATGCCACAGTGGAATAATATAATAATTAGTTAAGCATGGCAATTACAATGTGTATAATCTAAATATTATTGCAGAAAGCTGTTTTCCGCCAGTGTTTCTTCTCATTGCATTCTAACAGGGCACCCCTGATAAATATATATGTTTTATTAATAAATATAGCGCTTCATTTCAAATCAAAGGAAGTGCAACGCAAAATCTAATGAAAACGGTATCTCATCTTCCAGTGGAGTGGGACTTTATGCCATCCTTCTTGCATCTGCCTAGGCACAGTGATAATATAATAACTCAAGAACAACACATGCCAGAAACCCAATACGTACACCACAGGTTCCCCTAGAAACCTGTCGTGCACTTCTCTACAGAAGATGATCTGATTAGATTTTGGAAGACTTTTGCCGCATACATTTGCATTGCTGTGAGGAAAAACACATTCATGTTCCACTACAGTCAGGCAGGCAGCACCTCCATCTCTAAGGAAACGGTTCCCTCCTGGATAAATGATGGGATGCTTCATGATCCCAGCAGTGGAGTGCAGGTGAGTCAGGGAGTGCAGGGAAGAGCAACAGTGAGTTTGGCTGCCAATTTTCCGCATCACTTCCAACTCTCTGTTCTCTGGTCAGTCTCCCGTGTGTCCCTGCGCTATGGTCATGGGGTTTCTGGTCAATGACCGAAAGAATGACATTGTGAATGCAAGTGACTGAATGTTTATGGACTCAGTCACTTGATTGCAACCTTGAGTTTACAATTGAAGGGTGGGTTGACCATTCCAAATATTTGATGTTCTGGACAGGCATTTAGCTGCAATCATTTTATGTTCAAATTGTCAAAGTTGAGCATGATATTTATTGTATTTGTCTATCGTAGTTCAGTTGTTTGATGGAGCATTTGCAGTTATAATTTTTAAAGCAATTCAATTATACTTTACAAGGCTATTTTAAAATGTATGCTTAGGATTGTCAAGATGAATTACAGCAAATAGGTGGCAATACAATGAATGAGTTTATCCGCGGAGATTTCATTTCATTTCATTTCAAACCTTTATTTATACAGATAAATCCCATTGAGATCATTGATCTCTTTTTCAAGGGAGACCTGCTCAAGTAGTTCCACATGAAACATAAAAACATAAACAGAACAACAAAAGGACATCAAACAGCATCATTTACATAATTATCCACATAAACAGGTACCAATAGCTTCCGATTGAGTAGCATCCAACCGAGCCTTAAAAACATTTAGTGGCACCAGATTGTTCAGTTTCCATTTAATTTGCAGACTATTCCAAGACAGAGGAGCTGCACATCTAAAAGCTGTCTTCCCTAAGACAGTCCTAGCAGTTGGCACATTTAATAAAACCACAGCATTCGATCTCAGGCAGTAGCCACTTACAATTCTCCGTGAGATCAGGGAGCAGATATAAGATGGAAGTTTCCCTAACATGGCTTTGTATATAAAAATGTACCAGTGACTGAGCCTCCGTACAGTTAGTGAAAGCAAACCAGCCCTTGCATACAGGGTACAGTGATGGGTTAATGCTTTACAGTTTGTCACAAATCTCAGTGCACTGTGATACGCAGCATCTAACTTGATCAGGTAATTGGCAGGTGCATTCATATACATCAGATCCCCATAGTCCAGCACAGGTAAAAAGGTCAGTGACTAGCCTTTTCCTGGCCTCAAGCGAGAAACAGAACTTGTTCCTGTAGAAGAAACCTAGCCTAACCCTCAGCTTTTTAAGCAGGTTATTGACATGAAGTTTAAAAGTCTCACTCATTTTTTTCTGCGTGTCAAAATGAAAGACAACCCACACACCTATCAATCATCAAACCGTGGGGTCTTAAGGCTGCGGCCCCACGAGGACGAAAACGGCTAAACGCATAGGATTAACGCAAACGCAATCGCAAACGGCTTCCGTCCACATGCAATAATTATCCGGATAGTGTCTGCCCACACGAGACCGCTCCGTTTAGCTCCAACCGCTGGAGAAGCTGCAGTACATATGCAGGAGCCTCTACGTGGCGCTGTAACTTCCTCCACAAAAGCAGCGAAGAAGCATGGTTGTCATGGTTGCCCTTCTGTTTATTCTCCGCGGTGGGGGCCGAGGGAACCGGGCAGAGTTTTTCGCCAGTCAGCTTGTATTAAAGTTGAAATCTTCCGGACAAAATTATAAAAGTGCCGGTCAAAGGTCTTCTTTGTTATTTATTGAGCTTTAAAACAAATGAATAACGACTCTATATAATATAATGATAAAATACACGGAGCCTCTCTTTTTCCTCCTTCTCTTCGGACAGCGTCAGTGTCTGTCTCATGCAGCAGCTCATCCAATAATGAGTGACCCGGCCGACAGTAAAAAATAAACATATTTATAACTAGTTTAGGGAGTTTGAGAGGTAATTAAAATAGCTAAGGGTGATGATCTGACTTGAAGTGTGTGTTTTGCTGCAGCGGGAGGAGCTGCAGGTGGGCAGAGCTGCGTGTCTCCGTCCTGTCAGATTAGACTTCACTCGCGAGAGAAAGATAAATAATCTGAATTCAGGATGCAGTTTACTTTGACGTGGGGGTGAGCAGCAGAGGTGGGTAGAGGCGGGGCTATTGCCTCATCATTATTGCTGTAGATGTTGCACAAACAACTGTAGCATGGTCAATAGCGTCCGGAGCACGATAGCAACTCTGCGATCCGCCATTGTTGTTGTTGTTGGTGGCGAAACACTTCAGCACTGGCGCGGGGTAAGCGGAGGTGAGCAGAAGAGGTGGGGAGAGGCGGGGCTATTGCGCAATCACTATCAGTGATCTGAAAATGTCCGTATAGGGCGCACACACGGAGCTGTTTGACCCCCCAGAGAGTGGCGTATGCATTTCTATCCACCTTGGGACCCGTTGTCGTTTCCTCAGTCGTTTAGTGCCATATTCGGTCGTCCTCGTGTGGCCGAACGGTCTATATGACACTAAACAGTAACGCAAACGACCGAAAGTGAGACAATCATCAAACCAGATACCAAGGTATTTGTAACAGGCAACCACTGTTGAGATTACTGTTAAAGGTAAACTCTGGCATACCTACTGTACTGTACTGTACCCTACTCAGGTTCACTAGCTTATCAAGATACTAACTGATTGCTTTTGGCAACTGCAATGTGATGTTTGGTTTTCATTTCATGGTAGCCTTTCAAAGAACATAGTGCCGGATTAGGTATTTGCAATTTTGCACCTCTACAGTTTGAGAGGGCAATTCACTTATATACTGCTATTGGATGATCAAAAATGATCAAGTGGAGTTCTTTGATAAAAGCACAACATCAAGCTATTGCAACAACACAAGCAGAGTCAACTAAGCTAACAGCCAACTAGCGGAAAGTAGTTGCTGTTAGCAGCACCTAGGGTTATTTTAACTACTAAAGATGTCTGGCCATCAGGAAACTCCGTAGACCTCCAAGACTCAAGGCAGAGCAGTTGAGGAACATCGTAGCGGAAACATTTATCAGTGAAATATGATCCAGTTTCACCAAGATCAATTTAGTGCTTTAAAGTATTGCACGCATCTCCAATTACAAAGTGCAAAAACAGGCATCCAGGCAGTGAGTGGGACTGGCAGAGGCATCCTTCTCCCTATTATTAAGTCAGAATGTAGCATCAAAATGATTTTGAAGCCACTATGTCAATGTAAAATTCAGTAGTGACATAATGTTGCTTTTAGATAGCATATTGGTGACAAAGATACTGTGAGCCCTGACAGAACTATAGATAAATAACAACATTAGAGTCATTTTTCCCCTTGAAGATAGAGTTTGTATTAGGTGACTCACAGTTTATGTGAAGAAATTCAATACTCCTGACTCTCAACCTTGGAAAAACATTGTGTACTACACAGCCAAGGACACTGTGTTGTGCAGTGGTGCTGTCTGTGAGACAAATAGCATCAGCCCTGTGCTCACATGAAGCCTCCTCCATGTGCACTAACCTAACATTACTCAGGCACTTGCAACACCACAGCATTGAACCAAGTCATTTCTGATCGCACCAGTCTTAACAAAACAGATTGATGGAGTTCCAACAGAACTGGGGATGATATATGACTCATCATCACAAAGCTGTGTCATTGTTTTATATAAATCATGATTCATATCCCTGTAGAACAACTCTGAGACTGAATGTTGAAATCCTGATCTGGAAGGTGGATTGGAATGTCACATACAGGGGTTCAAATATTGCAAGGAGAACTCAGTTGGTGTAAGGGCATGACAGCATGAATGATATCACCTCCACATCATTTTTGTATCAGCAATGTAAATATTTATGGCTAAGAAAAAAACCTCCAACACCAACACAAAACCCTCAATCCTATTTATTTTCTTTTTTGGTGATTATGTTTTATTGCACTGGGATATCCACAGGTAGTAGCAGAACAGTTCACTTAAATATACCATGTTGAAAGACTGTGTCATGCTGTGACCACAAGATGTTTCTCTTACCTGTTCCGCAACCCAATCATGCCTTATTATTAACGCTCGCTGAATGTCTGTAATTCATTCCTTTCACCAGACAATATGATAATTGCATCTGGAAACAAACTAAATGGTGACATTTGACCTATTTCCAAATTACCATAACATTTTAACCATAGTATTGTCCACATTTTTAGCAAGTTTGCCTGATTGTTACTATATTTGAACAATATACAGGGCCGTCCCTGGCCAACATGAGGCCCCACGCAAAGTTATATGATGAGGCCCTCTGTCTGGGGGGGGGCCACTTCCGCAAGGTGAGGCCCCACGCAGTCTGCATGATCGGCCTGTAGGGAGGGACGGCCCTGACAATATCTTATAGGGCTATATCTATACAAAACATGTCTCTGAAGTGTTTTGCTCAAAATACCAAACAGATCACCCTAGCATGCCTCACACCCAGGGCTGCACATAACTGGTGCGAAGGGGCGCATGCGCACCCCCGCCAAAAAAGAGCACCGGATCATTTGAAAAAAGGCGCATTTGCGCACCAACATTGAGAGAGAGAGAGAGAGAGAGAAAAGAGAGATGAGAGAGAGAAGAGAGAAGAGAGAGATAGAAAAGAGAGAAGAGAGAGATATTTGCGAGTTGCATAAGAACTGGTTTCCCACATAGACTTTACTTGGGCGGGCCGCCCAGGTATTAATAATAATTCGCGAGCTATTTAGGTTTAATTGTATTAATCCGTCCACGAGCACCCCCACCCCCCAAAATCAGGTAAATTGAACTGCCCCAGCCCCGCTGTCTCCGGAGCCGGGGGGGGGGGGCGAGGAGCGAGGGGGCGGGTCAAGTGTCATTTTTAATGTGGAAGTAGATTACAGCCCTCTCTTCACTTGATTAGGACAGCTCCCTCTGCTGTAGTTAATGTAAATTACGGTAAAAATTAGAGGTTTATGTGAAATTGTTCTTCTTTTGAAATAATGTTTTTTGTGTGAAATTATAGATTTTAATTTTGTATTTGTGTTAATTTAAAATAGGGGGGGGTTAGCTAAAATCTTGCCTAGGGCAGCAAATTGGTCAAGGCCCGCCCTGCACAAAGCGCATTGTTTCTGATACAAACACGTTTCTGATAGGGGACGATAGGTTGGAACGTTGCCAGGAGTTCAACGTAAAGCCAGCCAACATTTTAGTTATGTCGTCATGACCGCAGCAAATCTGGATCAGTTCCGTTGGACCCCTGTTTTTAGAGATGTGGGTAAGGAGGAAAAGAGAGAGGGTTGTATTTTCGGACACTTTGTAAGTCTCCTTACACACCAGGGACACATATTTATGTATAAAAGACATGAAAAAGTGCATTTTGTATAATAGGTGACGTTCAATGAGGCTTCATTGTGGTCCCCTTTTCCCTCGCTATATGGAATTTATCTATGTAAATGTATACCAATGAAGCCTAACCAGGAAGTTGTTATACAGCTTGAGGGTGGTGGACAGCTTTAAATAAATAGACAGTTCTTAGATCTTTATTAGAGATATCAATGTTTAAAGAGAAGTTCATTATATGGGTCTTATACAATGACAGATGAGTGATATGGTTAGGGTTATGGTTCGGAGGGAAAAGTAGTGAGTCAGTAGCCTACCTGTACTTGTTAGCAGTGGCGGTTCTAGACCAATTTGACTGGGGGGCAGTTATTTTCTGAGGGGGGCACAATAAATGCAGGACGAAAAAGGGAACTAGACAGTATGAAGTAATTGCCCATACGAAAACAATGCAATACAGTTATTGGTATTTGTTTCAGTACACTTATTTATTTCAGATAGATCTTATAGTTAGCTTCAGCTTAAGTTATAGTGCAATGTTTGCACTAACACCATATTTATATAAAAATAAAGGCAATGAACAGTTACATCTCTACTTTACATAAGGGTGTCTGCACAATCTCACATTACAGCAACAAAATCCTGCGGTTTTTGGCAAACCGAGTACCAGAAAATATACATTTAAAAAAATAAATTAAAAGAAAAATGTCATTGTTAGGGGGTCAGAGGTCAGTGTTAGGGGGGCACTGGCCCCCCCTGGCCCCCCTAGAACCGCCCCTGCTTGTTAGGCTGTTCTATCATCTAAACAGGACAGAAATAGGCATGCCTTTGTTGGTATGGGAAATAGAATGATGTGTATCTTTGTTCCAGAACTTCAATACCATTATAACTTAATGTGTCATCTCTAATAGTAGTCTTAGGTAATATGATGCCTTCAGGTGTCACTACAGTAAATCAGCCAAACTATACTTCTTCCATTATCCACTGAGGCCAGAGGAAACGTGAAGGGAAGGGCAGAGGCAGCCTCTACGACTGGCCTTAGTTACAGAGAATGTTGTCAACTATTGTTAATGTTACATGCCATCCCTAATACTGTACACAAGATTAAATATTGGCTGAGTGAAGTCCTCTAGTAAATAATGGCATTTTACGTTTTTTTTCTTCTCTTCCCATATAGAAGACTGTTGATTTGTATGATGAGTGATGTTTTTGGAGGCTGGTTTGTGAGAGATGATGATAATATGAGCAGGCATGATGGATCATTCCTGCTGCTGTCATTAGGCTTCATTTTGTTTTGCTGTGTTACATTCAGATAAGCTTCCTGAAAAGCAAAGCAATCTCAGTGGGTATAAATGACATTGTCTAACTATTTGGAAACATGAGGAATACATTTTAATTTAATTTCAAAACAGTGATTGATGATGTATTTGCAGGGGCGCCGCCAGCGATTTTGGGCCCCATGAAAAGATATCACATTGGTTAATTTTTTTTCTTAATGTTCTAATATTGTTTGGGCCCCTGTCAGTCACGGGCCCTTAGAATCGTCCTAACTTTTCACCCCCTTACGGCGCCCATGCGTATTTGGCAGCCCAACTAATGCTGTATGGCTGGTATTTCCTGAGTCATAAGACGTAGACAATGTATACAGACATACGTTTATTCCCACTGAGTAATAAAACTAGTTGTATCTTACATTTTTTTTCAAAACACCGATCCTTAGTCTGAACCATGGGTAAAAAGTAACCAGAAATGTAACTCTACTTTTGAATAACTTTATGTGGTTCTCTCCCAGAAATGTACGATATTGGTTACGAATGTGCGTCCCGATCCTGCATCTGTGTTGAATATTTACTAAATGTAATTACATTTATTTATTGGTGCAATACATGTATCGCACATTCCTATGATTCCTTTGCCTTTTCACTACCATGCAATTCATGGTTAAAAAATCTGTGCTGGAATTATGGGATGAAGTTTGGAAAGGATTTGTTTCTCTTTTGGAAGATTTAACCCCTAAATAATTGGGGGTGTGGATATTGATCAAAGAACACTGTGTTAGGACTAGGCAACTGTACATGTAACTTTTCCTTCTTACTATGATCATCAGCGTTTTTACATTTCTGTAAAACAGTTAGCTACTGTATAGGTAAGTGGATTAATGACTGTTTGTACAGTACATGGTTCGTAAGGTTTAAACAGCACATTATCATTTCTCTTGTGAATGTTTATTTGTTTAAAACATAAAATACCTAGATTAAAATAGATACAAGTACAGCCACTCCATGTCCATAATTAAACATCTAAATTCTCTCAATAGCCTTAATTTTAGAATTACGAGGACCGCAGTGATGCGTCCTAAAACCCGGATGTAAACTCCTTCCGGTTCCTTCGTCAAAAACACAATGCAATTTCTCCATAGGATTTTGGAAAATAGCTCGAAATAAGGTCTGTGGTTGACACACATTTAAGAGACGGATCACGTTTTGTTCAGCCGGATAATATCCACATGTCTATCCTACTTTTATAATTTAATAATCATAAATCTAGTCGCCAGAAGCAAAATGCTAACGTTATGCTATAAACGAACTACAAAAAAGTACAGCAGCAGGGTCGCACGACTTCAACGTCACGCCAACTTTAGATCGTTTCAACTGACTTTCGCGCGCTTGCATATTTTAACAAAGCTTTTCATTTTAGCCACACAGAATTTAATTAGAAGTCATGGCTGTGTCAATTACCAGTCTGATATCGTTTTACAAAGATGACAAGAAGAGTGTAGATGGAGAAGAGAACCACTACAAGTCAGGACACGTACAGCAGTGCAGCCGAGATGAAGGTATGCTTACCGGTGTTGTCAGGGCTAGCATGAGAGACAAGGTGTATAGAGTGTCGGTGAGTAGTGATAGCAAGACTACCGTTAACGTAGAGTTAATTTATTCACATTAGTGACATTAATTCCCATCAACAAATCCATTTTATGTGTCACATGAAATCTTTATTACAAATATTACACACCAGAAAACACAGAAATATCCATGAAATAAACATACAGTAGGCTATAAACAATTAAAGGGATAATTGGGAAGGCATTACAAATGTAAATATATTTTAAATAATAAAACAATCCAACCACCACAGGTATCTACAGGAGAAGAGGGAATTCTCTCCACAAAATGTGAATGCCCACGTGGAGAATGGAAATGCAGTCATGCAGCTGCATTAGCCATCTTTGCCATCCACAATTTCTGCTGCACTGACACCCCCTGGAAGAAGCCAAAGGCAGCTAAACGTACGCATTCAGTGGAGGAGTTATTTCCTCCAACCAATAAGTCATTCAACCCGCTGACAAGAGAGCCCACCTCCGAAGATCGTGACTGGCTGAGGGACAGACTCGGGGGCAGGTTCTCAGGAATGTCTTGGCTTCTCTCTCCCGAGCCAGAAGAGGAACACTACAGCTTGGAAACACTTACTGTTCCTGAAATTATCAAATATGTTGGGCATCAGTGACGTGAGGCAATTGTGGCAAGCATGGCATTGTCTGAGGAGCAACAGAGGGCAATTCAGGTGGCTACCACTGGTCAGCGAACCAACCCGAACTGGCATTTGTTCAGGAAAGGAAGATTGACTGGCAGCAACGTTGGAGCTGTCCTGAGGTCAAAGCGTGTGACTGCTTCCCTATTGCCAGGGTGCTAGGGCAACAACAGGCCCTTGATGGTGTTTTGTCTGTACAGTGGGGGACTATGAATGAATGTGAGGGCGTCAGGGCATTCACCACTGCATCCCTATGCAGGTCCATGAGTCAGGTTTGTGGCTCTCCCAATCAGGAGTGTTGGGGGCATCTCCAGATGGTCTGGTAGGGTCTTCCGCTGTGCTGGAGGTAAAGTGTCCCTACAGAGCCAGGGAAATGACAATTAGTGAAGCATTGCAAATCAAGGGCTTCTGTATCAGTAAGGAGGGAGAAACATTCAGCCTACGTGAGGAGCATCCTTACTGGCACCAAGTGCAAGGTCAGCTTCACCTCACTGAAAGAGAGACTTGCTACTTTGTGGTCTAGACTACAAAAGACAGTGTCATCATTCCGATAGCCCGAGATGACAATTGGCAGCCTAACCTGTTGGCTCTTGAGGACTTTTTCAAGGCCCACATGCTTCCAAAGCTGGCACTGCCGGAATAATCACCTTTGTCACTGTTGTGGTTATTTTCTGAAAAAGACAGAAAAACAAAAAGGCATATTAATTGACTTGTTCCGAGTTCAGAGAGCACTGCTGTTCAAATTAAATATTTTTTTTAGAGAAAACTCATCTTCAGGATGTTATGGTTCCCCTTTGAAGATCTTTCTTGTAGCTGCTGCGATCCTTGTTTGAGTCGTTCATATGTTCGATGAAAAAGATCATACATTTCTCATTTTCAAATATAGTAATTTTAAGAAATTGTGAATCGTTTTTAATTTACATTTACTCACCTTTGCAATGTTGTGGTTGTTAGAGTGTTAGGTTTCTGACGACAGAGAATAACATATTTACAAAATAATATTGTCCATGCAGAAAACTATTGTGGTTTCTTGATTCAAGCCTGCCTCTGAATCCCAAATCACAAACCATTCTTTGGAGTAACGTTTTTGATAAAGAAAGACAGAAAACAAACATGAGCCTACCCGAGAGGCCAGACTTTAAGGTAAAAATACAGTTTAAAGATTTATATTTGCAGATATTATCAGCACATCTGAGTCAAATTAACATGTGTATTAAACAGAAAATAAAAGAAATAAAATGCACCCAGTTTAAAGACATTGTTTGAGTTTAATGATGAACTCAAAATGTAAAACAAAGTATAATAATAATAATACAATTTATTTATATAGCGCTTTTCTACAACTCAAAGACGCTTTACAGTATGAGGGAGGGTCGAGAAACAAGGACAGGCAAACAAATAAATATAGTAAAATAAAATAAACAGAAAAGTCAGTCAAGAGGAAGTTGATTGAGAGGGGGGGAGGGGGAAATACACTATTTTTCTGCCACCTCTTTTATGAGAGGACGTTGGAAGTTCACTAGTGCGCAACATACCTGCACCAGTTTATCTGCGAAGTGCCTCAGGTGAGATGGAATGAACTTTAGGATCCTAAATTCTTTCAAACGAGCATTTGCTCTCTCGACGTGAATCCTATTTTGTGCGATAAGCTTTGTAGCCTGTGCTTCGCTGTGTGTCAGTTGGCCATGACAGAGGAATGGGGGAATGTTGACAGTGACTCCTTCAGGAAGAATGTTCTGGATTAAGAATCCCTTGTCAGCCAATATCAGATCTCCAGGTTTGAAATGCTGAAGAACACCAGAATCCCGTACTATCTCTTTGTCACTTGTTGATCCTGGGTATAGTTTGCTGCAGTATGTGATCACAGCATTTGGTGCTACCCCCAGCAGTAGTTTGAAGGAGTGCATGCCACGGTAAGCAGAGTACTGTAGGTCTCTTTCTGGATATCCATTTGCTTGGGGATAGCAATTTTGATGTCCGTACAATCCACTATCATTCTGCAGTTTTGGATGTGCCGAAATGAAGAAGGCAAGCTGGTTTTATTTTTCTCCCGGCTGGGAACAGTACTCATGTCCTTAAAAAGTAATTTATGGAGAACCTCTATAAATGTTACAATCACATTTCTCAGTGCTTTCACCGCAGTGAAAGAGTGCAGCCAGATGAAGGTGTGTGTAATTATAACGCAGTTTCATGAGGGTCATGAAAACTTAAGATTAAGATTCAATTTATTGTCATTACGTAGTACAGGTACTATGTAACGAAACGGTTTCTCTGCATTTGACCCATCCTAGTGTTAGGAGCAGTGGGCTGCCATTATGTACGGCGCCCGGGGTCTTCAAACTTGGTCTTCAAGACTCAGTGATTTGGGGAACAACCTTCTGGGTATGTAATGGAACCCTCAAAACGAACAACATACTCACACACAGCACTGAATGTGTCTCTATCTGGCAATCCTGTCTCCATCCGAAGAACCTTTTCACTCAGCTGAGAGGCACTTCACGGCAGTAACTCTGCTTTGCCTTGGACTCCTCTTGCTGGATCTCAAGCTGCATTATGTGTCTTTGCTGAGATTGAAGTTTTTCTTCTACCGTGGTTGCTTGCTCCTCGGCATTCTCAGATAGTGGTTGAGGATCTTCATTAGCAGCCGCCTGTGTTGATGGACCTGCTTCCTCCTCAGTCATTAGACACGCAGCTTCTTCCTCCATTCCATCAATTATCCCTCTCAGACAGTAGGAATGCTCTTCTACATTCTGTTCTTTAAAGGCCCTTTTCTCTTTTGTAAAAGAAAATGACAGCTGCAGATGCAGGAACAGGCATTGGGCTTCCTGTCAGCTCGTCTGTTGGGAAGATATAAAATATTAGTTTCATGGAAGTCACACCGTCACATATAAGAGCATTAAGACATACAGTACATAGGCTAAAACATAACATCTAAAGATATAACCTTGCACTTTGTCTCGTGAACATTTTCACTATTTTGACATTTGTATAGATCAAAATTGAACTACTGTATAAGAAATAAATGGTAGATTAATCCATATTGAAAATAGGTGTCAGCTGCTACAGTACACTAATTATAATAGTTAGATTTCTTAATTAAGATAATATATTACTTTATTGATCCCAATTTGGGAAATGTTTGTGTTGCAGCAGCATAAAAAGAAAATATAAGTTATTATATATACAAAAGTATGTGAGGGATGGAATATTAAATTGAATATAAATGTAAAATGTACATGTGATTTTACGTCAAGGAGAAGCTATGGAGCAGAGAGTTCTCTGCCAGCCAGAGGTGATTTGTTATTAGTTCAATATGTCAAACTGATTTCCCTGACTACAATCTTTAGTTACATGGTGAAACGTTATGCTGCTTGTACTAATTAGACTTATCATATAAGCGACACAGGTTTTTAAGGATTTATTCATTATCTTTACTTATGTTGCGGTCTTTTCAGCAGCGCCATCTCTAAAATGGCGAAACAGTCACTACCCATCATTTAAATTTCACCGTGACATGGATAAAAATATAATGTCAGTTTACCTCATGGCACTAATCCAGACTCTCCTTTGGAAAACATTGGCCGGGAAACTATAGAACGAGCACATTTCATGCGAAGACCTGTGGCTGCAACCCGGAGCAAAGCAAAAAACCATTGCGTAGCTAACTAGTAGCGCTAGCTTTAGCTAGCTTTAGCTAACGTTAGCTAACGAAACAAACTGCCGAGTAAACTTGGAAAACACTGGTAATTAATTATTCTATAATTTGTAAAACTACGGTGTTAAAAAAAAATACAGATTCTAATGGTCAGATATATAGATATACAGATACTAGAGATACTAGAGATAGGCAGGTACTTGCTTTCAAGCAGAACACGGGAGAAAACCATAGGGGAAAACAAACTTAGCTGGAGTGTTTACGTGTTCGGCGTAATGACGTACAACGGCCTCGACAATATCTGTAGTCCTATTCAGCCACACGGTAACAACCATCGTTTTTCAGACACGTAAACTCTTCAAAAATCACCAGTGGGGTCACTGCTGATGTATTTAATGTCGTAGAACAAAACGTGATTTATGTCTTAAATTTGTGTCAACCACAGACCTTATTTCGAGCTATTTTCCAAAACCCTATGGAGAAAATGCATTGCTTTTTTGACGAAGGAACCGGAAGTGCTAAAAATGCTAACTTACTTCCGGGTTTTAGGACGCGTCACTGCGGTTCTCTAATACCTGGTTTGTTGGATACAATTTTTGCTCTTTTTTAACGTAAAAGTCAATTTTGTTTCCCTGAGGTTATTCAGATCACCTGTTGCAGGCTGGGAGGACTGGCTCCTAATTAAGAATTGAGAGCAGCTTCGTACAATGGCCAATCAGGTTGAGACGACGCCCTCTCTTTATTGCTTAAGAGAGCAAGAGACATGCACACTCTGATCCTTCCTTCACTTAATGCACACCCTTATATCAGCCAATACTGTCTGCCATAGCTGGTCTTAAAGCCCTTTCTTGACCTTTTTTGATTGAAGTAGAGTGACCATTCAAGACCTTTCCAGTAGTGATGGCGAGATGAAGCCTTATGAAGCTTTGAAGCTTTCCAGCCAATTGGTTCGCAAAAGGGTTCATCTCATGAGGCTTCATCATGGGCTTCATCTGAACACAAACCCCCCTGTTGGTCAAAGTGTGTAAAACAGGCAGATTGGACATCTCAACAGTGTGCTCTATCTCATACCGAGTTCCCATTGAGTAAAGCCTTAGAATAACTCTAAACAACGAACATAAAATCATATTTTCATGTTAACAATATTGTTTTTATTCCAGTTGAATGATTGTGATTGAAAAGCCTAAGGAGGCTGCTAAACATTGCAAAGAGGGATTTGTATTGCTTAATAATATTCATAAACTTAACCGTAGCCTGAGAAAGGCTAAACCATATCAAAGAATACATTTATTAACTGCAGTATCTCATTTAGCTGTAGCTTTTATAAAAATGTTTTAATTGACCAGTCGTTGAACCAGGGACCCTGCGGTTGTGAGTCAACTGCTTTCCAGCTGAGCCGCAGCCCACACACTGACTTTTCCTGAAAACACTGTAGACTATTTATTCCTGTATTTATTCAATTATTTATGTATTCATGTGTTTATTCCTACATTTATATATGCTTTTATTTATTTATACTTATGACATGTTCCAACCTCTATATAACTGAGGGTCTGAGCTCTCTTAATTCCATCGTGTCACCGGGCCCGGGTACAGGAGGGGTAATATGGTCCTTATTATACATCCATGGGTATTATGAGCGTTGTGGTTCAACCGGTCTGAATGGCTTCCTGAAGCAGTCACGTGGTGTCGACAGGCAGCGAGGCTTCGTTTGTCATCGGTGACGTCACTGGCCCAAAACGATACAAGCCTCGATACAAGCTTCACAAAAAGCTTCAGGGATTACTCGACACACGCTCCGAAGCCTCGGCGCAATGCGTAACATCACTAATTTCCAGTGGAAAGTTTCCACTAGGTTACCTCCATCAGGGCAGATTTAAGTGGAGTTTACGCTCGCCTGATAGAGGGAAAGGCCTCCAGGCTTTTTGTTCATGTCTTTATTTCTGACCAAACCCCTTTCTCATACACATTTCCTTTTTATTAAGGAATGCTTTTCATTGTGAAGGCACTGGAAATGTGTTGTGATTGAATGTTATTCTTAAGTGGTTGGGAAATGGCTTCTTCTTCTTCCTGATCAGTTGATCACTGTGGAAATCAACAAGCAACATATGTCCACATCTAAAACAAACATTTGAAGTCTTACTTACGTTCTTGACCTCTTGCCGTTTCAACCACACTGCAAACTGTTTGTTGGTGGGTCCTGTTTTTTTGTTTTTCTTCTGAAAATTGAAATGAATGCATGCAACATACATTTCAATGGTCTATCCCATTCCCATGGCATATGCAATAATGTGTTACAATAATGTTCCAAGCATGTAAACACGGATGTAAAGAATTATTTTCTGTTATGAAGAAGGAAATGCTTTCAGCACATTTGTGAGACCCCAAGGCTGCAAAATATGTTTTGATGAGAAAAATGAATGTTTACAAGAAAACTCTGAAGCCCATCATTTTATAGAGAGCCCATAACCTTTATCTCGACAGCAGAGAAATCGTATAGCATTCAAATACCAAACTCTGCACAAACACCCTCCTGCACAGTAAGGCTCAAACATCACTCAATCATGAAGAAGAAAAACTTGTTTTGATCTGATTTACTCTCCAAAAATCTTGAAGATCTTTATTTTATTATCTTTCTATTGCTTATTTCACATTTGTGAATAAGCTTGTGGCCTTCTGATGAAAGCCCTAGGATTTGCAAGATATTAAAAAAATTGTATTTCTGGCGACATTCCCAGGCAAAATCACAAATGCAGGAACTGCAGTTATTATAGCTTCCCATTTGGTCCATGAAGTTACATTTAAGTGATCCATTGAACTGCACAGTTTATTACTTCTGCCAACAAGGTAATGTTTTCTGCTAGGTACAAATCCAAATCGCAGGGTCAATTTTCTTTTTTACCTAGAATTCACAGCCTAAAATCTCGGTCTCAATGGAGTTTAATGTGAAAAATCACCCATTGTTTTGTTACCTTCTGAAGGTTTTTGTTGACCATAGCAATATTGAATCAGGTTGAAAAGGTGCAGTTACTGTAGATGCAAACTGAAGGGTAATGGCTACTAAACATGTAAGAATCAGCTTTCTTAAACAGAAAAAACACTGTAAAAAGGCTCAAGGACCGTACTGTCAATCGCAAGGTAGCCCCGCCCTAAAGCAAACCCTGCTTTAACGTCTATTTTACTTTAAATGGGACAATCATTTATAAATTAACGTCATGCTCTTTGGAAGAAGAATTGAAACTGCTGATTGAGACCAGAAAGATCATTAGGAAAATGTTTTCTGAGGTTTAAAATCAACATTTTCTCATAGACTTCTATACATTCAGACTTCCCCCTGCATTGGCTCTCCTTTTCGCCCTGATGGTGCTGTTTGTGCTTAACTTAAGCTGAGGGCAGAAGAGGATGGATTCCATTTCATTCTGTTTTGCATGTGAATACTTTTACTGCTAAGCCTTATTGTGTGTTTATAGCACTGGAAGCATCTTGTGTGAGGATTTTTTAGAGGTAATCAGAGAGAATGTGCCACAGCTGTGGGTGGTGAGAAGCTGTTGATACTTATTTAAAATATTCGTATTCCAATGGCTTATATTTTGCTTATTTTTTTTACAGCTTTGCGTGCAGAGCAAATCATAATTCATACTAGTCTGCACATAGATTTCAAAAGCAGAATATATTTATAATAGAAGCTAAACATTTAGCCGGTTTTGAATATGACTGTTTTAATGTTCAGTTGCACAACATTATAGTGTGTTTATCCAACCTCTTCCACAAGCATCTGCCTTGTCTGCCACCGCTGTTTTTAACGCCTTCCCAATGCAGCAATTAATGACAGCAGCTAACTGTCTGCTGCACCGCTGCCCCCTACTTTTGTGCTGTGGTAAACAAACCATAAGGAATGACAGCCTTTTTGTGAATGCAGTAAGAGAAAGACATGTTTCTCCCAAACAACACATACAGTATGGTGGCTTTACCTCCCCAATGTTCAGGTGGTACAAAATCCTGAATAAACTTTTGTTTTTCATTTTAAAATACGGAAGACTTTAGCCCTTTTTTCCATTACCATAACAAATGTCCGTCCTTTTTCAAACAGTGTACACAAGTAACAACGACAGAAGCTTTCTGCAGCAGCCTCCAGACACTTGTTATTCAGTGCTGTTGTTTTGGGTGTCAAACAGACAGCTGATACATAATACACAATAGATGGAACTCTCAACACTGCAAGGATACAAAGGAATATATTCAAGGCATTTGCATTCATTCCCAGGAGAGGTACTACTCACGGCGCATCTAGCTGGAAAATCAGCCTACCCTTAGATTATTCAGAAAAATGTGCTTTTCTGACTTTCATACAATATTGTGTTGGCCTCAGAAACAAAGCGTACTTTCACCTCCAACAGGGCAATATTATATGGACAAAATCTGTCAATATATTCTTACTTGAGAAGGCAGATCAAATGTTTTTCATTTGGATAAAAGTCATTCTCCTACAATGTACTCTCAGGTAAATATTGAGAAGTGCTTAAAGAGCTTACATGCTTTACAATCAATAAGATCTACTTGCATAAAACCACCATTCCCTGGTGTTAACATGCAACTAGAAGACGGGGGAGGGAGCTTAAGGGGTCTGCTTGAAATGATCAGCGCACATTGTCGCATTAAAGGTAAATAGATGGGTGGCAAATAGAGGGAAATTGGGTAGTCTGCTGACTCTACACAGCAGCCAATACTAATAAGGGAAAGCTAAGCCGTTACTGAGGCTTAACGCAGTTTACAGATGAAGAGAGTCTCAATTTGGCGGCAGTATTTTTTCACTAAAATCTTCCAAGGCTTAGTGGTTTCTTCACATGTACTGTACTGTATGTCAAACATAATGAAAGGAAATCCAGCTCTGGTGAAATGCATCCTCCGCCGCCTGCAGCTTAGGTTGAGCACTTAATATATAGTAAAAGAAGCTTAATTGGAAAGGAGATGTGGACACTTTCACTCCTGGCTGATGTGATTTTAAACAATGTTAACATTAATGCAAGTGAACCAGCCGTGTCTGTGTGAGATTACATGTTCTTGTACTATATTTGAAATGGGTTGCAGTTGGTACTGAGCAACACATACTTTAGTATGAATTTGCAGAAGAATCTACATGGAACAAATCAAATGATGATAGGAAATGAATTGAGGTGGGGAAGTTATGTGCAAAGTGTTCTTTAATTTTACAAGGGGGTTTCAACAATTGCTTATTATGCAGGATATCTCAGGGAGGTTGCTTTCATCTCCTCATCCAGTCATTGGTTTGTTCTGTAGCATTTAAAAACATTCTTAACATATCAGAAAAATGGGCCAAGCATATTTAACTTAATCCTGTACTGGAATGGTGCCATATAAACAAACTATGCCATGCAAATAAGCACAGTCTTAATCTTTCCAACCCAAAGCAAGAAAACAAATATTTATGTTGTCAGACTTCGTATTGCCCCAAAAAATTTGGTAGTTTCAGTCTCATGTTTGCATCACATCTGGCTGTGTCTTAATTGGCCCTCCTTTATCTACCACCAGCTGTTTACATCTTTCTTATCAGCTAGGTTTGCTGCATTTTGTCACATCCTCAGAGCCAGTGGATCTGCATATCTAAACAAGAGCTGTCAGCTTAACCAACTGCTCGTCATTTTCTTAGTATGTCTGAGTGAGCCAGGTGTCTCTCCTTCACGTTTTTTTTTTTATGTGATGCATAATCATCACAGTACTTGCATTTCCTGCAGATGTCTCTTTCCCGCACCAGTTTTTCTTTTCTTTTTCTTTTTCTTTTTTAAATGTGTTTATTACATTTTACAGTTTGCTTTTAATGTGTTAGAAAATGTACACTTTAATTTCATCATCCATCTCTTAATGAATTCACAGCCATGCAATTTTTATGAAAAGTAATCATGAGCTGTTCAGCTGATATGTTTAATTCCTTCTTGCTTCTAAGCAAATATTGAAAATAAATGGGGCTAGTGCACTGCAGAACTTAATACTGACGGAATGTTAGAATTGTAATTTTGTTAATTTTAAGATGAAACAGAAAATATAAATTCTACTTGGGATTGTGAAAATGTTTAAGCCAAGCTTGCAGCTGGTTTCTCCCCTCACATTACCATGAAGTTGACATTTTCAAACTGTCTTGACAAATGATGGAAAGATTACAGTGATATTTCAGGCACCAACATGTCAAAGCTTCCATTTATCCAATACTTTGATTTATTACTACACATTATATGCTCAAAATTGTTACACAACCTTACTGCATATACTGAGTTTTAGGTAACTTGTACAGTGTATTAGTTGTTCTGTATAGTTATTGTTATGCATTAAATATAACATGACATTTAAATACAGTGGCCATCAGTCCTCTATAATAAAAAAATGGTCCCTTTAAGGATATGTGACAGCAACCACTGGTCTAAATGATAGTGTACATATAAACATGACTTAAATGGGCCCTACTACTCTTGTTTTAGGTTAATATTCGTACTGTGACATGTTTCCATGCTTTAATGTTCAAAAAGCTCTGTATTTTTCTCATACTGCCTGTGCTGCATCACCTCTTTTCACCCTCTGTCTGAAACCAGAGCCCAGTCTGCTCTGATTGGTTAGCTGGTTGACTTAATTGTGAATAAGGATATAGACTAGTGTAACAATTTGATTTAATAGGAATAGCGCAGACGGTATAGCAACATTTCATGTTAAAATAGTCATTGTGTATGTTAAAAGCATGTCTTTACAGAGCTGCTAGCATTTCTGTAGACATTTGGTGTTGTTTGGACACATTTTACAAATGTATGTTTTTGAAAAACGTTTTTTGATACTCCAAATGTGGGATGTTGTGGTAGCTCGGTTGGAGACATTAGAACATAATGTTCTTAAAAGTGCAAATACTGTACAGAAGGAAAAAGGGCCTTCCAAAAGCGCTGAAACAGAATGACCTTGATTGAAAAAGGATTTTTTTTTTTATAGATTATTTTTACCAGAAATCTCACACAAAGCAAAATGGCTGTAATGCAGAAAGGCAAAGCGTTCGACTCAATGCTCTTTCTCAGGCAGCATTACAGGGACCTACGAGAAAAGGATGGATAAAAGGGAAAATGGCTTTAGCTCTCTTGGGACAGCCTGCATAATATCAAGACACTACACAGAAGAAACCAATATAATAAGCATTAAGTAATGGGAAAACGGAGAGGCGGAGTGTACTATTAATAAAAACCAGCATTCACCAACCTCCTCCAGAGTGCGTCCCTTGTTCCAGACCCTGCCAATTTGACTCTCCCATCAAGCGTGACAAGCTGCTGGATATATGCTATCAAAGATTTGAACTCATGTGACCTGCTATCCCTAAGGAAGAAGTAGTACCCTTACAAGCTCACTTAGAAGCACGAAATAAAGCCCACCACGCACCCTTCATGGCGGGGCACGCAGCGAAGCTCCAGCTCCACAAAGACACAGCCCCACTGCTTAATCTAATCAGTTTGAATTAACCTTAATACACACTGTGCCTAAGGCTTTTGACTCTGCTGTATCTCGCTGACACACCTTGTACAACTTCACCACGGTCCCTGCTGAATGAGTGGCATAGGGCCTAACTCGGGCTGACACGCGGGGCTTGAGAAAAGTTGATTTAGAGATAACTTTGATAAAACTAACATCAGGGGACTCAGAGTCCTTGAAAAATATGATGATGACATAATTTCATATTCAAAGGTATCAAGTAACCATGTAGAAGGGATCGTTGATGCTGAGTCCACTTGTTATTATTCTAAAATGTCTGTAATTATGTGGTTAACATTGTGAAATAAGACAAAACTATTTAAAGGGGCCTTATTCTGCTCATTTTCAGGTTCATATTAGCATTTTGTGCCTCTACTGTGACATGTTTACATGCTTTAATGTCCATAAAAGTATTTATTTTTCTCATACTGCCTGTGCTACATCACCTCTTTTCAACCTCTGTCTGAAACAAGAGCCACATTTGTTATGATTGGTCGACCGCATCCGCCCCGCCCCTTATCCTATCAGGTACAATGTGTTTGAGTGCTAGCCAACAGAAGTGTGAGTGTTGTGATGTCAATATGTTAGGGAAGTAAACAAAGGAGTCCAATGGAGGCGTTTCAGGCAGGGGGGAGTGTGTGGGAGAGCAACTCCCTCTGGAGGGAACTTTGGGATTTTTGCCTTTACAGACCATTTACATGCACAAAAACCATATAACACGCTACAGGAAAGGGAAACCCAAAAAAATGTATAGGTGATTATAGGTATTATGGTGATCAACCATGTGAATGGAAGATAACAGCATTTTGAGCTTATTAGACCCTATTCTAACTAGTGTTGCACGGTGTACCGATACTTGAAAGTTACGATTCCTCCGTTTCATTAGTATCAGTACTGTGGGGTAGGTACGTTTCAGAAACCGGCTCGAGATACACTTTTTGTTATATTCCATGGAATGCTCTTAACATCCCGATAGCAATGAATATCTTAAGTGCTTTGACAAAAAATCCATAAAAAAATGTCACCTGTGGAAGCCGTAGTACTGTAAAAAGTACAACCAATCCGGCTAAACGGATTGGATTGCCACCCTGTCTGTCAGCCTTCCATCTCGTGCACGCACAAATCAGGGTTTCCGCTAGGATTTTTTCTCGCCGGTCAAATGTCCGGGCAGAATTTATTTTACCGGACAAATTTGAAACTTACCGGTCATATTTCAATAATAATAATAAGAGTTGTGTAGCAGAGTTTCCGTTAGCAGGTAATTACCGGACTATGAGCAGATATGCTTCAGTTTAAAACTCAGTTCACGGGGCTCATTTTTATATTGCTTCAGTTTATAATCGTAACAGATCGAAAAATTCAGATTCATTTTTCAATACATTATTCCACAAACAACAAACAACATAATTATTACATTCAAACAAACTACTTGTAGTAGATAACGTACATTATTCAAAAGTTTACATTACATTTGAATAATAACACGGGAGAAATTCGGATCCTCTCTTGTCCTCTCTCCCTCCCTCTCTCTCCTGACAGCACGTCAGTTTCTCATGCAGCTCCTGCAGCTCGCTAAACAGTGGGCGGGGCTTCAGGTGATAATGCAGAGCTGCATGTCTCGGTCAGACTCAGCAGCTGATCTGATCTCTCTCTCGCGTCCGGTTATACTTCACTCGCGTTTATGTCCATATCGATCAGATCCAGCTCTCCTGATCGGCCTTTATAGAGAGCACCGATCAAACTATTAAGAGTGAATATCGGCCGATAATGACCGGTGGCCGATCGATCGGAGCCTCTCTAATTATTACCAGACATTTTGACCGGCAGGTTTTGAATTTACCGGTTTTTAATAAATTTTACCAGCTAAAAACCGATGATTACCGGCTAACGGAAACCCTGGCACAAATGTATCTCGTGCCCTCATTGTGCGTGCCGTCATTGGGCGTGCATTGCAGCAGTACTTCAATGACAGCGCCATATAGACTGAGAGTTACGTCATCTCCGTTCACTCCAATGGACCACTTTTTTACAGCAATGGCGGATCGTGGAGCCTCTCAATCGTTCCCCGGAAGTTAGCGCCAAGGCTAGCAGAGCTGTAGAGTTGCAGCATAATTGTCACGATTCTCATGTTATGTCACGTTTGTAGTTTTGTCTGTGTTGGTGTTTTTCTTGTCTTTGGGTTTCCTGTTTTATTGGGTAAAGTGTTCACCCCCGTTTCCTGCCTGTCTGCTTTCTGTCTGTTTCCCTCCCTGATTACCCGATTGTGTTCACCTGTTGTCCTTGTGTTTCTCCTCCCCTGCCCAGCTGTGTCTTGTTCTGTGATTACCCTTCTGTGTATTTAGTCTTCCCCTGTGTTCCATGTCGGTTCATTGTTTCCCCTCCATGTTATTCCACGGTCTGTGTTCCTTGTGCTGTTCGTTGGTTTTGGATATTTTGGATACTGCCTTTTTTGCCACAGCTTTATATTATTTAATAAAGCTCTCTTTTCGTTAAATTCTGCATTTGAGTCCAACCTGCTTCACCCAATCGTAACAGAATGAACCGACCAAATTTGGACTAAGCAGATTTTAATGTGTTGGCCCCACAGGCGGAATGTCTTGGGTACTCTCTGGAGTACATTTTTTACACCTGGAAGAACGCCTCATCTAGACGGGGTAAAGAGGCTGCTTTGAAGGAGGCACGCCGGGAGGTTGCTCGCAAGCCCTGGCTCAGGAGCTTGTTGCCTGAGTGGCTACAAACCTTTACAAGTAGCCCTGAAGAATTGTCACAAGCTTCTAACCCTTTCCTGGGATCCGACTACTGTCCTGTTGAAGGTCCACAGAGTCTCCAAAAAGCCTCTAGGAGACGCAGGGCCAGGATTCCAGCCCTTGCTCCAACAGCCATGATCCCGGCTTCAGTTCCGGTTTCCACAGCCATGGATCCATGCACCAGTACCGGCCCGCAGAGCTATGTTTCCTTGCTCGATTACCTGGCCCACTCAGCCATGGTCCAGGCCTCTGTTCCGGTTCCAGCGGCTCCAGTTCCAACCTCAGACCTTTTCTCAGGAACCCGTCTGGCGTTTGGAGGTCCACGGAGCCTCCAAAAGGTCTCTGGAAGATGCAAGGCCAGGATTCCAGCCCGTACTCCAGCGGCTCCGGCTCCAGTGCCGGTCCCAGCAGCCATGGTTCCGGCCCCAGTACTGGCCCCAGCGGCCATGGTTCCGGCCCTGGTTCCGGCCTCAGCAACCATGGTTACAGCCCCAGTTCTGGCCCCAGCAGCCATGGTTCCGGCCCCAGTCCTGGTCCCAGCTGCCATAGTCCCTTCTCTAGTCCCGTCTCTAGTCACTTCCCTAGTCCCTTCTCCAGTTCCCCATTTAGTCACCTCTCTAGTCCCCTCTCTAGTCCCTCCTCTGGTCCCTTCCCGAGCACCTCCTCTAGTCCCTTCCCAAGTCCCTTCTCTAGTCCCTTCCCAAGTCCCTTCTCTAGTCCCATCTCCAGTTCCCGCTCGAGTCCCCTCTCGAGTCACCTCTCGAGTTCCATCTCTAGTCCCTACTCAAGTCCCGCCTCTAGTCAATTCCCTAGTCCCATCTCTAGTCCCTCCTCTAGTCACTTCTCGAGTCCCCTCTCCAGTCCCCTCTCGAGTTCCCTCTCGAGTTCCCTCCTCTAGTCCCTCCTCTTGTCCCCTCTCTAGTCCCTCCTCGAGTCCCCTCTCTAGTTCCCCTCTCAAGTCCCCTCCTCTAGTTTCTCCTCTAGTCCCTCCTCTTGTTTCTCCTCTAGTCCCCTCTGGAGTTCCCTCTCTAGTTCCCCTCTCGAGTCACGTCTCAAGTCCCTACCCAATGTCCTGGTCCGTTGGAGGTTCCGCTCGGGATCCTGCCAACTCCATGTCCTGTCCCGTTGGAGGCCCCGTTGACTACTCCTCTGCCGGGGGTCCTACCAATCGTATGTCTGTCCCGTTGGAGGTCCCGCAGTCTACTCTCCTGCCGGGGGTCCTGCCAGCTTCTTGTCCTGTCTCGTTGGAGGCCCCGCCGACTACTCTCCTGCCGGGGGTCCTGCCAACCCTTTGTCCTGTCCCGTTGGAGGTCCCGCCGTCTGCTCTCCTGCCGGGGGTCCTGCCAACCCTTTGTCCTGTCCCGTTGGAGGTCCCGCCGTCTGCTCTCCTGCCGGGGGTGCTGCCAACCCTTTGTCCTGTCCCGTTGGAGGTCCTGCCGACTGCTCTCCTGCCGGGGGTCCTGCCAATCCTATGTCCTGTTCCTCTGGGGGTCCCGCCGACAACTCTTCTGCCGGGGGTCCTGCCAACCCCTTGTCCTGTTCCGTTGGAGGCCCCACCATCACCTGTCTCGCCGGGGGTCCTGCCAACTCCTGGTCCTCTTCCGTGGGGGATCCTGCCGAAGCCTGTCCCACTGGCTCCGGTTCTTGTTTGGCCGACACCGGGTCCTGCCTGACCTCCGGAGCTGTCTGGTCGAGGGCGAAGGCCCTCGAGCCCGGCCCCCTGAGAGCCGCGGTCTTCGCCCTCGAGCCCGGCCCCCTGAGAGCCGGGGTCTTCGTCCTCGGGCCCGGCCCCCTGACTCTTCCTGCCGCTGATTTCGCCCTCATGCTCGGCCCCCTGAGTTTTCCCGCTGTGGCCTTCGCCCCTTTTTGAACTTTGCCTTGCCCCCAGGCCGTCCACCCGAGACCCCCCCCTTGGTCTCTGCCTTGCCCTCGGGCCTTCCGCCCAAGACCCCGTCCTTGGTCTCTGCCTTTCCCCCGGGCCGTCCGCCCGAGACCTGTCCTCCAGACCCCCTCCACCCACATCTCTTCATTTTGCTCTCAGAGTGCACCAGATTGATGCTTTTAACTTCAATATTTAAAAAAAAAAATCTTCCCGGGGGAGCATGCCTCCGGACCCCCTAGAGGAGGTGAGGACCCCCCTACAGGGTGTTAGGGCCACTCCCCACTTATAAAAATAGCACTTTACCACTGCACCCTCTCTAATCTCAGATGCACCCTGAGTCATTTTGTTCTGGAACCGGGCCTGACGATAACGGTCGTATCTGCTACAGTTCTCTATCAGATAGACGGTTCGGCCACACGAGGCCGACATGGAAATGCAGAAAACGATAACGGGTTCCAAGGTGGGTAGATCTGCAGACGAAATGCTCTGGGGGTGCAAACGGCTCTGTGATTACGCCCTACTGTATAACGATAATTTCCTGCTAACAATGACGCAATAGCCTCAGTGTTTCGAGCCAGGTCCCGGTATCTCGCAGGACAGTGCACCCAGCAGGAGCTTCCAGCTAGATTTGATCGATATGGACATAAACGCGAGTGAAGACTAATCGGACAGGAGAGGGCAGCTCTGCATGATAACCTGCAGCTCCGCCTGCTGTGATGGAGCGCTGAGCGGAACAAAACACACACTTCAAGTTAGATCATCACCCTTATCTCTTTACCTCTCAAACTACCTAAACTAGTTAGAAATATGTTTATTTGTACTGTCGGTCACTCATTACTGGATCAGCTGCTGCATGAGACCACGGATACAGAGAGGCTCCGTCCTCCGTGTATTATTATTATTATATAGAGTCGTTATTCATTTGTTTTTAAAGCTCAATAAATAACAAAGAAGAGCTTTGACCAGCACTTTTCTAATTTTGTCCGGAAGATTTAAACTTTAACAGACATGTTGACCGGCGAAACCCCACCTGCTGCTAAATCCAACGCGGAGAATAAACAGAAGGGCAACCATGGCAAACCATGCATGCGCGAGAAGTGTTCTTTGCTGCTTTTGGTGTATTTTGTGGCAGAAGTACAGTGCCTCCAGCGGTTCGAGCTGTCTCGTGTGGACGGACACGTTTCTGGTGCCTATTGCGTGTGGACGGAATACTTTTTTGATAACGATTTTGGTGCATTATCGTCCTCGTGTGGCTGCAGCCTTAGTGATACCAACAGCTAAAAATGATACACTGATAATACATAATTAGTGCGGATGCTGTGCCACAGCATTCCACTATAGTTCTTTGAATATTTACAGCATTCCACTAGTTCTTCGATTCTTTAATCATCTTCTTATTTCACCAAATAGTTTGGCTCTCAATAACTTCAGCTTACTTTCAGCTACAGAAGCCATTCAAATATCAAACTATTAAGCCTTTTCAGCACATGATGGGAAACTATAAACCTTTTCAAAATAGTGTATACTTTTTGAAATATTCAGATTTTTAAACTCTTTTTTTAACATGGAACTCAATATGAGGAACCTTCAAATCCTCTTTTAACTACACCATGGCCAAATGCTACTCCTTCCACATACTTTCAGCTAGAGACTTAATTCCAACTTTAAAATGACCACAAGACATTCAGCTATAAAACTCGTTATTCAGATCCTTTATATCTTTTACACTTTTTGAGATATTTAACTCAGTTTGGAGCTTGGGCAGCTCTTTAAGTACAGACTGCTTTGATCTCAAAACAGAGTGGAGGACAGCTTGAAATTCGCCCACATTTTGTTTTAAACATGCCATAATTCCCAAACCCTACACTCCTTAGACATCATTTTTTCATGAAAAACGTAGGAAAACCTCTCCTAGGTTGGGAAATTAAAAGAAATTAAGTAAAATAATTAAACAACATGTCTCTTGAGGGCATGAAGAGACAAAAACGTTCAACATGTCTCCATTAAGGCCTATTGTAAATACAGCCTGCTCTTTCTTCACAGCAGCAGCCGCACACCTTTTAGTTGATCTGCCAAAAAGGCCACATTATTGACCCGAAAGTACACAAAAAGCACACTTCAGACGCTCGTCAGGGTCCTGTGATGCTTCAAGCGTTGACATTTTACCGATATCTGCTACGGTTCTTCAACAAAACGTTCAAGTGTAAGAGGTATATCTCTCATTCAGACCAATGGAAAGGCTCTCCTCTCACTGATTACTGCACATCACCATGGAAACCTTTGATCTCTGGGCTCACACAGGTGTTTTTGATTATTTGTTCAGCACAGAAACAAACACTGACAAACAGACTTGACTTTAACAGACTGCCTCAGCCTATTATTTTGTGTGTGTGTGTGTGTGTGTGTGTGTGTGTGTGTGTGTGTGTGTGTGTGTGTGTGTGTGTGTGTGTGTGTGTGTGTGTGTGTGTGTGTGTGTGTGTGTGTGTGTGTGTGTGTGTGTGTGTGTGTGTGTGTGTGTGTGTGTGTGTGTGTGTGTGTGTGTGTGTGTGTGTGTGTGTGTGTGTGTGTGTGTGTGTGTGTGTGTGTGTGTGTGTGTGTGTGTGTGTGTGTGTGTGTGTGTGTGTGTGTGTGTGTGTGTGTGTGTGTGTGTGTGTGTGTGTGTGTGTGTGTGTGTGTGTGTGTGTGTGTGTGTGTGTGTGTGTGTGTGTGTGTGTGTGTGTGTGTGTGTGTGTGTGTGTGTGTGTGTGTGTGTGTGTGTGTGTGTGTGTGTGTGTGTGTGTGTGTGTGTGTGTGTGTGTGTGTGTGTGTGTGTGTGTGTGGTGTGTGTGTGTGTGTGTGTGTGTGTGTGTGTGTGTGTGTGTGTGTGTGTGTGTGTGTGTGTGTGTGTGTGTGTGTGTGTGTGTGTGTGTGTGTGTGTGTGTGTGTGTGTGTGTGTGTGTGTGTGTGTGTGACCGACCGGCTGTTGTTAAGCCTGCAGTGATGTTAAATTATTCCGTTCTCCGCTTGTAATTATGCCATTACAAGCTTCAAAGTTGTATTTATCACCTGAATTTGCCGAAACAAGTTTAATATTCTGAAAGCCAAGACTTTGTTTAATTGAAATCAGATGAAAACAAACTGTCACGGACCCTGCCGTGTTATCTATGATTACTATACACCTTACATTCATAATTTCAGCCGGAGGGAGGGGGGGCGGCGCTGCGGAAGAGCAGATTGCGAGTGAGAGGTGCCTGTCTTCGTCCCTTTACAAGCTTCAAAAATGTATTTATCGTGTGATTTTGGAAATAAAAGTTTCATATTCTGAAAGCCAAGACTTTGTTTGTTTAAAATCAAATAAAACACCCGAACCCCGAAAAAATAGTTTTTTACGCAAATCCACGTTTATTTTGAAATGAGCTATTGAGACTTCCGACTGATTTCGATAGATAAGAGCGGGGATTTGCTTTTTCACACTTGATCAGAACAGCGGGAGGAGAAAGGAATAGAGTGACTGAATGACAGCTAGAAAATTAGGCTACGTGGTAATTAAAGCAAAAATGCAAACGACGATTCTTCAGATGTTTAAGAGAAAGGGGAGAGAGATGAAGAAACTCAGAATGTGCTTAAAATTAGAAGAACAACGCCCACAGATGACACAGGTGATGATGCTTATTTAGCCCAGAGAATGAACCTGGCCATGATGTATAATAAGTTAGCTAACTAGCAAACTGTATATATTAAATATAAACATTAAATATTTTTGCTTTGATATCTTCTATTTTAATCTGTACATTGTTGCATACATTTTGAGACATTTTATTTTATTAGTATTTTAATTTATGTAACCAATATTCTGAAAATTCTAAGACAGAGACTTGTACATTTTTGACTGTCTGCTGAATTTAGTTATACATTTGTATTCTAATGTATAACAGTTGAGGCCCAGAGGGAGGAATAGGAGACTCAGCGAGAAGAAGTGGCAGCAGGTCCCTCGGAAGCCACCACAGGTGATGCTAGCCCTACTGCATACCCTTCTATATGGAAAGAAGAACAATATGAACAGTTCAAACAGACAAATGAATGGATGTATGCTCACAATGGAAGGCTAGGCTGTACCCCATGCCATCATGTGAAGGATCTAGGTGTCATGGCATCCCGTGGTGTTAATATTGCTATTCAGTGGGCTGATGGAAAGATAATCCCAGCTGGTCAATCAAGGGATGTCCAGCTTTCATCACTGCGCAAAGAAATCTGTGAGCACAAGAACTCTGCAGCACATAATGAAGCAGTCAAGATTCTTCAGACAGCAGATAAAGATATTCTTCTGAATATGAACGTGAGTAGTCAGGAGTCTTTGTTTGAGTCTACTGCCAAGGTATTCATGTCAGCCTATTATGTGGCCAAGAACAACAAGCCTTTCACAGACTTTGAGAGTCTGATTGACCTGCAGCATGCACATGCTGCTGATTTAGGGCATGTTTTGCATAGCAAGACTGTCTGTGTTGACATAATTGAGCATGTGTCATCACAGATGAAAAAGGAACTTTTAAAAAAACATAATAGAGACCAAGAGCAAAATCACAGTATTGGCTGATGAGTCAACCAGTGTTGGACACAAATCAACACTAATTGTGTTCCTGAAGGCTAGTGTTGATGGAGACATGGAGCCCATTGCCTTTCCATTGGACCTGGTTGAGCTGGATAGTATGTCTGCTGCTCATATCAAGGAACAGATTATGGGTTGCTTGCTTAAAAATGGCTTCACTGTTGAGTTGCTGAGAGAAATCCTCATTGGATTTTGCAGTGATGGGGCCAGTGTCATGCTGGGAGTGAAGTCAGGTGTTGGGAAGTTGCTCCAGGATGACTTCCCAGGCATCATACTATGGCACTGCCTTAATCACAGACTGGAACTTGCTGTTGACCAGGCACTGGATGTGACAGGGGGAACAAAGGACTTCCAGGCATTCATGGACAGCCTATATTCATTATATTTGTGTTCAGGGATGCATGAAGCTGGGGGCGGGAGGAGAACAATATGAACCAATGAAGGTCGGGGTAGCATTATAGTACCTGCAAGAAATTCAAACCACTTTCACCCCTGGTTCCACATATTTTATACATTATTGGTGACATATGGTTTTAGTCGAAAAGTTTGCTGTCAAAATATTCTGCTGCTTTCCCAAGCCTTTTTACTTTCTTTTCTCTTCTTAATACACATGCATTCACTACTACTTACATTTAATATTTAACTCCTTCAGCCTACTTTCAGGTACAGAAACCATTCAACTGTTACATTATTCAGCTATTTCAGGACATTGAGGCTATACATGTTGTTGTTTATACCTTTTGTAAACCTTTTCTTTTAAATAATAAGCTTCTTCACTATTTTTCCTACTCTTCCAGTATAACATTTCACTTTCAAGTTTTCAACAAAGTCATTGCAATGCATTTGAGCTGTAACAATTTGATTCAAATCATTTCACTTTTCTGCATTTCTCCGCTAAGTTCAGCAACACACTTAGTTGTTTTTTGTAGCTAAAAGCAGCTACAGAGACCATTCAACTAATACAATATTCAGCTTTTTCTGCATTTTCATCTAAATTCAGCAACAAATGTTCACAGTTTACAGCATTCGCACGCATTTTCTGCAGGAAATGCATTTTATAGTTATATTCTATTGCACTCATCTTGCACCAGACCGGACACCCCACTGAACCCAGAACAGCCTGACATCTTCAGGGCAGAGATTCATCTAATTATTCCTGCCAAAGCACTGCACAGATAGTAGCAGTATGCTGGTCATTTATACAATGCGGAGGTCAACTCACTGCATGCTTATGACAATCATAATGACATTAATATACACACAGTGCTCTGCTTAACATTAAATATTGGCCAGCAGGCTGCCTCTAGACTTCATAACAATGGGGTTGCCTGACAAAATGTTGTTTACTCCTCTTGCTCTACCAAATAATGAAAACACTCAAACTGAATGAACTATAGAGTGCTTGAAAATAGATGAATATATTTGATTCAGTTTCTATTTTTGTTTGATTTAGACTAATGCAAGATGTGTGCTCCTTGTTTTTTTTTGGACATCCAGTACATAATATAGTTAATAATAGTTTTGAAGCTTAAAATGTGGCATTGTGGCCATCGCCATTTTTTTTTGTCTAAATGGGACCATCATTTACAACAGGGGTGGGGAACCTCCGGCCCCCGGGCCGTATGCGGCCCACGAGACCATTCCGCAGGTCACCCTTGAAAAAGAGATCTTTTGATCTCAAGGGGCTTTCACCTGGTTAAATAAAGGCTGCAATTTGGTGTGGCCCTCGAGGTAATTTATAAACACACGCAAAAAAGAAAAAAATTAAAGAAATCTAGACCGCAAAATAATTAAACAAGTGACTGCCTGTTTTTCCTGGCCAAGGTCAGGGTCATTGAACACACCACAAGCCTAACGTGTCATCACGTGGTATATGTCTCATCTGACAGGGGTGTAGTTCTGACGGGGAGCACCAGAACGCAGCTACGCTCCGGCACTTCCAAAAATTGCAGTACCCATAAGGAGCCGTACACATGCTGCAGTTTTTGCGTGGCTGTGTCTTGTAAGCCCAGTGGCGATCTGTCATACTGATCATACAGTCAATAACTTTGTTGTTATTAGCATCTGGTTAGCTAGCTATGCTAACGAATATAAGAAGCTTTTTCTACAACCAGTGAGGTAAAGGCACATCTTTATATGATCATTATAGTTCTAAAAAAATAAGAGAATAAAGTAAACAGGTATAAAATAGGCCTACTATATGACAGTAAAACAAAGTTGTTATTAATAAACACTAATACAGTTTAAAAGGGGAGTGATTTGTAAAATATCCATAAAGAAAAAGAAAATCTGCTTACAGTTCTGTTTCATATGGGTGTTGAGATCTGTATCCATAGATCTACTAATGTTGCTGTCAAAGTGCACCAGATTGATGCTTTTAACTTCAACATTTAAAAAAAAAATCTGTGTCCATATCTTTCTGTTTGGGTGGTCATGCCACAACTCTGCACGTGCCTGCATGCGCGAGTCATGGCAAGATATCTGGATTAAGAGGTTGCTTTTTCTTTGCACAGCATGAAAGAAAGGTGAAATGAGTGGGCTCACTGGGCTGTGATTTTAGTATTTTTAAGCAGAGGTCAATAATTTGTACGGCCCTCTGAGGATGTTGAAAACATTGAAATGGCCCTTGAGAAGAAAAAGGTTCCCCACCCCTGATTTACAAGATAGACATAATGCTATCACAAAGAACACTTGAACCTAGCAATTGAGACCATAACATCTTCAGTACAATATTTAACCAGGTAACAAATCAAGAGAGAATAGGGCCATCTTTTCATAGACTTCTATTCAATCAGATTCTTCATGCAGCTTGTGGAGTTGCCTCTGTGGCTCTTTCACGCTGCTTCCTTAATTTGCCATGATGTTTTTCAATGTACCCATTTAATAGCAGATTTTGCACATGCAAACCAAACTGATAATTTAGCTTTTTGCACAAAGTAGACAAAGCATTTTCTACTTCTGGTCTATAAATACTTTGCACAGACATCCAGTTGCACAGTGGGAAATGTACACATAGAATGTTGTATTTTTATCTTTAATATTCATATTTTTACCCAATAAACAGCATACAGGCCTCTTGCGGTGATACTACACCCTATTTTGTTATTTGCCAATCTCTGCTGGTCTATCATTCTCATGAGATGATTTTGTCGTTATCTCATCCGAACAGTGCACACATCTTTCCCTCTTTATATATTTTTCAAATAAATAACTGGTTGCCTTCATGTAATAAGGGTGATATGTTCCACCTCAAAGCCTGTTTGCTTTCATTATTTAGTCAAATGCAGATATCCACAGTTACACTGCCATCAAGTGGCGGAAAGCAGTAATCTGATTTAGGTTGAATGTCACTCCATCTCCTGCTCAATGTTGTTCTTCCTGGCATGTATTCCTCCAGTAGAGTGGACAAAGTAGACCAATAATTCCAGGTATTTTAGCTTGAACTTGCATCTTAGATTTAGGGTAATAGATATTTCATCAGAACATATACATAATACTGATTTGCTTGAATTGCATGTGCATCTTAATACTGTGTAGCTAGTACTAACAGTTTGTAGAAGTAATCACTTAAATGTCTATAACGTGTGCTTTTGAGGAATGAAACATTGTGAACGGTATTGTTTGTAGGCTGTGAAAATAAAATAAAAAATACACATAATATTAATGTGGCATTAGAATAAACTCTTTGTTTATGTGCACACTATAACTGACATTTTTAAATATACAGTTAAAGCATAAACAATGGGTAATTTAATCTTCCTTCTAACACCAACACCAGACAAAGGGATGAGACCTGTAATTAAGTTATGCCGCCATCTTCTGGTAATACTGTCTCATTACATTTGAACAACATGCACCTCATCCTCAGCAGGGCTTAAAACCCAATATTTTCCGTGCCACTTACAGCGAGTCTCTGATGGAGCCTCCCCAGGATCCGCAGGAGAATCGATGTGCAGTATCTCCACTCATTGTGTAACTCTGAAGAGCACTATTATGCCAAGCCTTGCAGCATTGTTTCATGGAGCCTCGCACACATCGTGTACTTTTCACTTGTGCTGCCCACAGAATTTAAATAGTTTGAACTTTAACCCCCCTCGCTGTGCAGTGACCTTGCAAAGCGTGTCCAGTGAGATTAAAGCTGACCAAGAGGGCTGGAACATGAAGAGAATATCCGAGTTTCGAGATCCACAAATATTGAGCATAAATAATACAAAACTGGAGATAAATGTATGATAAATATGAGTGACACTGACTCGGGCAAGTTCACAACCTTTTGTCATTTGGAGGCAGTTTTCGGGATCCAATCCAATTTCATCCAAATATTTTTAATTGTGGGGTTGTAATGAATATTGCAGTGTGGGATTTGTATTCCTGTTAAACTCATATTAAAAGCCTTGACCTTTCGCCTTTTCATATCGTTTAATGCTGTGACAAGTTTGCTGTGACACATGTTTTTGTAAAGACTCTTAAATATGCAAAGGAAGTTCATTTCAGGCCGGCGTTCATATCCACGAGCTCGATTGTTGTTTTGTGTACATTTGTTGACGTTTAATTGCCTTGAAACCCATGTGGGACACGGAAGGTAATTGGTTTGGATGTAAGGACGATGCGATGGGGGGGAAAGCAATTGGAACTGACAACGGAAAATACTGCGCTATTAAAAATGTTAGAGCAGTAATATACAGAGTTAGACAAAATACTATAAATACTTCACGGAAGAACTACAGGTGGACCGGTACTCCTGCAGTTGGCCGTGGATGATTCGGCCCTTTTCTTGGAGCAAATGTTCCAACAACAACAAATGTTCAGTTGTAACATTTAAATCAAAGTGCTGTCCTTTTTTTATAGTTGACAAATGCCAATTTGCATTTCTCTAACTCAGATCCTCCTTTTGCTGCAGTGTTTAGCATTCCTGATTGGGATTTTACGATAGAACACCTTGTCCTTGAGGTTTCAATGTGTGTAATTCAGGATTTTACGTGAAACAATCAATGAATCAATTTTTTTTACAAACTTTAATACAGAAAATGTACCGACCTACTTGCTGTCTCAACAAGATACTGCTACTCCCTTGCACATAATCCCAATTAAATTGTATTGCTGTATTTTATTTATGTCGTCTTATTTTAAATTACTTTTTCTTATCTTTGCCTTTCAATCTTGGTAATGTCATGTTAACTTGTCATATGGCTTTGCTCTTAAACGCAACCAGTGCTTTTATTGCAGAACTGACTCGTACACTCATTAAAAAAACATTTTACTGTACAGTTGACCCTGTGTTAATCTTTATATGACTAATGAAACTTAACCTTGGAACTTGAAACAATGAAAAGCCCTACTTAATTGAATATTTACATCACAGAAAGATGATAATGGTATAATAGCATGCTTCAAAGTAAGCAAACCATCACCTGAACAATCAGCTATTCAAACTGAAGATGTGCACAGCTGGCCCCCATTAAGTCCCACAGCCCACTCAGCGGATTCATTAACCGTATTGGATCAAAACAAGCAAATTAAGTAAAGAGGCAAAACATTGACGACATCAAAGCGAAGTCCACTGTTCAATTAAAGTTTCCTTAGGAACGGCTCATATCACTTTTTATATTATATTTGAAAATGTAGTTCTTTGTTGAGGGCATTGTTTAAAAAAAGATGGCTCGCAAACTTTGTCTTATTGCAGAAACGGTTTATTTTCATCTGCAGTGAGGTCTCTGAGGTCGGCTTTTTAATCACTCCATAAATATACTGTAATATGCAGTGATTTATTGAACAGGCAGCTTTAGGTTTCTGTGATTCATGTTGATGTGCTATTATGTTATATCCCTAGGTGTCTGGCAATGTGCAATGTTGCTGACACTGAGCTAAACCTAATTTACATGCTGCTGCACTCCACTCTGGTCCAAGAAAATGAATTGACCACAAGGGCTTTGTAAAGAGAAAAACGACAATAAAGCAGAAAAGGTACATTCCTAATATATAGGTTGAGGAGATATGGAAGGAAGAAGAAGGCCATTCCTGTAGATGGCTGTTGAATACCAACACCAGTGAACAAACAACTGCCATCACAACAATAAGCTACTGGAATGGCAATCAGACAGTTTATTTCCAAAGTTGGGATGTTTTTTTCTCTACTTTGGTATTTTTACGAGCTTTAAATTGTATCGTGGAAACAAGAAGATTTGATATTTCTTTATTGCTTGAAGCCAATCCACCAAACTTTTACTTTCTTGCACATTTTTCTCAATATGATGTCAACTTGGCAAGTGTACCGGAACTTTTCACAGTAATAACTTTCCTATTATTCTGATAGCATATGAGTCAAACAATAAACACCCTATCTAAGTATATTAACAACATTGAAACACATTTTGTGAAACCACTTAGTCATCAGATAGTCTCTAGTTTTTTTGGCCAGTTATACACCGTTCCACGAAAATCCATCCAATAGTTTTCTTTTTTTCCTTTTTAGAAACTGAGCCGAAACATTACCTCCCTGGCAAAGCTACACAAATAAACAGCCATTGACAGTTTACACTAACACCCACGAAAATAATGTACATTTCCTGTTACGCAGATACTGTACCCTGGCATGATACGCTTTTGGCAACAAAGCCCATAATAAAAAGCTATTTATCTCACTGGCAATTGGCTTGCTCAGTTCTATTTTAATCTCATTGTTTAGTTTTGTGTTGATGCTGCAAACGGCTAAATGAATGGACGACTATCACACGCACAATCAAGGTAATTTGCATGTCAGAAATCATTTACATGTAAAGGAGAACTGGACATATGATAAATGGAGTGGCTTTTTCCACAAAGAATTATGCCTGACATTTAGGTATCATACAACACACTCTCACTCCCTAAACATCCAGGAGCGACGCTTGGTCAGGGTCCCGTGGCGTGCAGTTGGGACGCTCTGAGATTTGTCAAAGCGGACAGGCGTCGTCACAACAATAGCTGGGGATTGTGGGTAGTGTAGTCTCTTTGGCGCTCCACATTTCAGAGAAAACAAGTTGTTTCTCAGAATTGAAGGGGAAAAACACAAAAGCATTGCACACAATTTAAACCTATCAATGTCGTTTAATTAACAAAGGTAATCTGGCAGTTTTGAGTTGATGAGTAGTGGAGATATCACTGTCAAATCAATCGACAGTAAGGAGAATACTTACTTCCGGGTGTACAATTCTCCGTTATCCAATGGGAATGGACGCTCACATTGCCTTTAAGAGCTGCCGACATAAACGGGTGCGGTGCTTCCCTGAGCGTCAAATACCGCCGCCGATAGGAATACATTGCAATCAGTTGAAAGCTCTCTGCGTCCGTTTATGAAGCTGAAGGAGCCTCGCGACCCTGACCAAGCGTCGCTCCTGGACGCTGAGGGAGTGAGAGTGTGTTCATAAGATTATAGAGATTTACAGACAGGCTCATGGTAGTGATTATCTTATCTCTTGTTATTATACAAATATAGACAAGATGGATCAATATTTACTTTGGTCATGTGACCTTTCAATATATGCTTAAGCATTCAAATACTGTTGTAATTATAAGTCATGCACGGTATACGCACACTGTAAAGCTGAACATAGCTTTGTAAAAAAGTCTTTTTTTATTTTTCCAGGTCAGGAGCCATTTGACGAACGGTGACATTTTCATGTCTTTGTGCTCGTTCATATCACAACTGTCTATAAATCCCAAACTCTGCTACCCAGCCTACATAAAACAGGCAGCATTGGAGGGGAAGAGATGCTATTGTGCCTTCTCAGCATTTACCAAAGGACAGTGCTACCCTTAGGTCTTATACTTTAATGTCATACTGTAAGTTAGTGTCTCTGTAGTAAAGAAAAATGCTCTGCTGCTGTTATCTCCATGACAAAGCGATATCAAACTTTATCTTTAGCGCCTCGGTGGTTCCTTTGTTGTTTGAAAACTTAAATGCCATTCCTTTATTGTATTTGACCATATCTGCAAATTAGAAAGACATATGTGACACATCCTCATTTCTCATTGCTTTTTTAAATACAATAAACATATGCTATGCAAAGATAAGCACAGTTTGTGAACCAGAGATTAGTGAGGATTGTTTCTTTAAACTCCCAAGCGTGGGCTGGAACTGCTGATAAACACGTCTCATTAATTTATGAGGGGGCTGTCAAACCGCTTTTAAGGGTTGTAAATATCAGGGTGGTATAATGTCAGTCTCCTAGAGCAGGTGAGGAAAAGGGTCAAGAAGATAGGAAGGCATTCCTAGTTTAGATAAGGTGTGCAAACTGAATCCAGTCCTAGATTCTTTATTTAAGGCTGCTATTCTCCGCCTGGAAGAGACACATGTAAAACATGTAACCTAATCTTAGTATCATATATACTTCAAGTGATGTTAACTTAATAACTCTCCTTTACTTTTAGCAGCCTCAATATGAAATGCAATGCAAATTAAAGGTGGGCTAGGTAAGTTTCAGAAACCGGCTCGAGATACACTTTTTGTTATATTCCATGGAATGCTCATAACATCCCGATAGCAATGAATATCTTAAGTGCTTTGACAAAAAAATCCATAAAAAAACATCATCTGTAGAAGCCGTAGTACTGTAAAAAGTACAACCAATCCGTTGTTTAGCCGGGCCGGTTAAACGGATTGGATGGCCTACCTGCCTGTCAGCCTTCCATCGGGGCACAAACTTATCTCGTGCCCTCATTGGTCATGTGCGCGTTCGTGTGTGTTGGAGGAGGGGCTCTGTAAGGAAGTGGCAGATTTTCTCCGGTTGTGTATTTTCAAATTCTAGCGATCTCGAGCCGGTTTCTCAAACTTACCTACCCCACCTTTAAGACAAGGGAAAATAAATACCAAAACCATGTTTGTTTGCTTAAAGGGGCCCTTTAAGCAACAAGTCACATGATGACTTCATGCTGCAGCACGGGCAGTATGAGACAAAGAAAGACGTTTTTTTAATATTAAAGCATGTAAATAGGCAGAACAAATCTAATTAAAACATGGAAATGAGTATAATAGGGCCTCTTTAATAATGAAAGGATGCATATTAGCAACAGCAGCAGACATTGAATTGAGACAAAAAAGCTACTAAAATATCCCATACTATAAAACAAATTTGAAATAAGTTAATAAAAGGCTTGTGTTTAAAAACACTGTATTATTAAAGAATGATCCCAATCTATGTGTATGCCATAATGTGTCTTCACGGAGAGGGTACACAATGTGAGCTATTACAGTTACTCTGTCCATCTCCATTGTCAGTTAGTTTTACAATGAGACCTCGAACATGCAGTTAAATAGAGGCCTACAACAATACTCAAGTATTGCTCTGCACGGAGACAATTTATATGCATCCATTATAAAAAAAAACATATATATCTTATATATACAGCTATATATTGTACAGTTTTTATTTGTTGCATTATCAAGAAAAATGATATTCCAATATCAGTAATAATCTTACATTATAAGTGAAGTTATAATATTATTTGTACATTATTGGGATTCATTACATTTGTAAATCTTATTTGGACACATTTGGACCAAATATTATCTTGTTAAAATGTATGTGACGACAACTGAAACGAAATATTCAACAAATATGTTATTACACCATCACTTAGGATATTGTAGTTTTAACATTATCAGGTGTAAATATTTCAGGTAATTGCAAGTTGTGTTATATTTTCAGGCATTATTACATATGTGTAATGGAATGGGTTTGCTTCATGCAAGTGTCCTAAAAACCCAACCTGTTATTGACTGTTTGCCACATTAGCTGCAGAGAAAATCTCCAGTGCGTTTATGCACCAACAAAAATGGAAAAACAAAAGACCAAGCAAGTTTTTTTTAAAAATATTGTTTAACGATGCACCTCAGCAACACTAAATGACTGATGGGTAATAATAAAAGCCCATTATTGGTCCGACCCTGATATAAACATAGCGGGAGACAGTAGAGTAGCCTTTAATGAGGTGCAACAAAGCATAAATTCCTTTCACGCCTAAACAAGTACAGTTTGTGGAAAAACTTAAGCAAAGTGTCATCTGGAGGGGACTAAAAACCGCGCTCCGAGAGATGGAAAGACACACATGACTACAAATGATGGCGAGTTATTAACCGAGGCCAGTTTTATGGCCTCCTCCCTTACTGGAGCACACTCGAGTTAGCAGAGGATACAGCACTGCCCTGCTGGGGTCTCATTCCGAGCAGCATAAGCAAAACAGGAGCTCCGTCAGGCTCCCTCGAATATCTCTGCTCTCCCAGGCTCCGGCTTCTTTCTCTTCCAATTGTCTCGCGTACAATTGTCTTGTATGAGCTTGTGTGCTGAGAGCGCCTACCCACTATCAGCTCTGAATTAATTTTCATAGAAAGCCTGTGGGGGGGAGGGGGTTGACTCCTAGAAATTAAATAGTTGAATGGTGTGTAGTAAATATTTTTCATAATGGTATTGGAAATTCCAAAAAAAGAGGAATGACTCATAAATCATCGTGTCGGATTCTTGTGTCCATAAACACACACTGTACTGACATTGTCCTGATGCAGCAATGTGAGAGTATGCTGTTACAGAAGGAGCTAATAGCAACTGGATATAGACGTTTAGTATTGTGGTTTCTATACTAAGGGTCAGGGCCCCTAGGGTCACACAATAAGTAGGAGGTGGCGTTGGATGAGACATGGGAAAGAAAAGCCAAGCTACATACATTGTTATCCATTGCTTCCATATAAATGATGTTTTTTGCAGATGTTTTTCCTCTTGAGCCTCAGACAGTTATATTAAATGAATCCATCTGAGAAGTTTAAAGTGGAGTCTTTGCTGAAACAGCCCACTGACATCTGAAATCTGTGATAAGAGACCCCAATTAGACACAGCCTTTTGCTAAGAGGTCACAAGCCGAAAGAAAAAGGAAGGAAACCATTGGTTTAATGTTTAACTGAGCGTTGCGTTTTACATGCTTACATGTCCTTTTTATTGAACAAGTAACCCCAGCATTCAAGTGAATATAGTGGATTCAAAATGCCTCTGAAATGTTGTGGAGCACAAGTATTAAGTATAAAGAACAACAAATCAGAATCAGGTTTGTTGCCCAAGCCGCATAGAGACAACATACTCCATCCAGCACAAGATGTCTTTGGCCCAGCCAATCAGGGCCTCATACAGCAACATTCTATTAAATGTCAACCCCTGTTGCACCAAAACTTGAACATAATCATCCAAATCTGTTCTTAGGGGTGTTAAGATAATCAAGTGAATTCCACTTGATTATAAATTGGCTATAACTAGGCGTATGGTTTATTTTCAGCGCATGTCACACTTTAAAGGCAGGTCTTGTGTGTCATGTGCTCTCGAACATGCCCATGCATTTGAAAGATACCAGCAACAAAAGGCTATGAGCACCAAAATAATTCAGCTGTAGTGAAATGTAGGTACAGTTAGAAAAAAACAAAGACAGAAAGACTGCCAGTTTGTAGCAGCAATATCTAAATGTAGAGCAGTATGCAAGCCATCATTCAAGGTTTATTATAGTCCTTATTGGGATCAATCAATGGTGTTTATTTAATACCACAACTTTATTTAATTAAATGATTTTTTTTTTTTAGATCAAATTTGTATTGATGTTAATACACGACTACAAGCACAACATTATTATTTTTTTCCTTAAATGAAATAACTGAAAGTACACACGAGAAACAAAATGAGATAACAAATAATTACTTACAAAATATACAAAATGCAGAAATCAGAACACACAAGACAACGAAAATACAATAAAATAAAACAAACCCTACCCTCCCTCCCAGACATATAAACACACACAGACAAAGACACACACACACATATATAAGGTGTTCGCTGTTGGGTGCATTTAATTAAATCATTATAATGAACCGGGGGCCAAATCTGGCCCGCGACCTCATTTTATGTGGCCCGCAAGAGCTTGCTAAGAATACAATATACAATACAAGAGGTGTAATTGTTGAATATTTGCTTTCAATGATTTTCCATAGACTTCTGCTTTCAGACGTAGTAATTTAGGAAGATATTACCAGAACTGATAATAATCCAATGCAGGGCCAACAATGTAATATAATACATTATTTAATATATTATTATATTATATATTTACATATGTATATTTATATATAATTAAAATTACAACCGGCCCTTTGAGTGCAACCATAATGCTGATGTGGCCCGGAATGAAATTGAGTTTGACACCCCTGCTCTAAAGTATGTCCTTGCATTAGACTAACATCCAGTGTAGTGTGAGAATGATATGTTTTTCTTCACCTTATGAGTTCTTTCTACAATTGGTCATTCGCAGATTCAAAGTAGGAACATGTGTTATAACAGAAAAAAGCAGATTGTTTATTTCCAATTGAGGCGTGTAGGGAAGATGAAATGTGTTGCTCACCGGTGATTTCAGGTGGCAGATGACTTTCGGCCCCGGACACACGAACCAGTAAGGAGCTGCAGCAGCAAAGGGTCCTGAAGCTTGTTAAGAAAACACAATGTTGGTGTAGCAGCAGGGTCATTTATCAAGTGTTATATGCTCTGTCAAAAAAAGAAACAAATGAAATACTAATTTAGGTGCAAAATGTTCTTTGGTTTGCTTCGCCATGGACTAATTGTGCTCCGCTATCAAAAAAGTAATTATCGTGAAACAACATGAAATGTTTTTAGATTGCAGTGTGGGAAGCCATGTAGAAAGTTATGATTATTTAGAGACGATCTTTTCTGGAATATATCCCTGTTATGCATGTGGAGGTTGTAAGAAGGCAGCATACGTTGTGTGGGTGCCCGATCGTATATCTCATTAAGCATGCAGTGTCACTGTATAATGCAGACATTCATTGCAGATATGGCTAACCATTATATACAATTGCCCTTTTTGCTTTTACTTTATCTGCCCAATGTGTTTCTAAAACTTCAACATAAATGAAAATGTTCAACAAGGTGAGTTTAGAGTGTCTTTTTTATCAAATGTGTAAGTGCAGTTTGTTTTTGTTGGGTCCTCTTTTCTTCTCTACTTCAGGACTTTAAGTGCACATTACATACAGTGCACACAATTTAATAAAGTCTTATTTGCAGGGGGTAATGGTAGAAAAGCGAAGCATGCACTTTAAACCCCATTATGCTTTGAATACAACGTAACAAAAAAGGACAAAGCTGTTACCGCACAAAGAGCACTAAAATCTAAAGTAAGCTAGATTGGTGAATATGTGATATTTGAAACACCACCGTATGCCATTTGCTTCCTCTTGCACATTTGGTTTTAAAGACACACAGATTTGCGTTGCCTCTGCCTGCGTGTTTTCTCTCTCGCCGCGAGCATTCCACTGCTTTAACCCCAGGATCAAACTGCCTCTCTTGAAAATTACCACAGGCTTCTCCTCTCCTCTAATTGCTTAAGATGCTAATTGGACTGTGGGAACGGCCTCCCGAGTTACATTTGGGATTTCCACCATCTGAATTTAAAAATAAGTGAAGAAGCAAAAAGGTTTTCCAATTGCCACAAGACATCTGCCCTGAAAGCATATTCATAATTAATACACAAAGTGTGCTGGAAGGTGGCTTCGTTGATGCGGAGGTCTTCCCACATTACCCCGGCTAAATAAGAAAAGGAGATGTAAGCCTGGCATGCCAGAGTATGACATTTGAATTAGAGCATGCATCTCTCATTAAATGTAAAGTAAAGAGGCCAGATGTGATTCCTCTGTGCGCAGCCTTGTCACTTAACGTAAAGGCCTGAAAGCCCTTTAGAACAGCCGTCCCCAACCTTTTTCCTTAAGGGCCAACTTTAAGCACAACACCTCTGACTTTAACGTTAAGTATTACTGCAGGGAGCTTGTGTTTAACTGTGGATTATTTTCTAGGTATATAAGATGAGTTTTCCCTTTATTTTTAGGATTTTGTTTTGTGTAATAATTACTTTTTCTTCGCATTTTTTACTATAATATTCATGAATAATTAACACTTTTTTTGAAAAATGCAGTGCTTTTTTCTACTTTACCCTTGGCCATTGTTATATTCCTTTGTAATGCAGGACAGGAGGCGGCTCAGTGAATATAGCAGCTTGTGTTCAAGGTCTTCCCGGTGCCATTATGCTGTGGAATGAGAATAAAAAAGACAGGGAAATGTTTTAGATTGCACTCATTAGCTGGAGTTACTAGTGGCTTTTTCGAGTAACATTTCACTTTAAAAAAAGACATTTGGGCATTCAACACATTGTTAAAGATTAAACTAGAGGTTTTCAATCTTTCAGGCTTGTGACCTCTTACAAAAAGAAAGTGTCTAATTGGGATGTGAAAGAACTCTGTTATTATTTCCTCCAAAGACTGCCTTTTGAACTTTTCAGATGGATTACTTTTTCTTTAAACTGTAAGAGGCACACAGAAATAAATGCAATCTAGCGACATAGGTCAACTTTACATAATATTGTTTTTAAAGTTGTCCATTCACCTCCTCACATCAAACAGGCCTCACAATCTCCAGTGAAGCTTTGAAGACCCCCAGGTCGGCACTAGTGTTTAAGATAATCATAAAACCTCATTGCAAACCTTAGGATATCTAAAGTCTATCTCAAATATCTGTGATTCTTTCTAAGACCGCGATATAATAGGGGCCCTGTGGCCTGCAGAGGCTACACTCCCTAAGTTCCTTCTAGGGAGTGTAATGGAAATTATGATTATCAGGGAATTGAATGCTATGATGTTATATTTAATATATTAATAATATTATGTAAGCCTTACATGTCAAGTGACAGTAGATCTAACTACTCAGGAAGATGATGGTTTAATGCACTTTGATAGTGTCATGGGTCAGTTATCTCATGACTAAGCACGTGTTCATTAGTTGCACTCGGCTGTGGAGACATTGCTCTTCATGTTTTACGCCTCTTTTGCAAAAGATTAAAGACCCAGAAGGACAACTCTTTGACTAGTTTATGTCAAGAATTTCCACCGAAGGAGTTTCTTTCCAACCCCATTAATGTCCATTTACATTTTATGCAAAAAGAAAGAAATGGTAAACATGTGGAAAGAAAGAAGGAATCAAGGGATGCATTTAGTATGTAGCACGTGGTGTAGCATCAGACATAAAGGTCACATGGTGTTGTTCCACCGTGAAAAGTGTGGCACTCTAAAAGCGATGGCTGCCGTGAATGCCTATGTTACAGGAAGGCAGGGCAGCTAATGGAGACAAGCTCCTTCCATTACAACACCATCTGTTCCACTGAACAGTGCTGCTGGCAGCTGCACACATGTTGGAGCGATACCGAGGAACCAGACGGAAAGGTCCGAGTCACCGCTCAGAGAAGACCCCCACAGCCAGAGATGTTATAACCTAATCTGAACAGTCTCTGACTCCTCTGCTTGATGATTTTTCTGTCTAATAAAGTGTGTTTACAGCAATACATGTAATGTAAATGTGAGGTGAATCAAAAGGAAAACATTAATCATACTGAGCATCATTATTTGTTATACTAAAATCAGTCCCTAGTGGATTGAGTAAAGTAGAAACAAATGATTGGAAGATATGATTCGATGCAGAACTTATAAAGCGCAGTCCTGTATTAATTAGTAACCCAATATTTGACCAAGTTTTGAAATAATACTGTATGTATTTATTTTTGATAAAAATATGATGAAGTAATATAATATTAAATAGATACTTTTTACATACAAAACAACATTATATGCTTATATATATATATTGAACAAATGTTTGACAAGGTATTTAAAATTAAATAGATTTGTTAATGAAAAAATAGGTTAAAATTATATTATGTAATAATATAATATAGTGAAAACAGACATCCATCATATTCAATATTACTTTTCATAGTTTTAGCATATTTAGCAAATAATGTATACATATACATAGTATTTAAAATGATGTGTTTTTTTAACAATGAAAAAAGGAGAAAATAATACCCTTTAATAATAAAGTTATTTTTTAAATATAAAAGCACATAATACTTATTTTAACCGGGTATTAGAATCATTTAACATTATTAGAAAAAGGTTAAAATAATCTATTCAATTATATATAATGCTCTGAAAACAGCCATTTTGCATATTTAGTCCTATTACTTTTCATATTTTCATCACATTTAGTTGATAATAATTGTTGTAAAGGAACATTCCAAGACCATACTAGTTCTACTCATATGTACTTAAGTAAAGGATCTCAATATTTCTTCCATCTCTGACAAAATGAACGCGATTAATCAAACTGTATTACAAATGTATTTAATGTGTGTTCCTTACAGTGTGATTTCTCACCATAATAAAACACATGAAGGCAATAGAAAAGTGGCCGTTGATTTGGTCAAAGGGATTCACCGTGAAGCCATCCTTCTCCATGAAACATTTATTCCTTCTAATTCTCCTCGCAGAACCTTTGAGTGGTAATAACATGTTTCTTTCCGCTTGGCCGTGCCAGACGAGCGACAGGAAGACTGTAGGCCATAATTATCCTGTTTGTTCAGAGGCCCAGTGCTTTTTATTATTTAAATCTCCCAGGGCTGTGAAAGTGCTGAGAGGCAATTCTTTCTCCCATTTTTCGCCATGCCATGTTAGTCAGTGTTAATGCCGCTCTGTAATTTCTTGATGTTCTGTTTGTTCAGTGTTCATCAAGAATGGGAAAGATGCCTTAACCGAGGAAAAAGAAGGGGCATGACAGTGTAGACAAATAGCTTGAACAAATTGCTTTATACAAACACAAGTATGATAAAAGACTTTCAAATGCTCATATTATTATGAAGAATAATTTCTGCACTGGATTCAAATACAACATGATTTCTTTCACCAGTACTAACACTAAGGGCTTATAGAAGTGACAATATTTGTCTTCCATCCGTCATTGTTTGCACTGTTTAGGAATCATTATGACTGTTAGGTAAGAGTGATACAATGAAAATGTAAGCAATTTTTATGATCTACTTTTTGTTCTTTGCAACTTGGGTAACACTTAATACCAATGAAAGGATTCCTTCTGGATCTCCAAGCGGCTTGCATTGAAGGACTAGGACCTTTCTGTGCCAAGACTCTCCTGAAGAGATGACAGTGCAGCATTCAGTGGTGGAATGCTGTGTCTGGGACTGTTCCATATGCCACAAAGCTATCTCCTCAACCAGAAAAAAAGATATGGAAATGCAGGGAGAGGGCTATTCAGTTTAGTCTATTCTACTAAATACCTTTTGGTACCAACTGAAATGACCGAATACCAACTATTATCGGAAGTTCTACAGACAAACAGTACCTCCAATGTGTGTACTAACAAATGTAAAAGAAACACTGGCATTTAAGGAAAGGACTGTTCTGCTTGGTCTATTGTTGCTAGGACTGGGTATCAGACTCAATTACTCATAGTAGAAACTTGTATAATCCAATACCAAATAGTACTGGAACTTCTACAGTACATTAATGATATGCTTAAAATATAGATAAAAACACTCATAGGACTTTTCTGCTTGGTTTTCATCGCTACGACTTGGTATGAGACTTAATAACTTTTGGTTACTACTGAAATAACCCTAAACATAGTTGCACAAACAATACAACAATACTTAATTCAATCCTTTTGTACTAACATGTATTTTATATCATTTTGCTTCTCACCATTAAATGCAACCGTTCTTTCATCGGCCCAATACTGCAGCAGATAGGATGCATACAGTCTGTGGTACGGTGAAGAAGAGCGTATTATACATACATATTTAAAACATTTGAACACTAGCAAAAATCATTTGGATGGGGAGTAGTTGTGGCCGCATTTTACGCAACCGAATGCTTTAAATCTCATAGATCAAGGATGTAGAATACCTTGGTTGAAGGATATTCTACCCAGAGACCCAGAACAAGATCTGATTGGTTGCTTTCTTTTTAACACAAAACCACTGAAATGCGTAGTGCATGGTCCGAGAAGGACAAACAAATCAACGTAACACTGTGATATTACAGATCAACAACACAGATTCAATTCTCATTTATTCATTTTATATACATTTTATTACATTGTATTTATATAATTGAACCTTGAAGGCCCTGACGGTTCGCCACTGAATGAAGTTGGAAAAAAGGTATCAAATGAAATTCCTAATTTGTACTGGTTACTCTTCAAGTGCCCTAGTGTTGGCATTATATTATTTCCATTTTTTTGAAACGTACCCAACACTACATGGCACGAAATGAACCTTGTTTTACAGATTGTGCTCCCATCAGATGCATAAGAGACAGACACAGTGGCCAAAATGGTGGGAAACATTTGAATCGTAAGACTCATAAAGACTCCAGCTCCTTAAAATCGGGATTAATGGAGATACACTTGAAATGCGTGTTATATTATAGCCAGGAGCTCTGGGGAGAGGGTTAGACACCGCTTGAAATCCATAATTACAGCACAGGTTGAAACGCACATGGTTGAAACGTCCTTCCAATAATTCTTAAGAGACAGACTAATCCTTAACAGAAACATTTGTGCAATTAAATATTTGGCTCGCACACTGCTTACCCTTGCCACTTTGCACTCACAGAATGTTCTCAAAGGTAGGACTTACTCATACAAACAATATGTAAGATGATTTAGAGTACTGACTGAGATTTAAGGATTAAGTTATAATGTTTCTTATGAAATAGGTTGTTAAACAGCAATGCACCAAACTGGTCCATTTTATAATTTTATAATTTTCTCTTTAATGATTTAGTTTATTAGCACAATTTATATGGTACACAGAAACAAAACACAAATATGCATTGTAAAAAAAGGCATACAATTTTGATTTTATTTTATTTAATTTGGTCATTTGTTAGCAACCGCTGTTTTTATGACACATAAAAGCTTGGATATTCACAAGTCCACTTTTTACTGACTTCGTGACAAGGGAACCACAGGCAGTAAATACTAAAAACTAATTGTTGGGTTTTAGGACTCATTCCTGCACCACTTTCTTGATCTCTTAAGCAGGCAAAACAATAGTGTAACTCACTCTGATGGACAGCTGTAATTGAATTTCAGACTTTTCATGTGAATAGTTTTTGATTTAGTTTTGAGATCATTGAGGACATGGTGTGTGTTGTGCAGACACCTTACTGTACAACGTTTCTGAGTTCGGAAAACAAACAACTGTTTCTACCCAGCAAGTTCATAAAAAACGAAATATTTTTAGCACTCTGACAGTTTTACAGAACATTCTTATGAACCTTGATACAATTATTTATTTAATTTTGTAAAGTCGCCCTATGTTGTTGTTTGTATGCCCTTCTGAGGCTATTGCATGATTACTAAATGAATATAAACAGCCCCCTCAGTCACTTCATCCTTGAGCATCACCATGGGAATCTTACGTGAAAGTGTTCTGTAACTACTCACTGGTTGCATAGGCCTTTCTCTGTTTAAATTAATATGCCCCCTACTCCCTGTGAGTGTTTCGAAATGATGCACCCTCCTTGTTCAGAGAGTGCCATGACCTAGTCATGTAACATGTCACTATGGGGAAACAATACAATTAAACATGTGTACATGGGCAACATTTCATGGAAGGAAAACACTTACAGAACAGCAGATGCATGATCTTTTTAAGCAAAAGGTTTTTGTCAGGTGGGAAAATAAACTCTATAATTTGTTTCCTTGTCCTAAATCTTATGGACCCCTGCAAGTGAAAAAATTAGGAGGATAAAGATTTGAAGTTTGAAGAGTTGAGCGAGCGTGGACCTGAGAATTTGCTTTTAAGTTTGTCTTAAACGGCTCAAGGATATTCCCATAAGCTGAAAGTATCTCCTAAATAAAAACCCATATTGAGAAATATTGATGTTGTGAATAGGTAGATTCTTATGTTTCTGAAACGGACGAGGAGATGAAATGTTTGACTCTCTTCGGCTTTACAATATTAGAAAAAACGTTTTTTCCGGTTGGTAGGAAAACTTCCCCAAAGTACGCTGTATTGCAATATGAAAGATAGGAATGATTTAGATTGTATTAAAGCGTAAGGAGACAGCCTGTGGTGACAAAATGTCCCTATGCACTGACTGAAAAAGAGCCTGCTACATATTGGTCAACATAGAAGAATATTGGCAGTGGTAAGTCCTATAGTGCTATAAATAGGAGGCTGCATGTGAGTCTTTCATCAGAAAGCAAAGAAATGTTGAATTAAAACTGAGTGCTGACATGATGGATGTAAGATGAGTGGCTTAGATGGAGAATGCAGATGGCACAGTCCTCCCCACTTCAGTCCCCTCATCCTCTGTCCATCCCACACCATGTTGCTCTTACACTACATTTTCCTGCCACTGCCCCCCCCCCCCCTTAAAACAGGCCGCGGAATTCAGTAAAGAAGCTTTTAATTGCATTTTCATGTCTGTGTTTTTTTAGGGTGTCGTTCCCAAGGTGGAGGGAAGAGTGCTCTGAGACAAGCTGTACATGCACCAGGGGAAGTGCATCTGAGTGGAGAGGTGCTGAAGTGCAGACAACCCTGTAGGGACACTTGAAAAAGCCATAACAGCCAGAGTATAAATAAATGCATGGGGAGAGCATTTTTCCTCATGGATGAAAAGCCTTTAACCTTTTGGTCCACATAAGAGCAGAAATCATTCTGTGTCATTTAACTTGCATATTCCTCTTTTTCCAGAAAGATCATTTCTATTTCTTCTTTAGAGTTAAATCAGCACAGCATTAGTGGATTCCATTAAAACACTCTCAATGTAGCTCCGTGCAAGGGCATTTGAATACATTTGGATGTTCCAGGGGAGCACCTGTGAATTGAGAGATAAAGTCCCTTTTGCCCGGTTTGTTCAGCATTAGTGAACACTCGCCACTGTGTCCTCCTGTGTAGATGAAAATAAAATGACAGACAAGTGTTTTAGCCCCAAATAAGTGAGGCCACGCTGATGCATAATTGATTTGGAAAAAGGACAAAAAATCACACTGTGTCTGTGAGTTGGACGTCTTAGAGTAGCCCCACTGGTTTGAACAGATTTCTCAAAGATAATACTGAAAGGAAGTAAGAACCCTGTTAAAATGCAGCTTTAATTGGCCACTGTTGAAAAATAAGACAAGTGACTGTAAAATTCCTGCCAGCTGAAAAAGTGAATGAAGAATTATGATAAATGTTTTGCTCCAGTTATTCTTCCTTCAACCCCATTGTAACATTGACATCTGTGGATTGACATGTTTGAGGAACGGATGCAGATGGCATTGTTCAATGTTGCATAACCAACAAGATGTCACGATCTGTCTTTATGGTGTTTTGTCTTGTCTATATCGGTTTTTGGTTTTCTGTCTGCGTTGTGTTTTGTCTTGTTTAGATCTGTCTGTGGTTCCCTGTCGTTAGTTTCCCTGGTGTGTCTGATTACCCGATTGTGTTCACCTGTGGCCCCTGTGTTTTCTCCTCCCTCCTCACCTGTGTCTTGTTTGTGTGATTAGTCTTGTGTGTATTTAAGTTCTGGTTTTTCTGTCTGTCTTTGTCGGTTTGTCTTGTGTCATGACTAGTTTGTCGGTGAGTGTTCTGTTTTGGTCTTTGTTTATCACCTAGCCTTGAAATAAAGGAATGTTCACTTTATTCTGCATTTGGGTCCTGCCTGCTTCACACACCGTAACATTACGGACCCAGCAGACTCAGCCCATTTGATGCTACAGGCGGAATGTCTTGGATACTCTCTGGAGTACATTTTTTATACGTGGAAAGGCGCCTCATCTAGACGGGGTAGAGAGGCTGCGTTGAAGGAGGCACGTCAGGAGGTTGCTCGCAAGCCCTGGCTATGGAGCTTGTTGCCCGAGTGGCTTAGGGTTTTCTCACGTAACCCTGAGTGCCAGTCTTCATGTTCTGACCCTTTCTTGGGGTCTGGTCTGGCGTTTGGAGGTCCACAAAGCCTCCAAAAGACTCCTAAGAGACGCAAGGCCAGGGTTCCAGCCCCAGTTCCGGCTCCAGAACCGGCCTACAAGGCCATGGATCCATGCACCAGTACCGGCCCACACAGCCATGCTTCCATTCTCCATTACCTGGCTTACACAGCCAGGGTCCAGGCTTCCGCTCCGCGCCCAGCAGCAATGGTTCCGACTCCAGAACCGGTCCCCACAGCCATGGTTCCGGCTCCAGAACCGGCCCATGCAGCCATGGTCCCTGCCCCAGTCATGGCCCCAGCAGCCATGGCTCCGGCCCCAGCAGCCATGGTTCTGGCTTCAGTACCGGTCCCAGTAGCCATGGTCCCAACTCCAGTTTCGGCTCCAGGACTGGCTTCCCGAGGCCTGTCGGCGTACCGTCCAACGCCAGCTCCCCGAGGCCTGAGGCGTGCGTGCCGACACAAGTCCCCCCTCAGGTCCCCTGTCGAGTTCCCTCTCCAGTTCCCTCTCGAGTCCCCTCTGCAGTCCCCTCTCGAGTCCCCTCTCCAGTCCCCTCTCCAGTCCCCTCTCGAGTTCCCTCTCGAGTTCCCTCTCCAGTCTCCTCTCGAGTTCCCTCTCCAGTCTCCTCTCGAGTTCCCTCTCCAGTCTCCTCTCGAGTTCCCTCTCCAGTCTCCTCTCGAGTTCCCTCTCCAGTCTCCTCTCGAGTTCCCTCTCCAGTCTCCTCTCGAGTTTCCTCTCCAGTCCCCTCTCGAGTCTCCTTTCAAGACACCCCTCCAGTTCCCTCTCGAGTCCACTCTCAAGTCTTCTCTCCAGTTCCCTCTCGAGTTCCCTTTCAATTCATCTCTCGAATCTCCTGTCGAGTTACCTCTCGAGTCCCCTCTCGAATCTCCTGTCGAGTTACCTCTCGAGTCCCCTCTCAAGACACTTCTCAAGTCCCCTCTCGAGTTCCCTCTCGAGTCTCTTCTCGAGTTCCCTCTCGAGTCACCTCTCGAGGTGTCTCTCGAGTCCCCTCTCAAATCACCTCTCGAGTCCTGTGCCGTTGGAGGCCCCGCCGACTACTCTCCTACCGGGGGTCCTGCCAACCCTGTGTCCTGTCTCGTTGGAGGCCCCGCCGACTACTCTCCTGCTGGGGGTCCTGCCAACCCTTTGTCCTGTCTCGTTGGAGGTCCCACCGTCAACTCTCCTGCGGGTCCTGTGTCCTGTGCCGTTGTAGGCCCCGCCGACTGCTCTCCTGCCGGGGGTCCTGCCAACCCTGTGTCCGGTGCCCTTGGCGGCCCCGCCAACTACTCTTCTATCGGGGGTCCTGCCAACCCCATGTCTTGTTTCGTTGGAGGCCTCAACATTACATGTCTCACCGGGGGTCCTGCCAACTCCTTGTCCTCTTCCGTGGGGAATCTTGCTGGCACCTGTCCCACCGGCTCTGGTTACTGTCCGGTCAACACCGGCTCCTGCCCGGTCCCCTGAGAGCTGTGGTCTTCGCCCCTCCTCGAACTCTGCCTTGCCCCCGGGCCGTCTGCCCGAAAACCCCTTTTTGAACTCTGCCTTGCCCCCGGGCCGTCTGCCCGAGAACCCCTTTTTGAACTCTGCCTTGCCCCCGGGCCGTCTGCCCGAGAACCCCTTTTTGAACTCTGCCTTGCCCCCGGGCCGTCCGCCCGAGAACCCCTTCCTGGTCCTCTGCTTTGCCCCCGGGCCGTCCGCCCGAGATCCCTTCCTGGTCCTCTGCTGTGCCCCTGGGTTGTCAGCCCAGACCCGTCCTCCGGACCCCCTCCACCCACCTTGGTGGCCCGAGTTTTTTTTGCCAAACTGGACCAGACACGATAGCCAGACGCAGACAATCTACTAGCAGTTAGCAGCACACAGGATCAGCTGTACGGGTGATGACCCTGCATCAGAAACCCGTCTCTTTTCGGTGCAGCAAAACAGCAGCGGTTCTTTAAAGCCTTAGCTTGATTAACAATAAACACACAAGTATAATATTAATGTTCAGGAAAGGTGTGGTGAATGGACTGAACAAATCGCCGTACATACCGATCAGGCAGAGAGGAGAGTTTCATGCTCTCGATGTTACAGCTACTTGACGGGCATCGCCAGGAAGACCCTCCGCTATACAAAACAAAACGTGACTACACGTAAGTATGCTAGAGAATTGTGAAACTTTACCTGAAGCCAGCTATTCCCCTACAACATACCTACGCCGGTGGCCGAAGCAAAACACGGCAAAAACGGAAGTGGGTAGGTCTGGGCACCAGCAAACAAGAGGCCGCCAGCTAGAAGCCTCTGCCCCTTTATAAGGGTGCCCCCTGGCGGTGATAGGCTAAAAAGAATATGCCTTACAACACTATTTACTGCTCATCCTGCTACATGAGGAACAAGTATCACAGCACCGACGGGTGAAAAATAGTGTTTTGGTAACACGGGGTGTTCAGGTAACACTTAAAGACTTTGTTATGGAACGCAAAGCAGAGTAGGGGGCTAGTAGACCCTCCTGAGGGTCCAATTGTGGATGTCATGTGAGCAAAACATGGTGAAAACCGTCTGAAACTCCATGACATTTATGAGAGGGACTGCTCGAAAGTAGAATATTTGGGATATCCATCGTAGCCAGGGTTTACGATCAGTTTTTGGGTGATTTGTACTGAGGAACAAGTATCACATCACCGACGGGTGAAAAATAGTGTTTTGGTAACACGGGGTGTTCAGGTAACACCTAAAGACTTTGTTATGGAACGCAAAGCAGAGTAGGGGGCTAGTACACCCTCCTGAGGGTCCGATTGTGGATGTCATGCGAGCATAACATGGTGAAAACAATCAGTCTAAATTAACAATCGGGACGGAAATGTTCGGATTTCCAAAGGGAGGTTCTGAGAATAAATAAAAAATCAAGAACCAAAATAATTGAACTATTCATATCTTAGACTGCACTGTAACTTTTATCTTTTAATTTTTATTTTATTAGCTTTTCTTTTTAATGACTGATTTTAAATGCCATTTTCTTAATGTCTTTCATTTTTTGTTTTTCTTTTAATGTTTCTTTTATTATCTTTTACTGTTTTTAAATTCCTTTATCTGAATGTCTTTCATTTTTGTAAAGCACCTTGAATTGCCTGGTGCTGAAAGGTGCTATATAAATAAACTTGCCTTGCCTTGCATTAAGTGTTCTTCATAATAAGACCATGATAAGAGGTTCTCCTGGGTTGAGACAAACGACTGCCCCTGGCGTCATTGGGCTTCTGCCCCAGCGGCAAAATATAATGAATAGGGATGAGATCACATTGCTAATGCTACAGTATCACTACATAAGTCATTTAACATTTAGAAGCAGTCCTGCATTGGTACCAACAGTAAATCAATCTGACAAAGATATCAGGGTTTGAGGTCTTGACATTTAGCAGTGGGTCAAGCTAACATCTGAAGAAAAAATAGTCCCTACAAAACACCAAAGTGCAGAGGTTGACTGATCAATAGTATCACACTATAGTTGTACCAGACAGCCCAGGGAATACAGTAAATGCTGAACAGTATCGTGTCTGCGTATTCACATTTTACTGGGTAAATAATGGTTAAAGAAATCCACCCAGTCAGCTTCCCACCCATTGAAGTAGAAGAACAGCTTCGGGCTGTACATCAATGTGACATCACAGATCATAGACGCCAATCTCTGAGGGCTCATTTATAAAGCTTGTATACACTGAAGATACATCCTAAAAAACTTTCACAGCAGCTCCCGTTCTCTGGCACAGATTAAGAGAACAGCAATGTGCCCTTATGTTTCCGAAGCAAGGGAGTAACACTCAAATAGGGAATACAAAGAGAGGCAATCTGTAAAAGATTATGGAAATTAGGGGAACCGTTATTTGCACCATTTAAACTTGTACTAGCTGGAGTGTGTTATATCTACGACATATGACTTTCTTGGGTGGCATATAAGATATAACATTGAATAACTAGAGTCGAATGAAATGGTCTATAGTTCAGCAGAATATCAGGGACCACAACAACCCTCATGCTTAGGTTTATAATTGTATATTATGTAAAAAAATGCACAAATGTTTCATTAATGATAAGCAATGCAATAAATGAAGGGCTGAAGATACCGCCATTTTCATTTATTTTCTATAATGTCCTGAACTATTCACTCTTGGTTTCTGCCTTTTTTATTGGATAGTGCTATGGTAAAGAGACAGGAAATGAGGGTAAAAAGCTTTTGAGCCACACAATATGTGCCAGAATGCCCCCAATGTCATTTTGACACAACCTAATAAAAAATGTATTTGTCAATTTAATAGTGAATGAATATGAGTGTATATATAAGAGGTCATAATGTCGTCATAGTGTATGTTAAGGGTCCTAAGAAGTAGGTTTAAAATGTGTTTTATTGCAGTAGTGGGGATTTGGCTTTGGAACTGAAGATACACCGGTTCATGTCACGATCGGACCAAAAATACAGGTGGGTGGAGACTGAGAGGTGCCAGTTCACTTCCTGGGCAATGCTGAGGTGTCCTTTAGCAAGGCACCGAACCCCCAACTGGTTCTTGGGGCCGGAGAAATTGGCAGCCTTCTCGCTTTAAAAGGAGTCAAAAACTGAATTTCCCCTTGGCGATTTATAAAAGTGCCATCTTCTTCTTCTTCTGCAAATATGAGCTTTAGCAGTACTGGATGCCATATTATACATTGTGTCCAATAACTAAAACACTGTTAACAATGGGAAATGTAACTAAGAGAAGTGTACATATTGCTGTGCACTCTTTCCTGTGTTAATGTGTGTCTTAATGCTTGATCCATTCACTAATACTTATTTTGGCTATCAAATGAAAACATTCATATATTATTTAAAGGTGGGGTAGGTACATTTGAGAAACCGGCTCGAGATCGCTAGAATTTGAAAATACACAACCGGAGAAAATCTGCCACGTCCTTATAGAGCCCCTCCTCCAACACACACGAACGCGCACATGACCAATGATGGCACGAGATAAGTTTGTGCCCCGATGGAAGGCTGACAGGCAGGTAGGCCATCCAATCCGTTTACTTTTTACAGTATTACGGCTTCTACAGATGACATTTTTTTATGGATTTTTTGTCAAAGCACTTAAGATATTCATTGCTATCGGGATGTTAAGAGCATTCCATGGAATATAACAAAAAGTGTATCTCGAGCCGGTTTCTGAAACTTACCTGCCCCACCTTTAATGATTTGGCTTTAAACCAAAGGCAACTGCATCTTAAGTTGCTTTTTTTTGTTTGTTTGGTTGAGAAATTATTTTTGATATTTTTCTGTCTTCTGATGCAAGTTCAAGACATCTTAATTGTCGTCAGAGTACTGAGACTGAGATTGTGGCATTTTTAAAGTTTCAATTTGGGTGGTGATAGATTAAGGCTAATTTATATTGATTTATTTTATAAATTGTTGTCTCTGCAAAGCAATTGGAAATGAAAAACTAAATAAAATGTATTTAAATGCTGAAATGATTTTACCTGGAGACATTTCTGGGCCAACCAGCAAATCTAGGGCTACAAAATATGCACATGGCGATGATGGACACCATTTTATTTTGGATACAATTCTATTTTATGAGGATATATGAACTTTTTTTAAACAAAATAAAATAAAAATGTCACGTTAAAGACGACAGGGAATTTAATATAATGCTCAGTTACAGAAACGTACTACAGTACAAATATGACATTAACAAGCGTGTTTTCATTGTACTTGATATGGGGAGCATTAGAAGAGTGAGCATAATATATAAATAACATAAAGAATGCAGGAATATGGCTCATGTCAAAGTAGATAGATAGACATGCACACAAAATTGGAAAATATAGGAGATTGAAAAATCTAAATAACTTACTGATTCATCCTTAGTAGTTCCGTCAAAGTCAAACCAAAGAACTTCAGTTCTGATATTTTACAAGGTTTGAAATGTTGACCTTGGAATATTATGAAAGTGTACGTTATTGCCAGAACTCGGTGCCAAACATCGTCATCCCTTCTGCTTTAATATAAATCACAAGAAACATGTCTTAGTGATGAAGTTGAAGTCTTGAGTCAGTTCTGCCTTAAAATATTTGTTAAAGATATGAACATTTCGAATGTTTATGACTTATGCTGCATTTTCTTTTCATTATTCATTTATTTTCATATTTAATTTAATCTCACAGTAAGAGCTATCTATGACACTGATGACTGACATTTTATTCCACTTTCTTTCACTGAAACCTTGAATAATATATGTTATTGGATAGCTCAATAGCTCAACCCAACTGAGCTGAAACTGCAGATACATCAATGTCGGCTGGTTGTTCTATAGCCCACCCTATACAGTAAGTGTGCAGACAAGTGAGCTAACACAAAACGAGTGTTCAGGACAAACACAATTACTTTCTGCCTACCTTTGGGAATGGCTTCAATTCTGGCTGGCTGCTCTCCACAAAATGTGGCTGATCAGCTACATTCATAGGAATTAATCATGAATCAAATGAACCGGACCTGAGTGTATTCACTGCAGTTGGACAGCTTGCAAAAATTAAAATAATCATCTTCCAACTCTAATTCGAGTCACTGGGGTTTCAAAGAGAAATCAACTCTCATCATCATCATCATCATCATCATCATCATCATCATCATCATCATCATCATCATCATCATCAATCAATACGCGGAGTACAGGGGATACATTCAGCAGACTCCTGTTCAATTGCTCCACACGTTCTTTGTTGAATTAAAGCAAAAGTGCCTAATTTCCACACTTGGCCAGTGAGATACAGGCTTCCCAAATCTATGTATTTTCGGCCTTAATCTATAAATCATGGTCAATGTTACAAGTAGAATATATTTTAACAGTCATTCATTATACAGCTACATTGTTGACTAAATCAGTGGCTATAACGAAAACCTACTTTCTTATGGGCCAAAGATGTATACACTTTTATTGATCTGGAAGAGTTTTAGTGAAACATGCAATTGCAGACAGTTGGACACTGAGCAATCGCTACAAAGTATACCTTTTTTTCAATATGCTTTTAGTTTTCCAAATATACATTATTTAGAAAGTACCCCCGCCGTACCCCCACTTATTTGGAGCATGATCTTTTTTTTAATAGTCTAATAAATATAAAAGCATTGCCAGTGTTATCAGTTGCAAGTGTGTATTTGTTGTAATAATGACAAAAACATAATACATTTCACAGTAATTATAATAAAAAAATAAAAACGATTTCCTTAAAAAAATTATGATACGTCATCACGCTCGTGACCCCGCGGAGAGCCGGGGGTGTGTCAGTGACACACCCACGGCGAGTCAGCTCGCCGCCCGCCGATTTTGCGGCAGCTCTTTCCCTCAAGAACGCTAACGAAAAAGCTCTATAATGGCAGGCAAACAATTTTTACTTGACTTATTTTCTAAAAAGAATATAATTCACAAGAAGAAAGAGGCTAGCAGCACCGAAGCTACAAGTGAAGCTGCTACTAGTACTACATCATCAGAACAGCCGCCAGTGGCGTTTTCTCCTGGAGGCCAAGGGAAGCCAGGCTTCCCCTGTTTTTCGGATTGTAGTTATAATTTTAATAAATAAATAAAAACACTTCGTTTAGTTTCGGAAATTCTTTGTTGTGTGTTGCTGCCGGCCCGTCTCTCCCCCATTCTCATTGAGTATTTTACAAAGAGTGAAACAGCGCCCCTCTACATGTTATGGTGAAACAGTAGATTGCACTCTCTGTTGCGAGAGGAGGCCAGCCGAATCTGGCTTCCCTTGGTGAAAAAAAATTGAGAGATTGACCAATCAGACAAGGCTCACGTCATGCCCCTGCCAACCTGTGATTAGTCAGGGCCATGGCAAGGGAAGCCAGAGGCCTCTGGCTTCCCTTGCCTCACAATCCAATCAAATCGCATCAACTTAGTGTTGCAGTGACGCGTCCTAAAACCCGGAAGTAAGCTGCGCTCGGTTTCCCTCGACAAAAAAGCAATGGGATTTCTCCATAGGATTTTGGAAAATAGCTTGAAATAAGGTCAGTGGAAAACGAACCGGTTAGATACATGCACGTTTTGTTCAGTCAGATAATATCAACATGTCTACCCTACTTTTATAATTTTCTAATCATAAATCTAATCGATAGAAGATAGATAGCGTCACTGCATCACTCTCATCGCTGTTAGCAAGTAGCAAGCAACTGAAGCAAGTGCAATTATGGAGGGTGGAGATTTGGAGTATTTAATCAAAAATAATTGTACTAAACTTCCGCTACAGCAGCAACAACAAATACAATCTGATGACAGGCCAATGCCCAAACTGGAGCAGTGTACAGCGAGGAAAAAAGGAGCGAATCGGACGTAAAACGTTACAGGTCTCCTGATTTAGTTTGTTGAATGAATGCGTGCGTGCGGACCTGTTAGATAACAGGCGTGTGTAAGTCCTGCATCTGTATGATACAAATGTGTGTAAAATGATACCGGGTGCTGTAATCACTCATCTGGTTACGTTGTTATATTGACCACCACACTCCTGACCCAAAAGAAAGGACGTATTATTGGCTTCTCCTAATTTTTTTCCCACGCCACACTACTGAGAGCCGCCTAAAGATGTGGATAATGCTAGCACTAACGTTAACATTAGCTGCGCTAGCAACGTTCCCCTAGCTAGCTCAAGCTCACCTTTCCCAGAGGTATGGACGGAGGAGATGTGGCGGAGGAAACAAGAGGCATACCCGTGGATACACTGCAAAGCTGGGAAACTGGGCTGCAAAGTTTGTTCATCCATTTCGGATTTATCAGTCTTCAAATGCAAGGTGTGTGTGTGTGTGTGTGTGTGTGTGTGTGTGTGTGTGTGTGTGTGTGTGTGTGTGTGTGTGTGTGTGTGTGTGTGTGTGTGTGTGTGTGTGTGTGTGTGTGTGTGTGTGTGTGTGAAAAGCAGCGCTGTCTGCTTATTTGCAATGTAGGCTAGGCCTAATCAGAATAATTTCAAGTCCAGATTCAATGTTGTTTGCATAAGTAGACTATATTTTTCGTTTCGTTTATTTAATAAGTTAATTTCAGGACAACTTTGGGAATTTTGTTTGTTTGTTATGAGTTTTAAAGAGAGAGAGAGAGAGAGCGCGCTGTCTGCTTAGTTGCAATACTGTAGCTTATGCAATTTAGGCCTATAAATTGTTTATGTAACTTATGTGCCTGTAGTCCATGGTTTTGAGTCTGTGTGTGTGTTGAGCGCAGCGCCGTCTGCTTTTTGCAGTACAGTAACTAGGACTAAGCATATCCGGTAGTTTCTGTCTGTTTCTGTCTGCCCGTTTTGTGAGTGCACTGCGCGCATGCGCACTTGTGTGGCATTGTTTGGGATGACCTAATTAAAATAGCGTGCGTCCCCCCAGTAAAAAAATCCCCACTACACCACTGACCATGTCATGGTCAGTGCTGTAGTGGGGATTTTTTGTGTGGAATGCTGAAAACGTATATCACCCTCAACCATCTGCATCTTGGCTATGCAACAGAATTAGCGGGACAAGGTGCTAATAAGGTTGTAGCCTACTACACATGCTGGTTTTCTTCACTTTTTTAATAAACACACCACTGAACTGGTTTATTTGATTGGGTTAATTAAGCAGTCTGTAATAATTGTGTAGCGCAAACGGTAACCTTGAAAGCTAGCTAGCTAACCTGTCTTCTGACGCAAGTTCCAAACATCTTAATAATCGTCACAGTATTTCAATTGGGATTGTGGCTTTTTGTATTATTTTCTCTGCTTTTGATAAATAAAAGCTCATTCATATTGAAATATTCGTAATGTTTGTCTCTCTAAAGAAAATGCTCCAACAAGCTTCAATGGAAATGATCCCTTTCTAAGCTACCTGCTGTTTCTCTCGTGTAAACAACATTGTACACATATAAGTTTTAAAGCTTTATATTTGTGTTGGCTTACTTACTTATTAATGTACCACTAAACGGTTGTATCATCCATTTGTTTCATGGGGTTAATACAACAAACACCTCCAGTGAGGATACAGAAGCCGTACGCAGTTTAAGAAAACGCTGCAAAGTCAACATTTACACTTGCAAGTGTTCAGAGTTATACACATGGAAGTATACTAAGGGAATTATCCAAATTGAGACACTACATTTGTGCAGGAAATAATGTTTAAACACCACTGACATGCTCTATTTGATAATATGAGCTTTACCTGGTCACTTACCTTCTACATTATGCTGCCTTTTTTTCCATTCTCTGCATCTTCCTCTGCCTCCCCTGGGATGTCTACATTGACAACCTCAATATGATCCCCCGACAATTTATTTTATTGTTTTGATCTCGCACTTCGAATGAATTACCCATGTATGTTGCAGAAATGTCACGACAGTGTCTGAGTAACAATGCAGTTTACAGTGTGCAGTCTTCTCAGCTGTTATTTTCTCTCATCGCCTTCTCTTCCTCTCTCTTTGATGCCTGCATTCAAAAACACTAAGACATACACTTGTTCTGTTTTTGTGCTTAGAAGGATTGGCTGTTTTTTATTTTGTATAGAATGCTCCAGAATTATTTCCCCCCCTCTCCATGTGGTGATAAATACATCTATCATGACTGGATGCTGTAAATGAGTGACAGTATAATAGCAACATTGGGATTACAGTAATGTTTTTTCTACTTTTTACTTTATCAACAGGATTTTTTTCTCCGCAAATGGTAATTGGTTGCAAGAGGCAATGTTGAGAAAAGGCAACTACACAAATATTCCTTCCACAGCATCTATAGCCAAGAGGCACATTTGTTTGAAACAATCCGCGAATACTAATGACATTTTATCTGTGATAATACTTTATTATAGCCCGGGCTCATATTCCTCATCTGGTCGTCTCTAATTTCTCCCGGCCTTGCCTGCGGGCTCTCTCATTCTTTCTCGTTCTGTTTTACCAACAGCCAGAAGGAAAGCCAACACGTCTTTATTTGTTAAAAATGTAACATTAGAATGTGTGACGACCCCTCCACACCACGTGGGGTGCCGTCTGTTTGTGCGTGTGTGTGGTTTGTGGGTGTTCGCAGGTTCAGGTGCTGATGAGCCGCACCTGTGGGCGGACGCCTACCTGATGAGCTACACCTGATGAAGCGGGATAAAGAAGGAGCCCAGCCGGTTGCGTCGCTCTCACTCCTCTGGGCACTCTCTCTGCGCCAGCTTCAGGGACTTGTTGCTGGTGTCCATTTAGTTGTTGTGTTTAAACAAATAAACTATATATTCTTATCTCTCGTCTCGCCTCCCTGCTTTATGTTACAGCCCACGAGCCGGGTTGTAACAAATGGAACATGAATATTACGTATGCTTATGATCGGTTGGGTACCTACAAGGACAAAATGGGCCGTGTGAATATATATTGTGGGAAAGAAAGCCCTTTGACTGAAAACCTTTTCCTACTTGATAAGTGCATAGAATGGCTTTAGTAAATAACAGCAAATGGTAGTATTTGCTCAACTAAGCACAACTCAAGTCAAGCAAACAATTCACTGACAATATAACCAATGCCTTTTCACAATATCTAAGTTTCTTTCTTGCCCATCTCAAAATGGACTGGGACATCAACGGCTTTTTAAAGGTGGGAACTGTTGGCCGTCCCTCAGAAAAAACTTGGAACAATGTTCAAACATAGCCCCCTCATAGTTAACTTGCTGAGTTTTGATTAATTACTAAAGTGCTATGTTATTTGATCCGATATATATATATATATATTTCTGTTTGACATAACTTCAGACTATACACAATTAAAATGTGGTTTAGAAAAACGTATGTATCTATATAATGACTCTAGGAATGTTGGGAACACAGTGAAATTCATCATAACTGCTGTACCTTTGAAATGTTTCTCTAACTAAATCACACACATTTTTGTAATTGTATGTAGTATTTTGATAACTTGTGAACTGTTTGTTTACTTCCATTCAGTGACTTTTGAGTCACGCTTGGGATGACTCAAGGCTGTGGCTCAGTGGGTAGTGTGCTGGACTTAGAATCAGGGGATAGCAAGTTCGAGTCCCACTGTAGTCAGCATGTCGTTGTGTCCCTGGGTAAGACACTTCTCCCAGAAATTGCTCCTGTGGGGATTGTACACAGTATTGAATGTATGTAAGTCGCTTTGGATGAAAGCATCTAATGTAATGACTGTCTCCAGTATTTTGATTAACACTGAATCAACAAAAGTTCAGTGCAATGAAATGTTACTGCACTATGACCCAGTAACATTTCATTTCACTTGGTGATGTTTAGATACAACAAAAAATTGGGAAATACATATCAAGGGAAGCATTTTTTATCACCAATGTGTTTCTACTTAAAGTCTGTATAAGTCCTTGGATGTGTGGGTAAACACCTGGAGGAGGAGACCCCTGTTCATGTTGTTGTGACTTATTACAGTTGCTATAACATAAAGTCCCCTTTCAAAGTCTTAACAAATATTTGTGGGTACTTTGGTTACAGCCTTTTGCGAATATTCACCACCAAATCCATACACAGCTGTCTAGATAATTTTACTCATCTTCTAACAAAATGACTAGCCTGGCAGCTCAAGTACTGTAAGCAGCATTTTTCTTCAGTAAAATGAATTAGATTGCACCTTTAAAGCAGTTCCTCAGATACATATTGCTTAGTACAATTAAATTGGACCACCTCAAGTGAACCTACCTGGAAGACATTACACACAGTTAATTAAAAACATCTTCATTAAGAAGTCACCTTATGCACTGCTCAATTTGTTTATAGTAGTAATTAAAATCATTGGACTCTTCAGATGTCTGTTTCTTCTTTATTGTGACTGCGCCAGAGACAAACATGGTTTAAAGCTTGCATAAATGCTGCCTATTCTTTGAGTTCTTATATTTAAATAAGGTTATGTTTATTTATTTAGGAAAGTTTAGGTTAATATATGTTTATTTATATAGCACATTTCGTACAAAGGGGCAATTCACATGCTTTACATTAGCATTTACACACAAGAAACAAATCATTGAAACAATACGAAAACGTGAATGGAAAAGCATTGTTAAATAGAAAGCTTGGGTTGGGGAGGAGCTGAGATGTTCTGGAAGTGTATTCCTGATCTGCCAAGCATAAACACGAAAAGACCCTGGGATCGATTGGGATTTCAGAGCTCTGGATGGTGTGTAACAGAGCAGCACAAGTAGTGTGGTCCCAAACCATTGAGTGCTATGACTGTTACCAGTCACATTTTGAAGTGAATTATTTGAGGTGCTAGAAGCTCGTGCAGGGCCGCAGTGATTTGATCTACTCGTTTTGTTTTTAGTCAGCACACTGGCTGCAGAATGAGTTGCCGTTGTCTGATTGATTTTTCACAGAGACCTGCAAATACACTGTTACAGTAATCACGCCTACTGAAGACAAAGACATGAACAACATCATCTACGTCTTGTTGCGACATGAATGCTTTCAGTCTGAAAAGGAAATAAATGATAATGCAAAAATACGTAGTTGCTGAAAAAAAGAAATGTAAGATTAGTTACATGACTATTGAGAATTGTTTCCTCCTTTTGTAAACTGATAGATTGCAATCCTTCTAGTAAGCGTTTATACAATCATAATTTTATGGTGGTCAGACAATCCTGTAACCAGATTGTAAGAATTCTGTATTCTCTCTAAGTGAAAGCCACATCAATTGTTTCATTGGAAGTGGTTATCCTTGATGGTTCTACAATAACCTTTTAAAGTCCAAATGGTTGATGTAACTGACAAGTACTGAAAATAACAGCACATATGACATATCTAATCTTTGCTTGAGGTTATATCATTGTTCCCTGTTATTTTCTATACATATTATACTTTATTTTCCTCAAACTTTAACATTAAAAGGAAACAAACAGTCAGCAGTATTAGCTATGCTCTCTTGCAAAAAAGACAATGGAAAAGCAAAAAGAGTGTGCCAGGTCGATTATATATTTCTAAAGGTATTCCCACATACTATCTAATGCAAATTGTGAGTATGATATCACTATTATTTTTACAGTATTATAATAGTATTACCTGATGTTTTTGCCACATTATTACAAAAATAAAACACTATTTAAAATGTATTATCACCCTTCTTTTATTGTTATTGTTATCAAAGCCTGCAACTGACCCTTTATAACCCCAGCACTGCATCATCAATAATGCAAAGTGTCTTAGTTATTTACCACTATATTTCCTGCTTTATATAATCTTTTTTTTTTAACTACTGTCTGTTTTTCTTCATATTTACTCAGCAGTAAGGACAACTGAGGAAAATAAAATTGTTTTAAGAATGTCCTGGGAAAAGGTTTTTATGTAAACGGAAGTGTACCGAAGAACTTTGGATTCACTGTAGTTCACTTAAATCACTCAGTAAAAGGGAAAAAACAAATTAAATATTTCTACCTTTTCATTTTTTTGACATTCAAATGTGATTTTCCGGCTAGATGAATATTTCAAGCAGAAAGGCTTTGATAGAGTGCATTTCAGAGTTGTGTCACTGTACAATGGGTTTGGTGGGCTCCATGCTTGAAGCACTTTGGCGGCAGAGTGGCAGAGAGAGAATGGCTGCCGTCCAGCTGAGATAATGGAATTGGTGTGTTCTCCCTGAGCTGCGCTCCTGGCTGGAGTTAATTCTGTTAATAGCAGGAGCTTCTACAGTCAGACCCATTCCCCGGCTTGGGCAGTGCTCAGAGAACACAAAAGGTGGCCTCTGTAAGATGAGTGATGGATGTATAATGGATTAACTGAAAAGTGGCACGTACAGCTTACAATTGTTCTTGAAGCTGCTAATGTGTAATAATAAAGGACTTGGCGTTCTAATTTTAAATCCAATGCCATTCATTAACGGGCAACTACTCTATACATTACTGCATTGAGTGCATGTAACAGCTCAGCATGGAGAAACATCAGAATCCTGATAACTCATCGGTATAGCCAGCAGGTATCTTGGTCAGAAGTCCTCTTTTTTCAAAGTTCATTTAGCAGTAGAAGTTGAGTGACAAAAATGTTTCACAAGTAGCCATGTTGGGAGCTAGTTTTGAGTTTCTTAAAACGTTAATCATTCTCAAATGTTATTGTTGGGTTTGGTTCCTAGTTTGGTTTTTCGGCTAATGCAATTTCCATGTTTTGCTCACCACATATACTTTTTAAAATCAACCAGGGCTAACTAGCATATGATTGGTCATTCGTTTAGAGAGCACAATTGGAAACCAGCCCCCCTCTGATACCAACATCGTGTCCTTATGAACAGATTCTGCCGATGAATGTGGCGAGCCGTCAGGGCCCTCTAAGCCCTCTCTGGGTTAACCCTAACCCTAACCCTAAGATATTCTACAAAATAATATTTAAAAACATAAACAAAAAATATATATAAAAAAAATATTTTTTTAGCTACAGTATATTAAAACATTAGTTTTACGAAAATAACTTGATTTAATTGTATTTAAAATAACATTTCCAAAGAAATAAATCCTTCGAATCTGCCTATTCAGTATCTGTTTTAATGTGAAGGGTTAAATGAAAGAAGCCCGTCTCTGTGAGGTGAAGAGAGGAGCTGATTGGTGGTCCAGCTGTAAATTCACAGAGGGCCCAGCTATAGTAACTCAACGAGAGAGTAATGTCAAATGACAGTACAATTGACCAATCATATCTTCCCTCTAAATGGGTGGGTTTTATTATCACGGACTTTATTGCAAGTTCCGCCCGCTGTGAAGCTTTTCTTGTTTCCATGACAACAACAACTTCCTGTCAACAGCGTAAACTCGCCTTCAAAATAAAAGCATGCCAAATTACACTTAAGACATACAACTGCAACGAAAGTAACAAACAAAATGCAAAATCCTTTTCAATTTCAAAGAACACAAATTGGATTATTTACAGGTGTTGTTTTGTGTGATAGAGGGTCGCTTTCATTGATGCGTTTTGCACCCTTTGCCATTGTTTTGATATTCCGCTGAAGTATACGCTGTGACGTAATAACTCATTTTTTTTTTTTTTTCAAGGGAAGGGGTGGGGGTCAGAGGGCCTAGGTATAAAAGTCACGGGTCGCCACTGTCACATAAAATGTCTCCTCGCCCTTTTTGTGCGTCAAAATCAGCAATAGTCTTTCCCCCAAGTCCTTGCTTTTTAAATGATAGGAACATCTCCCTGCACATTGAACTCATGAGGAAGACGAGCAAAGAAACAATTTAGAGAGTCCCTTCCACTGATGGCTGAGGATAAAAGCAGCGCTATAGTTAACCCTTTCAAAAACCCCTGTTCAAGTCAGGTCAATTTGATTTATACAGCCCAATATCACATATCACAAATTTGCCTCAGGGGGTTTTACAATACGTACAGCAGACGACACCCTCTGTCCTTGGATCCTCGCAGCGGATAAGGGAAAACTTAAATGAGGGAAAGAAAATTGGATCCCTCTCCTAGGACGTACTATAGATGTTGTGTGTACTGAATAAACAACATAACTATTGATGTATGTTTACCCTGACAGCATAATGCCATTGATTCTTGATGGTTAACTTCAAGGCTTCAGCTAGTTTCATCTAGGATCTGACTGTGTTTGATTCGTTCTCATAACCCATAACACACACAGTACTGTATGTTTTAATCATGGCAGCCAAATAGATTGTGGCTTTTAAAGAATCTTCAGTCAAATTAAATGAAACATGATCAAAGTCCACAGTGTGATTGATCATTTCCTTAGTTTCTTTCTGATGTGAGTTTAGATCAGTGCCAAAAAAGAGCTTAAATAATTTAGATTAGCAGCTTTACCTTCATTATCTGTTTGAATTGGTCAATGTAATGCTTAGTTAAGGTGTATGTGCACCCGTCCGCTGACAAAAATGGGACCCCTCCACCACCTGTTTAATAGGGCTAAGTTCCAACTTACTTTGCTCAGAGTTAAAAGGGCACTTTTATGTTTTTTTGCGGTTTTTCCTTTCCTGTTCTGTTATATATTTTGTGCATGTGAATGGTCTTCAAAGGGTAACATCCCAAAGTTCACGACAGAGGGAGTTTCTCTCCCACACACTCCCCCCCCTGCCTGAAACGCTTCCATTGACATCCTCTGTTTGCTTTCATAACATAATGAGATCACTATGTCACACTTGTGCTTCTATTGGCTAGCACCCCAACACACTTTAGGGGTTATGCTAAGAGCAGACTGGGCTCTGGTTTCAGACAGAGGGTGAAAAGAGGTGCTGCATCACAGTCAGTATGAGAAAAATAAGATGATTTTTGAACATTAAAGCATGGAGACATGTCCCAGTAGAGACACAAAATGTATGACACCTGAAAATGAGCACAGTAGGGCCCCTTTAAGCAGGCTTTAGCTAACACTAGTTATATTTTGTAAATTATATTATCCTTATCTCCCTCAAGTGGGTTAACAATTAATATTAATAACATGCATCATTGTCTCTCTTGGTTTATTTATTGTTTTCATTAGGAAAGTCAATGACAATGACTCCATTTATTTATTATTGTCAAAAATACTTTAGCACCGATGCATTTGTTTTTACTTTACCACAATTCAGAACCACTTAATTTACACATAGTATAATATACAGAGCATTGCAAGAATGGAATTACCTCCAAAATCCCATTGAACAATGTTAGATATATCTTTTTTAAAAGATAATTATTTTTAAATACTTAACGTTAAAAAACTAACGTTAAGTATTTATTGGTGTTTAATCTTCTCATGGGCGTAGATGATGCAATCTAACACAATCTCTGATATATTTAAAATAAACAATACTGTTTTGAACATATTGTCCTCAGTCATGGTCATGTTATGTCAATTGTCTGTTTGCTTGTATTCAACATGTGTCTTTGTTCAAGTTCAAAATGGAGCTGCTAAGATGCAAGAATGATTTCAGAATTGATCTGACATAATGTATTATTGTTTCCTACATTTCTTTTGTATTTGTGTTGTTCATATTCTGTCATTTGACAAGCATTGTGTATAGTTTGTGTATTGTGATGAGTGTCTGCATTGTCACCATGTGTGCTGTGTTGAGCCCAGAAATAATAACTGCTGCCATGCACAAGCTAATTGGTAACTACAAAATGAACAAACAAACAAACTATAATGCCATGTGAAATACATTATACAGTGTGACTTTGTTTTTATGCCTTTTCTTGTGTTTGAATTGTTGTATAAATCCAAAATGCCTATTTTTCCACCTACTTTCAGCCAGACAAACCACACAAAGACACGGCAAAGACTATTGTGTGCCAACATACAGACATGTCTTTCAGCCATGACACCTTGACATGTTATGATTACCTGAAAATTGGCAGCTAATAGCGTGCCCCCTTTCTGTCAACCTGGATCTTGCAGAAACATTGCAAATCCTTCCTTTTGTTCTCTTGCTTATAATATAAAAGTGCATTCAAATGCGCAGCGTGGTTTCCATAAATACATATCGATGACACATGCCAGCCGGGAAGATTAGAGTGCAGTTTTGATCGCTGTCAAAACCCATTCTCCATCAGCTGGAGCAGAAGCTATAAATGAGGCTCATTGTTTTGGGCTTAGGTCAGAATATGAATTATGCATGATGTGTACACACTAGAGAAGAAATCTCCCATAATCTTCACCTCAAGTTAATTAACCCAGACAAACATTACGGATCGCCAGAGACTCTTATCGCCGACTGCCTGAATACAGAGGAGATTGGTCCCACATCTGATATGATTTTAAACTCTTTGCAACCAAACAATCTGTTTGCCCTATTGTCAAACAGATCCCCTTTTTTCCACATGACGATCTGAAGGAGATGGATGTACATTCTCGCTAATTACAGCAATTATTACTCAGCGGTGATATAACAAGCTCTCAAACAATTACCCCCGTCTCCCCTTCCTCTCTTTCCATCTCTTCCTCCCACACAGTCTCGCCAGAAGTATTTCACTGCGCAAATATATGCTTGCCATTTATTCCAGCTCATGAGGAAAAACTACAAGCATATCATTCTTTATAGTGCACGCCAACATGGAAACTAAGCAAGACCAGCACCAGGGAGCCAACTCCACATCCTGCTGAGCACAAGATGTTGGAATGGTGACATTCTCTATTATGCCATATTTACAAGACTGCTGACTAAACCTTCGCTCATGCCTTACATACAGAGAAAGGAAATACTGCCTGGAGTGCATAGATGCACCTTTAACACACTGACTCCAGAGATAGTGTTCAATATTTGTATTCCTTATTTAACAAGACATGTTTGCTAAAAAAAACAATCATTTTTTCAGGAATAACTATAGGGGAATGTGTAGCCTCACTCATGGCTTGCAGCTACAAAGAAACACTACAGCCTTGTCTTGCCTCCGAGGAGATCTACTGCCGCACTTTCCCCATGCCTTGTTCAATGCCCTGCTCAGGGGCATGTCAGCGATGGTGGATGACAGAGGGGGAGATCACTTCTCTATCAGTTTCCTGACCACCTTGCTGCTGAAATAGCTCTTTTTCTTTGCACACACTTGTCCTTTAACACCATACATGCCTTGAAAAAAACGTCCTGCTGATAGACGTTTGACATAGCATGTTTTGTAGTTAAGATATTTTGCATTTGCACATTTGTCATTCGCAACCTTCTTTTGCACTGTTTTGTTTCTATTTTTATTTCACTGTTTATTTATTTTTATTTATTTAATCGTTTATTTGGCAGGGACAATGCACAGTAATGAACACTTAAAACATTGAAATGTGTCAAGCGTAACAGTGCCATATTTAGCTTTGAGCTAAAGTCCCTCACATAAAACATTTAAGAAGTTTACATTTTACAAACATTACAAAAACAAAATACATGATATGCAAAAGGTGCAAGGGAGCAAGAGCAGCATACACAAGTTTGTGACATGGTAATACAATATAGCAGCTACAGTACGACATATAAAGTGCAAGAGAAGATACAAGAGCTGCATACAGTGCAAGAGGAGATACCCCTGTATTAAAGTGCATTTAGCAGTGATTGCACATCTGTTTGTTTCTCAACCATTCTCTGAGTTGACCTTTGAAACTATTGAGAGTGGGACAATCCCGTATCTCAGTTAGGAGGCTATTCCACAATGAGCTGCCTTTAATGGAAAGGACATTTTGTCCAAAAGTGGTCCGTCTGCGCCATGGTGGACTTCACAGTCTCTTCTGGTTTCTGACCTAGTGCAGCGTCCAGTGTCCTTTTTGTGGATGAATTCCGCTAAGAGAGGGGGGGACAGTCCATGTAAACATTTATAAATAAAGCACATACTCTTAAAATACTTAAAATTGTCAAAGCTCAAGAAATTGTGTTTTTCAAGGATGGTACAGTGGTGGTATGAACTTGGCTTTCTGTCAAACACTTTGATAGCTCTCTTGTACAGCTTGGTTTCAGCTGTTCTATTGGTTTCAGGTTTGTGGCTATCTCTTTATTGTCTACGTTTTCTTATGTTGCTTTGTTGGAGGAGCCAGACATGTGTGATCCATTGCCCAAATTACTTTGGAGCTTTTGTGCATAAGATATGACAAAAACAGCCTTTGAATCTTGCAGCAAGTTCACAATATGCACTGTCATTTGCTGAAAGAGATGTCTGGAGAACAAGTTTGAAAAAGCGATTCCTCTCTAGAAATGTTTGGACCTTCATCAAAGAGCTAGCCTTCACTCACTTTTTGTCTTCAGCCAGCATTCAGTGTTCCACATGGCAAAGGCTGTCGAGGGCCTGTGGGGGAGTGAAAAGTGAGTACAATTTTGAGGCACCTCACATCCATTTATTCTTTTCTTCCTGCAGCTATTATTGTATGAAAGTGCTGTAGACAGCTTTTGCACTGCACCTGACATTCTCAAACAATGGGACACTTACCTGACTTTTGCACATTGAAATGATGCCTGCATGATTACATTAAAGATCCATGTCCTCAAGGATAAAAGAGGAAAGACACCTTTAGAACTTGAAACTCACTTAAAAGTTAAAATTAGAATTTAAAATTAGTTAACTTAAAATTAGTACACATGCCCGTATAGAGACTTGTGTGTTATGATATATTTTAATGTGAATGTAAATGTGTTCTCAGATAAGTACAATAGTGCTTAATTCCTGCCTCAGTATTCCCATGTCCAGTCGGCTAATTTGCAATTGTTTCCTTATGAGAGGAGAATAATTGTCATTTTACACCAACACCCCAAACCTGTTAAGCCCTGTTTTTTTTTTTCACGACACTGTGTCTCAGGGCATCTTAATATTTAAAAACTATTAATGTGTTATACCAGATTAACGAAAAGAATCTCAGCTAACTGACAATACGAACCATTTTTACAGAAACAAAACACAAGTCTCACAAGAAGCGTTAGCATTAGCCCTTAGCTAAAACGGGCAGATGCTACTTCCGGTGCTAACTAACAAAAACGATCTTTAAAACTTAATATTTTCTGCACAAACTACATATCATCTAAAAGCTGATACTCCACAGATTATTTGGTTATAAGTATCATCACTGTAGGACACAAACTTACTGAGCTAGCAGCCAGAACAGAGAAGAAAAAAACAACACTTTTCAAAACCATAACAATAATTATGTCTTACCGTTGCTGTTTTGTGATCAAAGCTCGTGTTCAAGGGAATAAAAACGCTGCTTAAAGTTAATCCAATGTCTCTTAGTCACTTTAGAATTGTTCCTGATAATCTATCATTACATTCATGGCAGCAGAGTAGGTATAAAGTTTCGCAGTCCCGAGCTAACGCTGTCTCACGTGCTGTTTACGCAAACCTCTCTCTACTTGACGTAAGTGTTTAGCGGGACTTACTAACTGGCACTCGATTCTATTGGCTCTAACGGTTCAGAAAAGGTGTCACTCACCCAAATCAACCAATGGGTTCCAAATATATGATCCTGCGTAGTATAAACTACGCCTGCTCCGGCTCCATTACCCATTACGCAGCCAGAAGGGAGAGCTTCACCACAGAGCAGGTGCTAGAGATGCTAGCTGACGATAGCTATGATCATACCAGATGACTCTTCGTCGGATGATGAAGATCTCCTCCAGCCAGACCTGGATCCGGACAGTAGTGATTCGGATGTTGAATTTACATCACGGGAAAGGTATGTAATCTCTCTGTTTTTATATATTACTTTTGTGTTTGGTGAAACTGCGTCACAGTGCTAGCTTAGCCAAGAAGCTACAGGAATGATTAGGCAAAATGCTAAATAGTGTTACTTGTCTTTTTGGAGTTACATTTTCTAAATGAATGGCCAGTGAATTCATATATATATGTGTTTACTTATTTATTTGGTGTAATATTATTCATTTATTGTCCAATATTATCCTTTTTATATATTACTTTTGTGTTTGGTGGAACTGCATCACAGTGTTAGCTTAGCCAACAGGAATGATTAGCCAAAATGCTAAATAGTGTTACTTGTCTTTTCCAATATTATCCTGTATAAGCCAGTGAATTAATCTAATCTCTTTGTTTTTCCACATTTGTTAGATGAGGTGTGACCCCAGCAGGACAAAGCCACACACCCAGAAGACTTTCAGGGAGCAGCTTGCTGCAGAATTGTTGGAGTTTGCTGAAGGCCCTGCTGAAGGCCCTGCCCTACAGTGTGGTTTTATTAACAATATTTTAAACATTTTTTTAAAATTAATTTTGGGTGGAATGAATACCTATAGTGATGATTCAATGTAATACAATACTTTTTATAGTCTGGTACCTGAACAAGGTCAAATGGCACTGATGGAACCAAATGTGCCCAAATGTGCCCAAAGCTTATTCCGCCTGGACTTTATTTACATAAACCTCTCTAAAAAGGTCAAATGTCACTTGTTTTGCCTCAATCTTGATACAGGGTACTTATTATATGTTATACTTTGGATTCCTAAAGCTTTTAGGCTACTAACCCATCATTCAAGGTTGGTATTCACTATAAGTAATGGGTTTTCTTTAGGCGGAGACAGGAATTTACATTTTTTTGCTATGTTCCATCTGAATTTACTCTGACACAGACACATCTATATTGATTCTGACACTTCTACATCCAACTCACAGATGTAACCTTGCTTTGACAACAACAATTATTCATATAAACCTTTTAGAAGTGAAGTTATAGTCATTTGTTCTGGGAATGTCATTTTCGAGCCTGAAACCTGAAAAACAGGCTCGGGGCTTAACAGGTTAAGAAAATGGGATAACATTTGCATGATTTTGCTGTTAATGTGGATATTTTAAATGCTATGGTGTAAGTTACACCTACACCTACAACAGTTGCCTAGGGCTTGTACTACTGGTTATTTATATTTACTTTCTATTGAATTCTTTTTTTAAGTGGATAACATAACCTTTCAGTCTATAAAATGTTGGAAAATAATCACAGATATCCAGAGCCCAGAGTTAAATCGATAAAATAATTGTTTTGTCTTACCAACAGTCCCACATTTTACAATTGTATCAGCAAATAATGTTTGGCATTGTCACTTGGTGAATATATTAAAGGTCACATACTATACTAATTTTTGGGTTTCACATATTATTTTGGGTTTCTGGTTAAACTTGTTAAATGCTTTAATGTTCAGAAAAACACATTGTTTTTCTCAACCTGTCTGTCTGAACATACCTGTATTCACCATCGGTCTGAATTGCTCACTTTAACAAACTGGTCCTAAAAAGTTCTGTAATCTCTGACCAACAAGTCCTCCAACTCATACGACCAAATAGGTCGATTGTTCAGCAGCTTATTATGACCTATAGTCACGTTTGAAAGTTTAGCACTTCTAGTGGTCGTGTAAGAAACAACAATTTGCGGCAATTGCAAATGCTCCGGAGGGTCCTATTCACAAATAGAAAAACAAAAAAAATCTCTGAAAAATCCTAAATTGTAGAATAGTTTGGCCATTAAAATGCTTTTTGATTAGATTTTTAGCGAGAAGTGTATGTTGTACTTTTAGAATACACGTCCAGTGGATGTGTAGGATCTATAGTGTGATAGATATTACGAAGATTATTTGAGGTCTCGCCAGGAGAAGTGTGTGTGTGTATGCATGTAAAGTTAGTGTCAACCCTCACCGGGTGAAAACTGTATTTCCGGTCTCGAAGTTTTCATAATGAAACCGTATTCCCCTCACTGTCAAATTATTTTTAAGTGATATCTGACGTACTCATCCACTAAAACACATCAGTTCATCCTTGTTAATTACACAACATTAATTGGTTTAAATTGTGTACACTGCTTTTGTGTTTTTCCCTTTCGATTCTGAGACACATTTCTTTTTTCAGAGGTTTTGATAGGCTAAAACATCGAACTATCCATAATCCTCAGCTATCGTTGCATCTCGGTGATTGGATGTTTTAGCTGCAATGCACGTTGGGATATGGTGTTTGTGCCAAGTGAAATCCAAAAACATAAAAATAATTAAATAATAATACTTTATTCCGAGTGTGCTTGCTTTTCTCTTTGAAAGTCATCACATAACGGCATTGTAATACGTGGTTCGGCTGCATTAAATATTAGACATCTGCCGTAGTTCTCTATTTATAGAGCCCTGATTAGAAGACCTTTGGAGAAACTGGAAGAACTGCCACCGGCGCCGATACTGACGTGGATCATAAATATATCAGCAATTCAACAACATCAACATTTTTCTTCACACAATACATCTCCTTGCAGTATCAATAGTAATGTGGCTGACTTTTATATTTCATCCAATTAAAATTATATTTACACCATAACGGTGCACAGCTGATAGAAAAGGACTTTTTTAAAGATATTACTGATTTTCTTTGAATTAAAGAATGTAAATACTGAGTTGAGAGAATAGTCAGGGGTTCTCATTCATAACACTCCGTTCGATGTCTCACTATGGGATGCGCCTCATCGCGGAGCAAACAGAAGCATCAATCTCATTACGCCAATCCTGATTGGCTGGTGATCTTGACGTCAACGTCAGGGGAAATCACACCCTATAAGTAGCCTGCGCCACGACGCATGCGTCATTCAAACACCTCTTCTCGCTTCAGAGCACATCTCTAATGGTAGCCGGGCTAGCTTAACAGTCCACAGACTGAACCAAAGCTAATTTCCGGTCGATGGGCGTTAGCCGGCTACCCTATTCTGCCTTACAGAAGAGTATGATACTAACACACCAGTTAGTATTATAGTCAACCTCGCCGTTCTTCCTCTGGAATTAAGGTAAGATTTTGACTTTCAAGTTAGCAACACACCAGTTGCTAGCTTGTGCTTTTTTCCCTCACTGCCGACACCACGGTAGCAAGGACGTTTTTTATTTTCTCTTCTCACGGAGGAGAAAAGGATTAAAAGAATATTACCACAACAGGTAATATTCTTTGAGAAAAAAGACCCATACTGCCTTTTTTTCTCCGGATTAAAGACAGATTGGGAACACTTTTTTCTCGACGTACCTGTTAAGAGCGGGTCCTCTCCACGCCTCGCGGCGAACGAGATGGACGCCTCTCTCCCTCACACCAGAGGAGTCAGGGACTCGGAGGCTCGACTCTGCGGCTGTGGGTTGAAGATATCAGGCACAGACTCACACCAGGTCTGCTCGGGCTGGAACACGCCCAGGAGGCTATTGACAACCCCGGCTCGTGCGGGCATTGTGCCCGCCTCACCATAAAGAGCCTCTGCCGACGGTTAGCACGACAAGCTAGCCTGTCGGGACAGGATCCCCTCATGTCCACTGATTGGCCGGCTGGCAATCAAGACGCGGGGGCGTCCGCCGCAGAGACTGAGTCCCTCACCTTTATGGTCTGGGGCTCATCAACTGCGGCAGCCGCGGAACCGGATTCCCGCGCCATATCAGGCCGGGACCCGGTGGCGACAAAAGACGCGGGAACGGGGCCCCACGCTATACCAAGCTGGGGCTCCCGGCTGGACCTCCCCATGGTTTGACCCGCGGAGGATGTCCTAGAATTGGATTACATGGAGGACGAAGAGGATGCCTCTGAGTTCCTCCTGTCTGATTCGGACGAGCAAGAAGATGACATCTTCGTGTCACCAGCTCAGGCTGCAAAGCCGGGAGTGATGGCTGCTCTCCCGGGCGATAGCACACCAGCTTCACCCTGTCTAAGCATGGACCTGCAAGCCGTGTGTCAGCGCGCTGCGGCCAGACTAGACATCCCATGGCCCGAAGTGGCCAAGGAGACCTCCAGGTCCCGTTACGAGGGAAAACATTTTTCCCAAACAACGAGGACAAAGAGGCAACTCCTCCCGGTCTTCCCGGAGATGTTGGATGAGGTGTCGGTCTCGTGGAGAGACCGGCCCTTTAGCAACAAGGCCCCAATCCAGGGTGCCTCCTCCCTTGACTGTGACGGTATGGAGAGGCTCGGCCTGCTCTGCATACCGCCTATGGAACCGCTGGTGGCAACCCACCTCCTACCGAGGATGGGCCCGTCACCAAGCAGGAACCCCACACTGCCAGCGAAGACGGACCGATTCCAGTCGACCATGACTGAACGGTCCTACAAAGCCGCAGCATTGTCCGCCAGGGCTCTGAACGTTTCCTCGATGCTAACCGCGACCGGACTTATCTCAGCCAATGACAGCTCTGCATGCATCCCTTGGATATTATATCAGTAACTGCTTTCATGCAACGAGATGTTTACAGTGAGAACAGCTGTGAGGTCCGTGCAGAAAGCAGAGCAGTGTGTAAAATATATATCACTCAGTATAACAGGCCTACATTACTTTATGTATTTGTATGCTGTAGTTTAGTAGATATCAACAAACAAAGAGTCGATATTTTTCTAAGACCATTTAGTGCTTCACATAATAAAATACAGAATGGCTGTAGCCTGATTATGCTTCAGGAGCAGTAGGTGTGTGTGGTACAGTGTGTAGGTGTGTGTGTGGTACAGTGTGTAGGTGTGTGTTGTACAGTGCGTAGATGCGGTGGACAGACGGGTCTCAGTTGGTTTGGTGTCCTATGCTTACTTTTAATACTTGTACAACGTTTGGCCCACAATTTCAATTCCCCATTTCAGCGACCAGAGAGAGGGGTGGGGGGGGGGGATATATCCAGTCTCTGATTGTGTTACATTATGAGAGTGCTCTCATACTTGTTTGATTCTGAAATTGTATATATTTATATAAATATGTGTGTGTATATGTCCGCATCTGTAGCCTGTTATTGTCTCATTATACCGCACTGTGAATGAATTAAAAGTAAATATATAAGTCATCATGAACACATCTGTCCATCAGACAGAGGGCTGCTGTGCCTCCTGTCATCATTAATGGACGTCTCTTTAAAATGAACGCTCAGAGGAGAGGAGTTCTCATTTCTCTAACCGCCTGCTGCTTCCACTCCTCTCTCCTCGGTTCCCCTCCTCAGTCCTCCGCTCGCATCTCCTGTGGGTGACACCAAGTCTCGAGGAGGGGAGTCGAGGATAGGAGTCGAGGAGGGGAAATTTGACTATTGAGAAACCTCTACTGACGATGGCGGGAAAACAACCAAGACAGGAAGAAAAGGGACGAAACGAAACAGGGGCCCTTTCTCATTTAATGAAATCCCCCTCCTCGACTCCTCGGTCCTCCGGTAGTGACCCGGAAATGAATTTCAGTGCACCATGTTGAAGGACATCTAATTTTTCTAAATGCACTTCGAGGACTGAGGATCGAGCGTCGAGGAGGCTCTCTGGAGGAGCTATAACCGAGGATACACTGATGGGTCCTCCACGGTCCTCCACGGCTCCTTCGTGGATGCATTTCCGGGAACGGAGGATGTCACTACCCGATCCGTCCCCCTGCCCGATCGGTACTGCGCATGTGCGAGATGGTCCGCCATATTGGACAACTCCGGACGGCAACACAAGATGGACACTTGACACTGTGGCTTTTAGCAAAGCTCAAAAAGAAAAACCGAGAGAGATGAGTTATTGTTATTACAACGTGACTTCACTATTATTTAACAACTCTTTTTATTGGGTTCTTTTATTTGGGGTTAAGTACATTGTCAGAATAAGTGAGAAATGAATTTAACTTCTCTTAGACAGCCATATGCCATACATGTTTGCACACATTCACAGTAAATATGTATTCAGTATGATAGCTGTCTAACAGAAGTTAAATCCATTTCTCACTTATTCTGACAATGTACTTAACCCCAAATAAAAGAACCCAATAAAAAGAGTTGTTAAATAATAGTGAAGTCACGTTGTATTAACAATAACTCATCTCTCTCGGTTTTTCTTTTTGAGCTTTGCTAACGCACGGCCGGACGTATCTCAGCCAATGACAGCTCTGCATGCATCCCCTGGATATTATTTTATTAACTATAGGTTACTTACGTAACCCCAGTCCACAGAGTAAGATGAAGTGAGATGTCTCACTATGGGATGCGCCTCATCGCGGAGCAAACAGAAGCATCAATCTCATTACGCCAATCCTGATTGGCTGGTGATCTTCACGTCAACGTCAGGGGAAATCACCCCCTATAAGTAGCTTGCGCCACGACGCATGCGTCATTCAAAATAAGCACCTCTTCTCGCTTCACCATAGCAAGGAGGGCCGTCTGGTGAGACATCTCACTTCATGTTACTCTGAGACTGGGGTTACGTAAGTAACCTATAGTTCTCATTCATAACACTCCGTTCGATGTCTCACTATGGGATATTGTAGCTCCCGTATTGCCAGACGAGCTTATCTCGAAGATCACCGATCAACCAGAATTTAACAGGTGGAGTCCCGACTCAACAAGGTGCCCAGCACTGCTCGGGCCACGCTTGGAGCGGAGACGTCTAGCCTGTAAAAGCGGACAAAAGCGAGCGGCGAAGACCAGTTCGCTGCTGCACAGATGTCCTGGATGGAAACACCCTTGAACAAAGCCCAGGATGTAGCCAGGCCCCGAGTCGAGTGAGCCCGCAGACCCGAAGGTGCTTGCAGATTCTGACTCGTATAGGCCAAAGCAATCGCCTCCACGATCCAGTGGGATAGTCGTTGCTTAGTAACAGGCTTACCCTTGTGAGGTTTAGCCCAGGACAGGAAGAGTTGGTCATTAAGACGAAGCTCTTTTGATCTGTCCATATATGTGTGTAAAGCCCGGACTGGACACAATAGATCCTGCTGCTGCCCCCCGGAGGAAACCAGCTGCGGAGGAAATGCCTCAACGATATCGTGTTGTCTGTCCTCACGAGGACATGAAGTCCTCTGAGAGAAGGCAGGAAGCGTTTTTTTTTTTGGGTGGGGAACACCGCTAAAAGCTCCGGGTAGTTTACGCGTGCCCGCTGGAAGTCTCTGTTCTAGGGACCTCTCACCGGGCGACCTTCGTAAATCCCCTATCAGCCCGTCTGACCTGCGTCCGTGGTGACCACCTTCCGTGAAAGGACTGCACCCGTAGGCGCGTCCCGCACTGGAAAAGTCGGGTGTAGTGCCACTACGCATTTCATAATCACCAAAACTCTCCGTACGCCATGGCGTTCGGGGTTTAGTTTTATTATGAGGCCCATGTTGAGCGGGTGCTTTACGAGGACATTTCCCTCCGTAATCTGACTCCGCTCGGTGGGCTTTATAGATAAAACCCTTCTTTCTAGGAGAGAGAGAACCTCTCTCTCCAGAATATGGGTTGACTCTCTCTGGGTTTTTGAAAACAGATAAATTATAACTGTTTTGAGAAGCCCAGGCAGACATCGTGAGTATCTCCTGCTGTATGCTCCTTAGAGCCAGCTGGGATGTCACTCTTACGGCTCCGACCGGCACTGCACATGTGCGTGACGGAGGTGCCTTTACAGCTCCAGCCGGTACTGCGCATGTGTGTACCGGTGGTGCCCTCACGGCTCCAGTCGGCACTGCGCCTGCGCGTGCCGGTGGTGCCCTTAAAGCCCCGGCCGGCACTGCGCATGTGTGTGGCGGTGGCTTCACGGACCCGTCAATAATCCGTCCTTTGAGAGGTGCCGTAGCTGCTCTCAAAAGGGGAAGAATTGGCGAGCTGTCCATTACAGCTCTAGCCGGCACTGCGCATGTGCGTGACGGTAGTGCCCTTAAAGCCCCAACCGGCACTGCACATGCGTGTGGCGGTGGTGCCTTCACAGACCCGTTTATTATCCGCCTTTTGAGAGAGGCCGTAGCTGCTCTCAGAAGGGGATTTATAGTTAACGGACTGTTTATTGTCTTTCTTTTCATTTTTTTGAGCTGCGCCCTTGGCCGGAGCCTGGATGCGTCAGCGGAAAATGGTTTATTCAGACAAGAAAGATGTGACATGTGTTTTATGCGGACTTGAGGATGACGTTGAGGCATCTCTCGAGGCGGCGGCGGGAACACATTCACGGAGGGGAGAAGGAGGGGCTGTCACGCCGCTCGCTTCTTCTTCCTCGACTGCTGGCCGAAATTCTGAATTGGCTGAGCCTGAGCTACAGCCGGAACCGGAGATTTTCTCGGCCAACTTGCCCTTGTCTCCAGCCTGGGCTGGGGACTCGGGATGGGCTGCGACCTCTGCGTCTTCGGTGTTTTAAACCGAGCAGAGTTCGAGGCAGCTTGGGTGTCGTGAGTATCTCCTGCTGCATGCTCCTTAGAGCCAGCTGAGATGTCACGCTTACAGCTCCAGCCGGCACTGCGCGTGGCGGTGGTGCCTTCACAGACCCGTCAATAATCCGCCTTTTGAGAGATGCCGTAGCTGCTTTCAAAAGGGGAGAAAATTGGCAGGCTGCTTATTGGTTTTATTGATTTTCTATTCATTTTTTTGAGCTGCGCCCTCAGCCCTCAGCCTGGATGCGTCAGCGGAAAATGTTTAATGACAGAGGAATCAACCAACGTGTGACATGTGTTTGTGCGGACTTGAGGATGGCGTTTAGGCATCTCTCGCGGCGGCGGGAACACATTCACGGAGGGGAGATATATATATGTGTGTGTGTGTGTGTGTGTGTGTGTGTGTGTGTGTGTGTGTGTGTGTGTGTGTGTGTGTGTGTGTGTGTGTGTGTGTGTGTGTGTGTGTGTGTGTGTGTGTGTGTGTGTGTGTGTGTGTGTGTGTCCGCATCTGTATACCCCTTAGCAAAAAAATCTATAACATCCTATAGAATCCTATAGAATCTTGTAGAAATCTATAGCATGTTATAGAACATAGTCGTATTTGTAAGCCATGCTAAAGAATTCTATAGAAATCTCTAGATCATTCTGTAGAATACTATAAATGTGTACTTTTCTATAAACTTCTATAATTAAAACTATAACAATCTAAAGAATTCTATAGGACAGAACCGACTCATGACATATCTGTAGAAATCTAAAGGAATTTGTAGAAATCTATAGCATTCAAAGAAAACATGCATGACATTTTCTCTCTGATGCAACCTACACTAAATTCTATAGAATTCTATAGAATTCTATAAAACTCGTCTTTAAATTGGAATAGAGAAAATCATAGTAATCTACATCATTTTGTGGAACTGAGCTGCTTTGCAAAAGCTGTATGGGTCCCTTTGAAATCTTTACAACTGTATACTGGATTATGTGCCCAATTACATTATGTAACCTATACATAACCATATACAACCATACAACATATTGGAATGGAACTCTAAACTGAATGAATGTCACTGTCCTTGTATTCTGATGTAAATGCTCCAGAATTTCTGTGACTGCATCTGTATGTATACATTGATCACTTATGTTATGTAACTAATTATCTGTTACAACTGGAGATTAAAGCTAAGTGACATAACAATATCTATTGTTAGTGTGAGTCTGTTATAAACAACTAATTGGAGTCTGCAGTACTCTACTCTGTTTTGCAGTCTATTATACACTGTAAAAAAAGATCGTAATTTTACAGGAAATAACTGTAAATGTTTATAGTAATTATCATGTTTTTTTAAATAACTTGCAAAATCCTGTAAAATGGCAGATATTAAAGGTGGGGTAGGTAAGTTTCAGAAACCGGCTCGAGATACACTTTTTGTTATATTCCATGGAATGCTCTGAACATCCCGATAGCAATGAATATCTGAAGTGCTTTGACAAAAAATCCATACAAAAATGTCATCTGTAGAAGCCGTAATACTGTAAAAAGTAGCCAGCCCGGCTAACAGGATTGGATGGCCTACCTGCCTGTCAGCCTTCCATCGGGGCACAAACTTATCTCGTGCCCTCATTGGTCATGTGCGCGTTCGTGTGTGTTGGAGGAGGGGCTCTATAAGGAAGTGGCAGATTTTCTCCGGTTGTGTATTTTCTAGGGCTGTCAAGTTAACGTGTTAATAGCGCGTTAACGCACAAAAAAATTAACGCCACTAATTATTTTAACGGGATTAACGCATGTGTATTTTTTTTCATCGGCCGTCCCGTAGTTTCAGAGCGCATCGAGTTTAAAATACCATCTACAACAGGGGTGCCCAACCTTTTTTGAACCGAGAGCTACTTTTAAAGTTGCCAGTCTGCCGAGATCTACCAGTCCAAATAGAGAGGCGTAGCCATTACTGACAGCCTACTACCAGGTAAATACACACTTCTACTTGTATAAAACTGACCTTCGTACGATTAATACTCCATAAAATACTGCAGATCCTTTATTTTACCTCTTTCTAATCTACACACATACAAGTATTTAACTGAAGTTACACAACAGAGTTGTTGATACAGAGTTGGAGTTTATTCACACGTCACATACTACAGTGGGTAATGTTTTCAAGAAACATTGAACAGTGCTGCCACTTATGACAAAGGAAAAAAAGAAAAGACTCTGAACCCTTTCTTTGCCATTATATAAAAATAGTGTTGCTACAAAAGTATAAATTAGGCCTACTAATAAGACAACTCAGATCTGAAGCTACACAGGAATCTGCTGCCAAAGTGCAATAAAAAAGACAACATTAATAAAATCAAACCCTTTTTTTGTTGCATTTTAGTCGAGTATAAAAAGAAATGCCTTTTAAAATAGGATGCAAGCAAACACTAGTTTCTAACCCTGAATTGATGATAGACTATAATCAATTTAAGTTTGCATTCTTATACCATTTTGTACAATAATTATAATGAATAAGTTCAAACAAACTAAAACTTACAGCTGATTAATAACGGTATCTAACTTGAGTTTTTATTATATCAAAAACCTGTTGAAATGCTACTGTTATTTCACTGTCCCCAAAAACGCGCATCGCCGCCTCAGGAATGCTTCTTTCACAACTTCGCCGTCTTTGAAAGACTTCATGTGTTTCGCAAGAACGTCACTGACACGATAAGATGCTCTGGAGCAGCCTTGCTCTTGTTGTTGGGCCTGGTGAAAATGGACTGCTGTGCATTTAGCTGTCTTCTAGTCCTTTCCGGTCCCTCACCTTTTGGGAGCGTGGGGCAGAATTGGGAGGGAATTCCGTCTCGTAGCGTTTGTGCACTGTTTTGAAATGCCGGTCCTAAATGACCCTTCTTCGATAAAGCCACGCTCGCATTGCAGATGAGACAGATGGACTTTGAATTAGAATAGATACAAAAATAATCATCCTCCCACTCGGAGTGAAAATTATATATTTTGGGCTCTTTTGCTTCTGCCATAATTGCGGTCTTGTGTGTGTGTGCGGACTGTCACTCCTGTTGACACGGACAATGTCAGCAAATAGTGCCCACTGCCCACCAGCCACGCCCCCACACATGGGGTCACGCCGGCCAATCACAAAGCTTTGGTGCGTTCAAGTGCATTATTCTGGCACGGGAAGATTATGTTATAGGACATTAACGATCAAACAGAATATTGTTGTTCTATTTTTAGACACATCTCGGGATCGACTGGGAATCTCCCCGTGATCGACTGGTTGGGCACCCCTGATCTACAAGCTGATGCTGACAGCCCCGCTCCTGCCGCCCGCTTGTGGCAGACCTTGTGGGTGTGTGTATGTGTGGCCCGAGCGAGAGAGAGACCTTACGTGCATTGTTGTTGTTAGCATCTGGTGCTAGCTAGCTGCGCTAACGGATATAAGGAGCTGTTTAAATGAAAACAGAGGAGCGACATTTCGCCACAACTGCGCCGAGCACTTGACTTTATGCAGGAAGCCAGACAGTGGGACATTGTACGAAAAGTCAGCACACTCAGCAGCACGGATAGTGCAACATGATTGCAGCGTCCAGGTAGCTCCCGTTCGAGCATATGCCTTGAGTTGCACATAGCTCCAACGATCCATCACTCTCTCTCTCACACACACACACACACACACACACACACACACACACCACACACACACACACACACACACACACACACCACACACACACACACACACACACACACCACACCACACACACACACACCACACACACACACACACACACACCACACACACACACACACACACACACCACACCATTTGTATTGTATTATTGTATGAGAGGTTCCAGATTGAATTGAGGCGAATATTTGTAATGTTCAGAGGATGTTGTGTTTAATATTCACGAGAATATTTGTCATTGTTCAAATGATAATAAACATTAGCATAAAGCATATTTGTCCACTCATATGTTGATAAGAGTATTACAAACTTGAAAAATATTCCTCTAAGGTACATTTAGAACAGATCAAAAATGTGCGATTAATTTGCGATTAATCGCGATTAACTATGGACAATCATGCATCGACTGACAGCCCTAGTATTTTCAAATTCTAGCAATCTCGAGCCGGTTTCTCAAACTTACCTTTAACTATAAATTAACAACCCAAAACATTATTTTCAGTATTTTGACAATAACCACAAATAACGTTTATTTCCTTTTTTTTTTTACAGTAAATTTACTATATAATATTTACAGTATTTTTGCACTTTCAGAAAATAAATGCAGATGTACGTCAAATAAAAAGTTTTATCTGTAATTAAATATGTAACTCGTAATATAAAAGTGTATTACTATTATAAGACTTTAAGAATTTATTTGTAATTTTAAGGTAATCATAAAACTGTAAAAAAAAGCGTCAAATAAAAAAAACTTAAAATGTAATTAAAACCTTTTTACATAAATCATTTTCTCAATATTCGATTGAATCCACCACAAACACAAAATATCCAATGTTGAAACAAAAGTAAATAAATATGTTCTTATTAACATCTACAGTTGACAATATCATTAAAAAAAATTAAAATTATAGAAAGTGGAGACATTTCTGCAGGGAGGACCAAGGTTTAAAACACACACTGTTATTTACTCAACAAGTCACAGTTATCCTTGTTTTATTTATGTTGCTGTTTTTTTTCCCCCATTGGTCAATATACATTAGTTTTACAGTATAATGTATGGTTTTCGGATTCTGGCCGACAGCCAGAACTAGGCACTTGAAATAGAATTCAGCCAAAACACGGCAGACAAGTCAGGCATGTTTGGAATGAGTCCACAACATTCCTGATTGGTTAATGTAAACGTAATCGAAGAAACCTGCCAATGAGAACTGTCAGTGCCTGTCGTTCACATTCGAAACTTCCACGTCAGTTTGAGCGGGTCTCCTCCTGCGAGCCACAGCTGTCTGTATGTCTGCTGCAGGAGTTTATGGATTAATATCGGGATCGTTTTACACGTTAAATATGAGCATCGGGACGTCAACAAAGAACAGAAGACTTGAGATCTGGTGAGTCCTGCAACTGTAATGGAGTTAAATATGTATTTAGATAATCCTTAGTTTGTGAATGTTTTATTTTGTATTTAAGGTTACGTTTCTTCTTCTAGTTAGCTGAGTTTCTTCCCGTTAAGTTGGTATTCATCATTAATAGGTTGTTAAATGTTAAGAAGCCCTGAGATGCTGTTTCTTGCAAGATGTTGCGCCCGGGAAACCTGCTTAACAGGTGGCTGCTAACGTTAGTTTACAGCTTATTGCAGTGCTGCCGCGCCACCCTCTCGTCTCCAACACGGGAGAATTACACATAAACATGCAGCGGGGTGTCACAATGTTGTCGCCAAGTTTAATGTAAAGTTTCACAGCTTTCTTATAGCGGAATCTAGTTTGTTAATTTTCAGTAACAGCTAGCATAGCATAAACAGCTAACCGCTAACGTTTGGCTAACTTGCTAGTTAGCTCTGCTCTATATATTACAAGCTAACATGACTAGCTAATGTCACACTGTGTGAACTAAAATACTTTTTGTATTACTACATCATACACGCTAGGTCCAAATCACTGCTAAAATTAATTATTTTTGAAAATGTATAGTAAAGAAACACTCAGCCATGCATGAAATAACATAGCAAAAATAATACGGGTAATGTTTGACCCATGTTGTGCCTTAGAAGTGTAGTGATACAAACATGATTTTTATTCAAAAAGTAAGAAAGGGAAAAATACAAATTGGTGTTGATCCAAAACAGGTTAATTGAGGAATACCTGGAATCCTGAATGGTTAAAGTAATTTATTGCAAAGATATTTACAATTATAACTAATTCGGGTCCCTTTTGACACATGTTGGTTGTATGTTGTGTAACAAAGGGTTAACATGACGGCTGTGATGTTCACTCTTTTGACAGAGCACCAGTGGACAGCGAGGACTATGAAAGAGAAGATGTGATGGCTTTGTGTGGAAAGCTGCTGAAGCCAGCCTGTGTCCTTCATCAGTCTCTCCAGGCAGCACCCAGCTATTCTTCCATCTTGCAGATGAAAAGACTTTGATATGTGAGTAATAACTAACTTGTGTCTAACATAGTATTGCATGTGGTTTAGTAAAGTATTTAAAAATACCCCACATTGTACATGTACAGGACAATCAGACCTTGTTCAACAAAGATCATAAGACAATTGTTTTGTCTTTGAGGTACAGCCGCAGCAGAGAGTCTGAGTTTGAAGAAAGCACTAACATTTTATTTAGTGTTGTTTAATCAATCAATATTTACTGGTCTTGAATTTCCTCACTGGATTACAAAATGCTCGAATCTTATTGTACAGGGACATTATGCAGATGTAATCACCTGAAGATGAAAATATAGATTCATCGATATGTACAATTTTAAGGAAATAGACAGTTGGTGGTATTGACCAAAGCTCCACAGCTGTAGCTAGGCGCTGCTAATGAAAACTCAAGTGCTCAATTTGTTAGTTTTTCTTTATTAAGAATTGAGCAAGCATATCTTCCTCTTCGAAATCCCAGTTGTACTTCGCTAACACGTAGTGCCTGGGAGGGTGTGTTTGATTGTTCCCACCCTTACCTCACTTATGGACTAGGTCATGTTAGACAAGCAATCCAGTGGTTAGTTTTAGGGTCACCTCCATTGTTTTATTTTTTATTTATTCACTTTAAGAGAAAGGGATTTCAGAAACAAGTCTCACAAGTTTGGCTCGAGGTAAAATTAACAAAAGCTAACTGTTGTTAGACTATGTTCCCCCCTTCTAAACTTATAAAATAATTAATGCCCTGATAATAACATCCATCATTATGGTTTACTAATAGTTATCACTTCACTTCCTCCTCCAGCACCTGGACACAGCAGGAACCTATGCCAGGATCCTGTTTGTGGACTTCAGCTCTGCCTTCAACACAACCTTCTGGCTGGAGGCTGCGCACCATCAGGACCAAAACCTCTCTACATCAGGACCAGAACCTCTCTCCATCAGGACCAAAACCTCTCTCCATCAGGACCAAAACCTCTCTCCATCAGGACCAGAACCTCTCTCCATCAGGACCAGAACCTCTCTCCATCAGGACCAGAACCTCTCGGCACCTCAACAAGGCCCGCCCCCCCCCACTGACACGTTACCTCAGCCACAACGCAGACTCTGCATGGAGATCACAGGATGGTAAATAATGCAATGTTTAAATATTGCTTATAATTTATTGCATTCTATTTCTTAATATAGTTCGCTATCTGTGTAGTTTTTAAAAAAAATTATTTGTATGTACGACACCTCCTCATACGTGTGAACATACCTGGCAATAAAACCGTTTCTAATTCTGATCTTTTTGTCCTCTAGGTTGCACTGCCACATCTACAGTAGCGCAGAATGGACAGAGGAAACATGATTGGGCCTCAAGTTTTTTGCAGCCAATATACATTATCCCACAAACTTGGGATAGGAGGGTGAGTGAATAAGTTATCCATTGGTTGGAACCTACATCCCCATTGTTAGACGTACTAAATCCTGTACACTGCTCCTTCAAATTGTCAATGTGAACATATGTCGCCATTTTGCAATTTCTGTTATTTTCAGTTGAGAATGTTTTAAAGTAATCTTAAAAAATTCAACTTACTTTTTGTTTCTAAGTATGATGTTTAAATATGAACATTTTAAGACAATGGATTTTGAAAAGAGAGGAAGGTTTCCTCTAAAATCTTTAAGGACAATTTCTGTATACTAATTGCTTTTGCACTTTATTTAAGTTAAAGTATTTTTACTTTAATTTTATGGTTTTTGTTTGGCAGCCTGCTGCCAGTCATTTGACCGTTTTTTTTACGGGTTTTTTGCCCGTAGAAGTTTTAGTGCTGTACTTTTATTAAAGGTTATTGACTGTAAAAAGAGCAGATACATCTGTAAAATTCTGTAAAACCTTTAAGGACAATTCCCGTAAATTAATGTTATAAGTTCTGCAGAAAAAATGTATAGAAAACAATAGCAATTTTCTATAGGATTCTATAAATTATTTGGTGGAATCTATAGTAAAATTCATAGGTGAATTATATAGAATATTTGCCAATATCCTGCAGTATATTCTACAGAAACATCAATAGATTTTTCTATAGATTATTTTGCAGAATCTATAGTAAAATCCATAGGTAAATTCTATAGAATATCTGCAAATATTCTATAGTATTCTTCACAGAAGTTCTATAGAAATGTCCACAGATTCTATAGAATATAGGTCACAAATTCTATAGTATTCTACAGAATGGTATTCTACAGAACAGTTCTATAGAAAGCATCCATGGGGTTTTCTATAGGAGTCTATAGATTATTTTCTACAAAAAAACCATCTACACAGTATATATTTTCTATACTATAGTATTCTATAGATTATTTCCCAGAATCTATAGTAAAACACGTAGGCAATTTCTATAGTATGTCCGCAAAAATCCTGTAGTATTCTACAGAAATGTTCTATAGAATTCGTCCATAGATTTTTCTGCTAAGGCCTGTTATTGTCTCATTATACCGCACTGTCAATGAATTAAAAGTAAATATATAAGTCGTCATGAACACATCTGTCCATCAGAGCTGCTGTGCCTCCTGTCATCATTAATGGACGTCTCTTTAAAATGACTGCTCAGAGGAGAGGAGTTCTCACCGCCTGCTGCTTCCCCTCCTCTCTCCTCGGTTCGCCTCCTCGGCTCCTCCGCTCGCATCTCCTGCGGGCGGGACTACGTCTCGAGGATAGGAGTCGAGGAGGGGAGTTAGAGAAATGAGAATACAAAATAAAACAGGAAGTGGAACATAAATAACTAAACTAACAAAAATCATTTACCACAGTTGCCGATGCACAACAGACGTCCAAAGATATTAATAGGAGGATGTGCAAAACAGAGAAACTAATAAGGCTTTAGTTAAACGTTAAAGAATCTTAAGTTAGGTCTTCTTTTGAATAAGAAAAATACTTAATAAATATTAAGCCTGGCATAGTACTTAACGTCTAATATATTGCATAGTTTATTTTGGCACTTGACAATCACCTTATTACTCAGGTGTAACTAAAGTCTGCTTTAAGGGTTGTATATATTTCACATCATTAATCAGAATCTGAAAAGTAACTAAAATAAATGTAGTGGAGTAAAAATACCAGGTTAACCTCTGAATTGTAGTGGAGTAGAACAAAGTATTACATGCTGCTGTAACAAAAACATTTTCCATCTTGAGATCAATAAAGTATATCTTATCTTATCTTATCAAGATGATCGATTGCTAATGCCATATTTGCAAAATGTGTCTCTGAACCTTGACAAGTGCATGTTTCAAGGCTTATTAAAGCTATTAAATAAAGCTCTTCTGACCTTAGCTGTCATGTGGGTATGCTGCCCATTATGGACACAAGCAATTTTCACCCATTTATTAATTATATGTTTTAAATGTAAGTGTTTCCTATCCCCTAAACCTCCACGAATGTACACAGTTTAATACGGCCAACTTCTAATTATGGGAAATAAGAAAACGTCTTTTAAAAGTACAATTCCCAGTAGAGACGTGCCATAGAGAACATGTTGCGTAACACAATTAGCCAGCATGTGTAGTTCTGGGGGGTGGGGGGTGGGTCTGGACCCGTTCAAATCCAGTTTTGGATAGTCTGCCGTGGTTTCATTCCCTTTCAATGAGCTGCTTGAAGCTCGGTGTAACCTTGGCGCACTGCCACTCCAACATCCAATCACAGAGCTTGAGGAATAATCACAGGGTTTGTCCATGGATGTATAATAAGAACTGGATACAGCGTGGGAGGCGGGGCCTCATTCATTCCTATGAGAGTTGCTCAATGGCACATGATGACAAAATGGCCCAACTTTTGAGAGAGCAAAACATCACAGAGTACCCGGCATGCCTGAGAAGTACCCGTATGTGCACTCAGAGCATGTGCAACTTTCACCACGCCGCCCAAAAGGCTCCTTCACATTAAGCGTGAATTTGCGTACACGTAACAGCACCGCGCGTTCATGACAGCATAGTATGGATTTATATTAAGGAGGCGGCAGTTAGCAGCTAGCAGCTAGCTAGTAAATTATGCTAAATTACACATCAATCGTTATGTACTTTTATATTACGCTGACATCAGGATCTAGTGATATCCAAGCAACAGAGCTTCATTTAGCATGATACTTGTGTGGGTTGTACATGAAACCACTTGGTAATATATAAAAATGTATATGTTGAAGCCTGTTATGATCAATTGTGAGTTAAAACTTTATCTAAAAAGTAAAGCTGATGATGGATTACTGTGGTGGAGTTAAAATAACAATAGCCTATTTCTTTTTAAAATGTGATGGAGTAAAAGGATAGTAACTGTGATTATTCATGTTAAGTAGCCCACAAGTAACTAAAACAATTGCAAGTGCAATAAGAAGCTACAGGAACGTTAATCTACGTCGGTAATATTAACTTTATTTAATACAAGATTTACGGTACAAGATTTACATCATACAGCCCATGTAGTATAATATTTTACAAATGATGAATTACAGCAAACATGTGCAATATATCCATTATTACAGCTCTGTGGGCTGGCAGTAAGGCAATATGGTCCGTTGTTATTGTGCATCCATGGGTAAAGAGAAACTCATGTAGGACTGAACACGTAACTTGAACGTGCCGGGCGGCGCGGTCCCGTGGGTTAGATGCAGAGGGAAATATCTCTCAGAATAACGTTATTAGCACATTTTTACAACTTGAGGAACGAATGTTTTTAATAAGGGCTATACAAACGTTCATGCTCGGTAGTTAATTTAGTTTAAAAAAAATTATCCAACGAGTTACAGACCACTCTTTCCCAATGTAAGTCAATGGGAAAAAGTGTTTCCAGGCCCAGCAACCTAAACGAAGTGTAGTACCGCCGTTTGACCAGCACGAATATTCTCATCAGACTCCGGCGCACTTCCTGGGGGCTTGGGTTTGTCCAGAGCCGGCTCTGGGTTTGTCAATCAAAGCGGATGTTGTAGTCCCAAACGATAGCTGAGGATTATGGGTAGTGTGTCTTCGGCCATCCTAAACTCCCAAAAAAAAATGTGTTTCTCCGAATCGAAGGTTAAAAACACAAAAGCATTGTACACAATTTAAACCAGTCAATGTTGTGTAATTAACAAGGATAAACTGATGTTTTTTTAGTGGATGCAGTGTTTCCCCTACCATTGTCTTCGCGGAGCGCTGCGCCCTGCCAACAGAGTTCACTTTTCACATTGAACATGTGCTCTTTTATTAAAGAAACTAAACGCCATATGTTAGTTATCCAATGTACAGTATGTGCATGTTTCAGTGTCCACTGCTTTGCTCCGCTCCGCCCCCCCCCCCCAACACGAATTCACACACGAATTCACACACTCACAATCAGAGATAAGAGCGGAGGAAAGGCGGAGAACAACAAAGTGTAAAAAAGTCAAACAAATCTGCATTATTGCCCCGAGCTCTGCTGTCTGCCCGTTTGTGTCCCCCCCCCCAGTTCAAATTCGTTTATTATTATTTTTTAACCTCAAGCCGTTATCGTCACGGGAGAAGGACACACACAGCCTGCCCAGGTGGACGCGTGCGAATGAGACAACGAACGGAGCATGCGCATTCTAAAAATAGCTCACAGATGGTGAGCAGGTACCGCGGTTTTGAACTACAGTATTGAATTTGACAGAAAACAACAATGAAACGCCAGCAGAAGAATAGTCTAATGAGTTGGGTGAAAAAAAAGACAGGAGATGTGAGTTGGTTTATTCAGTAAATTAGCTCAGGATAATTGGATGTTTTGTCTACACCTGTTGATGTGAGGCTAATGCAGGATTTGCTAGCTTGATGCTACCGGCATTTAGCGGCAGTGACTCAACAAATTGCCTCTTAAAATGTATCGTCAGAAATGTATGACAAGCAGACTGCTTGTTTAATGTTAGACTCACACCAATAGCTCAATATGATCATAACACCATTGCTTTCATATCAGAGATCAGATGAGGTGGAGCTGCCTCCAGCAATTGAGGCAGAGAGAAGCAGCAGCAGCAGCAGCAGCAGCAGCAGCACAGGGTTGCAGCAGGTATGTGCTGTAGTCAGGTGATTTAAATGTATCAATGAAAGGAAGAAGTGTAGGCTACATGATAAGAAGGGAAGGGATAAGAAGGGAATACAGTTTGAATACAAGTAATACAGTACAGTGTAAGTTACACTGTGTAACACTGTACTTTATTACTTTTTAATGTACAAATACTTTGGTCCTGTACGATATCAATAACAATAAGCCACAGCTCCTCTCTCTGCTACAGAGGATAAAACAAATAATAATAAAAAAGAAAATGTTCGGGGTACCCGAGCAGCACCCTGCCAAGCCAGTAAACCTAGGAGAAACACTGGGATGAGTACGGCAGATATCACTGTAAAATCATTTGACAGTGAGGGGAATATTTCCGGTTTTATTATGAAAACATCGAGAGCGGAAATACTGTTTTCACCCGGTGAGGGTTGACGTCAACTTTACATGGACGCTGCCGTCAATAGAAATGAATAGGGGAAAGTCGTAGTATATACACATTCTCCTGGTGAGACCTCAAATCATCTTCGTAATATCTATCAAACTATAAATCCTACACATCCACTGGACGTGGATTCTAAAAGTACAATATACACTTCTCGCTAGAAATCTAATCAAAAAGCATTTTAATGGCCAAACTATTCTACGATTTAGGATTTTCCAGAGAGGGTTATTTGTGAATATACGATCCTCCAGAGCATTTGCAATTGCCGCAAATTGTTGTTTCTTACACGACCACTAGAGGTGCTAAACTTTAAAACGTGACTATAGGTCGTAAACTGCTGAACAATCGACCTATTTGGTCGTTTTTTGGAGGAGGACAGGCTGTTTCTGACCCAGGCAGTGCACAAAAACCTGACAGGGCTGTCCAATTGTAAAGTGTGTGGGTTCATAGACACTCTGGACATTACATATTTGTGTATAATCAACAAAACAAAAATCAGAATATTATATTATTATAATATATTACTACAAACTATTAAATTGAATCGAATCAAGTATCATTTCTTTGCGATTCCATTAATTTTGAAATAATATCAAATTGGAAAAGATTATATTTCACTAAAACTAACACTTCACATGGAAATTACTGAGTAACACCCATTATTCACTTGTGAGGATATTGCTATACCTCCTCTAGAAATGCTGAACGACAAGACAAGATAATTTTCTAAAGCTGAGTTCCAACTACAAAATAATTGTTTTGTTTGCAATTAGTGCGAATGCTGTTTACAGCATTCCACTATAGTGCTTCAAATCTTTATTAGTGCGAATGCTGTTTACAGCATTCCACTATAGTTCTTCAAATCTTTATTCTTCCCCTTATTTAAGCCAATACTTTGGCTCTCCATAACTTCAGCTACTGAAACCATTCAAATATTAAACTATTCAGCCTGTTCAGGAATCGATGGGAAACCTTCAACTTTTTTAAAATATTTCATACTTTTTGAAATATTCAGCTTTTTAAACTCTTTTTTTAACATTGAACTCAATGGGAGATTCAAATCCACTTTTCCTACACTTTGCGCCAAATGCATCTCCTTCCACATAATTTCAGCCAGACACTTCACATGATCACAATACCTTCAGCTATAAAACTTGTATAAAATAATTTTGATATCTTTTAAACTTTTTGAGATATTGGAATTAGTTTGGAGCTTAGCAGAGAGGCCTTTTTCAGATGTTAACATTAGAGTGGATGCAGCAGCTCGTTAAGTCTAGAGTGCTTTGATCTCAAAACAGAGTGCAGGACAGCTCGAAATTCTCCCCCAAAAATGTTTTAAACTTGCCATAATTCCCAAACCCTACACTGCTCAGACATATTTTTTCATGGAAAACGTAGGAAAACCTCTCCTAGGTTGAGAAATAAAAAACAAATAAGAAAAAATATTAAACAAAATGCCTCTTGAGGGCATGAAGTGACAAAAACGTTCAACATTCCTCCATTGAAGCCCATTGTAATTTCAGGCAGATATTTCCTCACGGTAGCGGCCGCACACCTTTAGTTAAACTGCAAAAAAGGCCACATTATTAACCCGAAACTACACAAAAAGTACACTTCAGATACTCAACTTCCTTGACATGCTTCACGTTTTGAAATTTCACAGATACCTGTTACGGTTCTTCCACAAAACGTTCACATGTAAGAGGTTTATCTCTCATTCAGAACAATGGAAACCTATGATCTCTACAGAGCTCGTTAGCTCAACTATAAACACCTGTGTAATGGAACACGATGATGTCATCACTCCAACTGACATGCAGCAGACTTCAACAGTCCAGCTGTGAAGACATCTTCAGGACAGTTTTGAGATTTCTTCAAATGCCGTTGCCATGGCAACACAATGCTCGCCTTGAAACACGGTTTTCTCATAGCTTCAGTGAAAATACTCCAAACAGCCCAGAACTTCACAGGTTTGATAACGATGCAGCCATCAATGCATCTAAGCGTAGTATGGGGTGTCATCAAATGTCGTTGCCATGGCGACAGACCACTCGCCATGAAACACCATGAGGCTGTAAGTCCAATGGACACGGTCCAATCGTCCCCCAATCTTCATTTGTATATCACCGGTCCATGCCTCAAGAGCTCTACGCCAAATCTGAGATCTCACCATATGCCCTTTCCATGGAAACACATCCCTCGCCATAAAACATGATGTTGCTATAAGTCCAATGGACACGTTCCAATCGTCCCCCAATCTTCACTTGTATATCACCGGTCCATGCCTCAACATCTCTATGCCAAATCTGAGATCTCACCATATGCCGTTTCCATGGAAATGCATCCCTCGCCATAAAATATGATGTCACTATAACTCCTATGCAAATGTTCAAAGAGTGCTCAAACTTCACATGTGTGCTAACAGTCCAGCCGTGAAGACATCTCCAGGACAGTTTTGAGATTTCTTCAAATGCCGTTGCCATGGCAACACAATGCTCACCATGAAACACGGTTTTCTCATAACTTCAGTGAAAATACTCGAAATGGCCCAAAACTTCACAGGTTTGGTAACAATGCAGCCATCAACACATCTAAGAGTATTATGGGATGTCATCAAATGCCGTTGCCATGGCGACAGATCATTCACCATCAAGTTAGTTCAAAAGTTTCCCAAGCCTTTTTACTTTCTTTCTTCTCATCTTAATACCAAATTCATTCACTACTACGTACATCTGATATTTAACTCCTTCAGCCTATTTTCAGCTGCAGAAACCATTCAACTATTACATTATTCAGCTATTTCAGGACATCAAGGCTATACATGTTGTTGTTTATACCTTTTTTTAAACATTTTCTTTTAAATATTAAGCTTTTTCTGCATTTTTGTAGCTAAAAGCAGCTACCATTCAGCTTTTTCTGCATTTTCAGCTAAATTCAGCCATAAATGTTCACAGTTTACAGCATTCGCACGCATTTCTGCAAGAAATGCATTTTCTAGTTCCTCACCATAATTCTCTCATTCCACGTTGCCAATATATAGCACAAGTTGTTGATTTAGCCGGTACAGCTGTACTTGATCTTTAACCCAGATGGATGGACATGGCTTTATTTATCCTCTTGTCCCTGGTTTATGTTGCAGCCCATATTGTGAAGGATTAAAAGATTTCTTTTTACTCTCAAGGGTTATTCCTCATGTTGCAAATGTCCCTGTGTTTCTAATGTTGGCACAGAGATCAAATCATTTCCAGCATTTGTATTCATTTAAATAAGCGTTTGTGTAAACACTTATATTGTGTAAGCTGGACTCTATAGTACATTTCCTATGGTCATTGGATGCCAAGATCTAAACTGCTGTCGGAGGCCTTGAGATTCACCTCCAGCCTAATCACACCATGAGTGTTTTCCCCCCTGTACAAATGTGCCTGTTGATGGGCTGTCTAATGTGAGAGCTGTGGCAGGGCCAGGAAGATTTCATCCACTCGCCTCATTTCGTCGCTTCATTGCACTCTGGGAAATATTTTATGAACTCTAAGTGACTAAAAACACACAGTGAGCATTTGTTATCAGATCTTTACATTTGTATATGGTTGAGATATTTAAAAGTTTTGAAGTGGAGGAAAGAAACTTGCTCAACGCCTTGTGATCTATAGTGAAGGCCATGATGAAATCTTTTAACAGTCCTTTTTGAAGCTTGCTTAGTTTATATCCATTTAATTAGGAGCATATACGCAATAGCTACTGAGATTTTTACTGGAGCAGTTTTTTGCAGATCTATTTATTTCAATTGTATTATTATTAAGAAGGCTGTCATACACAGACAAATCAAGGGGTAGACACATGAGTTGATAGGGTAAACTTCCCATAATACTTGAACAATTATTTGTTTAGATTTCTAAAGTGTAATTTCTAAATATGCAACACAGCCACTTTCTAATAAAATATGCACATGTACTAACATTTCAAGAACAGAAATCTTAGTATTAGATAAAGCCACATTCTTGTTAACAAAATAAAGTCTACGGCTTTAATAGCCTACAAATATCTTTGTAGTAATAATCAATACATTTTGCATTACACTACAGAGGTTTGAGCATTTATTTTAAAACTAATTTATATCACAATGAAAACTCCTAATACGTTGATTATTTATAGGTTGATTACTTCATGTAAATAAAAGCCCTTTAAGTGTAATACATAAAAGCTTGCCGGAACCAAAATAAAATTGACCAGTGTATGATATTTTTTGGCCTGGGTCTTTGCCTAATTTCATTGCAATGTTGCAAAGTGTTCGCTGACAACACAAATTGCACTACAACATCTGCTTGCAGCAACTAAAGCATGCTGTTAATGGTTATGTTGACGCTGAAGAATGTTTTTACACAAGGGTTTGTCATAGCCTGAATTATAGAATACAAACAAACTTGGGGAAATGTTTTCTTTTGATGATAGGACCCTAGAATGTCATTAAAAGTAAAACGTGGCTTTATAATGGTGAAATATCTGTTTTGGGAATATAAGCAAATCAGCACATATTTTATAACAATGCCTTATGTTCATTTTAAATATAAAATTTCAACTTAAATAAGGATGATAATGATATCTATAAATATTGTATCCTTTTACTCCATCTGTTGATACAAATTGTAATCCAGGTGGCATGATAATATTTTTCTTTTGATAAATTGCTGTTGCATTTCAGTGGTAAATACCTACATTATTTCTAGTGGTGAAGGTTGTCATTTGCAGCCACTTGGGGACACAAGAGTGTTATTGGTAAGCACAAGGTTTGACATTTAGTAACCCCACACCTGTCACTTGAACATGAATTCATCCTGAGGTGACAGGGGTTACTCACATTAAGCCGTGGTGTGATGACCCTATCGCCAACTTCCTCATCTTGGGAGCTGCCCTTCAGTGAAAAAAAAAAAATGCATGGACATGTTCCATGATAGACAAGCAGAAATGGCTGAAGGCAGCGTCTGGACACATGCAAGAGAGTCTGCAGAATATAATGCATTGCCTTGTGTAGGCCCTGGCACATAGACCTCCATCAGTGGGACCCGCATGCCAATTTCCCCGGCAAATACTGAATGAGTTCATGTGCATCAGCAGCTTGTCATGCGTTGCTAAATACGCTTGCTATATATATATATATATATATATATATATATATGAGATGAAAAGGCCTTTTTTTGCACCACTATACCAGAATAAAGAGGAGGACCCTCAATCCCTCCATATCTAAGTGGCAATCAGACTGCTTGGGTGAAGCAAACTACTGATCACTGGCTGATCTCATCCTTGATCCCACCAAATGTCTTGTAGACCTTTTATAGATCTGCTGCCAGCATCGCAGGCTGCGGCTCAATGGAAATGACAGGGACATAAATCAGGCTATAATCTGTTTATTGCTGAATGAACAGCTCTGAGACCAGCTGCTCTCTACTTGTTTTAACTAAAGACTATATGCGTTGTGAGGATTTCAAGTTCAGATTTTTAAATACACTGAACAATTATATTTAAAGTTAGTCAGACTATAAATGTGAAAAAAGTTAGCTTCAGAAGATTAAATGAAAAGAACATGTTATGCAAGCAAAGGTGAGCAGAGTCATGGGAAACGGCTGTATTTGTTAGATGTGGAGCTCTTAAAGGCTGTCTGCTGGATTATATTTATAATATACTTTCTCTTTTGTCTTTTTCAATTAACCCTCAAGCTAAAAGTCACTACGGTCAGGTATTAAAAGCATTCATCCACAGTTGTTCATTATGTTTCTTTGCCCCAAGACAGCCGTGCAGCTTCACTTGAGACTTTATTTCTCGTCACACTTCGGATAATATGATCGGAGTCTCATCCCTAACACCTGCTATTCAAAATAATATACTAATGTTCCAACATTATGACCCTGATGCTAAATCATCATGATGCTATCTTTGCTAAAAAAGGCAGTATATGTCCAATTGCTTTTAGCCATTTCCAGTATGGCCAGTGGCATTATCGATATAAACCATCAATATCACAGCCATCACTTTTTTCTGTTCAATGTCCCTTTTCCATTATTGGTTATTTCGTTTTTCAAAGGTTCATAACCAAGCGACAACGTCCAGTGCTAACACAATTGAAGTTAAAGTAAAAAATAAAAACTGCAGTTTCTTGAATGGCCACTTGAGGCTGGTTAAAAAAAGTGAGTCAACTCGTAGACCTCCATTTTAAAATATCTACATTTAACACAGAAATAAACGTGTTTACTGACTTGTACAATAAAAGGTTTTTGTTCTTTTAGGTTATTTCTCTGTCATGACAACTGTTCAAAGTGGAGAGTTTGTTATATAACCCACCCATGTGGGTTAAAGTTCTGCATAATTAAGGGTATGGCTGCTTTCACTGACAGATAGTTGCAGTCACAGTACACTAACCTAGCCTGGTCAACCCTCCCCACCTCAGCTCCACTGATGACTCAACTCCTTGCTCGTTTTTGCGCAGGGAGCTAGGAACTTTGACCAATGACAAGAACCTGAAAAAAGAAATCACCTCAGTGAAATGTATGACTTTTCATAGTTTTGACAATATTCAAATAGTGTTAATTTAAAATAACATTAGATTAAGTATTCTCCCTACTCATTCTAAAGGTATCTGCAGTTCTATCTTTCCACATCACACTTCTGTAAGTTGCATATCGGTCTTATTTGCTTCTAAACTACGTGTGATCATCTTGAACGTGAACCGGATGACTAATTTAAACTAAGCACAGAAACATTTTTTAGATGAATTTAAAAATAACCTCACAGCTTGATCTCAACACATACATCATTCTGCACAGTGAAGCTCAAACAGAAGTGAAACAAAAAGCAAAACACATTTTGGAGTGGAGGGTGAAATTAAATGATAAGGTTGGCATTTGTATATGTTGAATGTCCACGCCATTAAAAGACCAAAAATAAAACAATGGGTTTGTCCATAAAATGCCCAATATTACACCCTATCTGTTGCTCATGGCCCCAAGCTCAATGGTTATCGAAGAAGATAACAATCCTAAACTGCTACCCTTTACATTTTTTATGAATTAATTATTTACTAAAAACCGGGCACTGTTGTTTTTAGAAAACATTAGCTAACAGGTAAAGTAGGGCATGTGTTGAGGACTATTTTCAGTTGTAGACGAATACACAATTGGTTCACTGCTGTCAAAAAAAACAACTCAGTTCCCATGTTCATCACAATGGCCATATAACTTTGTGCATGGCATCATAATCTGATATGGCAATTAATAAGCCTCAATGGTACATTTTACATTTTGTAACTCTATTTCATATTTGCCCTGATTAAATTATGTATTTCTCTCTGTTTGAAAACTCTTGAAAACGTTTGGGTTAGTACACAATTAGACACAAATAAAATAGTCGTTTAATGACTAAATGTAGGCATTCTGTCAGGGATGAGCGAAGCAGGCAGGACCCAAATGCAGATTTCTCAGGCAAAATGAAACCAAACAGAACTATTCCCCGTGAACAACGTCAAACTACAACAAGGAACTCACAAAGACTAACAGAATACGGCCAACTCTAATTATGGGAAATAAGAAACGTCTTTTAAAAGTACAATTCCCAGTAGAGACGTGCCATAGAGAACATGTTGCGTAACACAATTAGCCAGCATGTGTAGTTCGGGGGGGGGGGTGGGTCTGGACCCGTTCAAATCCTTTTGGATAGTCTGCCGTGGTTTCATTCCCTTTCAATGAGCTGCTTGAAGCTCGGTGTAACCTTGCGCACTGCCACTCCATCAATCCATACAGAGCTTGAGGAATAATCACAGGGTTTGTCCATGATGTATAATAAGAACTGGACAGCGTGGGAGGCGGCCTCATTCATTCCTATGAGAGTTGCTCAATGGCACATGATGACAAAATGGCCCAACTTTTGAGAGAGCAAAACATCACAGAGTACCGGCATGCCTGAGAAGTACCCGTATGTGCACTCAGAGCATGTGCACTTTCACCACGCCGCCCAAAAGGCTCCTTCACATTAAGCGTGAATTTGCGTACACGTAACAGCACCGCGCGTTCATGACAGCATAGTATGGATTTATATTAAGGAGGCGGCAGTTAGCAGCTAGCAGCTAGCTAGTAAATTATGCTAAATTACACATCAATCGTTATGTACTTTTATATTACGCTGACATCAGGATCTAGTGATATCCAAGCAACAGAGCTTCATTTAGCATGATACTTGTGTGGGTTGTACATGAAACCACTTGGTAATATATAAAATGTATATGTTGAAGCCTGTTATGATCAATTGTGAGTTAAAACTTTATCTAAAAGTAAAGCTGATGATGGATTACTGTGGTGGAGTTAAAATAACAATAGCCTATTTCTTTTTAAAATGTGATGGAGTAAAAGGATAGTAACTGTGATTATTCATGTTAAGTAGCCCACAAGTAACTAAAACAATTGCAAGTGCAATAAGAAGCTACAGGAACGTTAATCTACGTCGGTAATATTAACTTTATTTAATACAAGATTTACGGTACAAGATTTACATCATACAGCCCATGTAGTATAATATTTTACAAATGATGAATTACAGCAAACATGTGCAATATATCCATTATACAGCTCTGTGGGCTGGCAGTAAGGCAATATGGTCCGTTGTTATTGTGCATCATGGGTAAAGAGAAACTCATGTAGGACTGAACACGTAACTTGAACGTGCCGGGCGGCGCGGTCCCGTGGGTTAGATGCAGAGGGAAATATCTCTCAGAATAACGTTATTAGCACATTTTTACAACTTGAGGAACGAATGTTTTTAATAAGGGCTATACAAACGTTCATGCTCGGTAGTTAATTTAGTTTAAAAAAAATTATCCAACGAGTTACAGACCACTCTTTCCCAATGTAAGTCAATGGGAAAAGTGTTTCCAGGCCCAGCAACCTAAACGAAGTGTAGTACCGCCGTTTGACCAGCACGAATATTCTCATCAGACTCCGGCGCACTTCCTGGGGGCTTGGGTTTGTCCAGAGCCGGCTCTGGGTTTGTCAATCAAAGCGGATGTTGTAGTCCCAAACGATAGCTGAGGATTATGGGTAGTGTGTCTTCGGCCATCCTAAACTCCCAAAAAAAAATGTGTTTCTCCGAATCGAAGGTTAAAACAAAAAAGCATTGTACACATTTAAACCAGTCAATGTTGTGTAATTAACAAGGATAAACTGATGTTTTTTTAGTGGATGCAGTGTTTCCCCTACCATTGTCTTCGCGGAGCGCTGCGCCCTGCCAACAGAGTTCACTTTTCACATTGAACATGTGCTCTTTTATTAAAGAAACTAAACGCCATATGTTAGTTATCCAATGTACAGTATGTGCATGTTTCAGTGTCCACTGCTTTGCTCCGCTCCGCCCCCCCCCCCCCAACACGAATTCACACACGAATTCACACACTCACAATCAGAGATAAGAGCGGAGGAAAGGCGGAGAACAACAAAGTGTAAAAAAGTCAAACAAATCTGCATTATTGCCCCGAGCTCTGCTGTCTGCCCGTTTGTGTCCCCCCCCCCAGTTCAAATTCGTTTATTATTATTTTTTAACCTCAAGCCGTTATCGTCACGGGAGAAGGACACACACAGCCTGCCCAGGTGGACGCGTGCGAATGAGACAACGAACGGAGCATGCGCTAAAAATAGCTCACAGATGGTGAGCAGGTACCGCGGTTTTGAACTACAGTATTGAATTTGACAGAAAACAACAATGAAACGCCAGCAGAAGAATAGTCTAATGAGTTGGGTGAAAAAAAAGACAGGAGATGTGAGTTGGTTTATTCAGTAAATTAGCTCAGGATAATTGGATGTTTTGTCTACACCTGTTGATGTGAGGCTAATGCAGGATTTGCTAGCTTGATGCTACCGGCATTTAGCGGCAGTGACTCAACAAATTGCCTCTTAAAATGTATCGTCAGAAATGTATGACAAGCAGACTGCTTGTTTAATGTTAGACTCACACCAATAGCTCAATATGATCATAACACCATTGCTTTCATATCAGAGATCAGATGAGGTGGAGCTGCCTCCAGCAATTGAGGCAGAGAGAAGCAGCAGCAGCAGCAGCAGCAGCAGCAGCACAGGGTTGCAGCAGGTATGTGCTGTAGTCAGGTGATTTAAATGTATCAATGAAAGGAAGAAGTGTAGGCTACATGATAAGAAGGGAAGGGATAAGAAGGGAATACAGTTTGAATACAAGTAATACAGTACAGTGTAAGTTACACTGTGTAACACTGTACTTTATTACTTTTTAATGTACAAATACTTTGGTCCTGTACGATATCAATAACAATAAGCCACAGCTCCTCTCTCTGCTACAGAGGATAAACAAATAATAATAAAAAAGAAAATGTTCGGGGTACCCGAGCAGCACCCTGCCAAGCCAGTAAACCTAGGAGAAACACTGGGATGAGTACGGCAGATATCACTGTAAAATCATTTGACAGTGAGGGGAATATTTCCGGTTTTATTATGAAAACATCGAGAGCGGAAATACTGTTTTCACCCGGTGAGGGTTGACGTCAACTTTACATGGACGCTGCCGTCAATAGAAATGAATAGGGGAAAGTCGTAGTATATACACATTCTCCTGGTGAGACCTCAAATCATCTTCGTAATATCTATCAAACTATAAATCCTACACATCCACTGGACGTGGATTCTAAAAAGTACAATATACACTTCTCGCTAGAAATCTAATCAAAAAGCATTTTAATGGCCAAACTATTCTACGATTTAGGATTTCCAGAGAGGGTTATTTGTGAATATACGATCCTCCAGAGCATTTGCAATTGCCGCAAATTGTTGTTTCTTACACGACCACTAGAGGTGCTAAACTTTAAAACGTGACTATAGGTCGTAAACTGCTGAAACAATCGACCTATTTGGTCGTTTTTTGGAGGAGGACAGGCTGTTTCTGACCCAGGCAGTGCACAAAAACCTGACAGGGCTGTCCAATTGTAAAGTGTGTGGGTTCATAGACACTCTGGACATTACATATTTGTGTATAATCAACAAAACAAAAATCAGAATATTATATTATTATAATATATTACTACAAACTATAAATTGAATCGAATCAAGTATCATTTCTTTGCGATTCCATTAATTTTGAAATAATATCAAATTGGAAAAGATTATATTTCACTAAAACTAACACTTCACATGGAAATTACTGAGTAACACCCATTATTCACTTGTGAGGATATTGCTATACCTCCTCTAGAAATGCTGAACGACAAGACAAGATAATTTTCTAAAGCTGAGTTCCAACTACAAAATAATTGTTTTGTTTGCAATTAGTGCGAATGCTGTTTACAGCATTCCACTATAGTGCTTCAAATCTTTATTAGTGCGAATGCTGTTTACAGCATTCCACTATAGTTCTTCAAATCTTTATTCTTCCCCTTATTTAAGCCAATACTTTGGCTCTCCATAACTTCAGCTACTGAAACCATTCAAATATTAAACTATTCAGCCTGTTCAGGAATCGATGGGAAACCTTCAACTTTTTTAAAATATTTCATACTTTTTGAAATATTCAGCTTTTTAAACTCTTTTTTTAACATTGAACTCAATGGGAGATTCAAATCCACTTTTCCTACACTTTGCGCCAAATGCATCTCCTTCCACATAATTTCAGCCAGACACTTCACATGATCACAATACCTTCAGCTATAAAACTTGTATAAAATAATTTGATATCTTTTAAACTTTTTGAGATATTGGAATTAGTTTGGAGCTTAGCAGAGAGGCCTTTTTCAGATGTTAACATTAGAGTGGATGCAGCAGCTCGTTAAGTCTAGAGTGCTTTGATCTCAAAACAGAGTGCAGGACAGCTCGAAATTCTCCCCCAAAATGTTTTAAACTTGCCATAATTTCCCAAACCCTACACTGCTCAGACATATTTTTTCATGGAAAACGTAGGAAAACCTCTCCTAGGTTGAGAAATAAAAAACAAATAAGAAAAAATATTAAACAAAATGCCTCTTGAGGGCATGAAGTGACAAAAACGTTCAACATTCCTCCATTGAAGCCCATTGTAATTTCAGGCAGATATTTCCTCACGGTAGCGGCCGCACACCTTTAGTTAAACTGCAAAAAAGGCCACATTATTAACCCGAAACTACACAAAAAGTACACTTCAGATACTCAACTTCCTTGACATGCTTCACGTTTTGAAATTTCACAGATACCTGTTACGGTTCTTCCACAAAACGTTCACATGTAAGAGGTTTATCTCTCATTCAGAACAATGGAAACCTATGATCTCTACAGAGCTCGTTAGCTCAACTATAAACACCTGTGTAATGGAACACGATGATGTCATCACTCCAACTGACATGCAGCAGACTTCAACAGTCCAGCTGTGAAGACATCTTCGGGACAGTTTTGAGATTTCTTCAAATGCCGTTGCCATGGCAACACAATGCTCGCCTTGAAACACGGTTTTCTCATAGCTTCAGTGAAAATACTCCAAACAGCCCAGAACTTCACAGGTTTGATAACGATGCAGCCATCAATGCATCTAAGCGTAGTATGGGGTGTCATCAAATGTCGTTGCCATGGCGACAGACCACTCGCCATGAAACACCATGAGGCTGTAAGTCCAATGGACACGGTCCAATCGTCCCCCAATCTTCATTTGTATATCACCGGTCCATGCCTCAAGAGCTCTACGCCAAATCTGAGATCTCACCATATGCCCTTCCATGGAAACACATCCCTCGCCATAAAACATGATGTTGCTATAAGTCCAATGGACACGTTCCAATCGTCCCCCAATCTTCACTTGTATATCACCGGTCCATGCCTCAACATCTCTATGCCAAATCTGAGATCTCACCATATGCCGTTTCCATGGAAATGCATCCCTCGCCATAAAATATGATGTCACTATAACTCCTATGCAAATGTTCAAAGAGTGCTCAAACTTCACATGTGTGCTAACAGTCCAGCCGTGAAGACATCTCCAGGACAGTTTTGAGATTTCTTCAAATGCCGTTGCCATGGCAACACAATGCTCACCATGAAACACGGTTTTCTCATAACTTCAGTGAAAATACTCGAAATGGCCCAAAACTTCACAGGTTTGGTAACAATGCAGCCATCAACACATCTAAGAGTATTATGGGATGTCATCAAATGCCGTTGCCATGGCGACAGATCATTCACCATCAAGTTAGTTCAAAAGTTTCCCAAGCCTTTTTACTTTCTTTTCTCATCTTAATACAAATTCATTCACTACTACGTACATCTGATATTTAACTCCTTCAGCCTATTTTCAGCTGCAGAAACCATTCAACTATTACATTATTCAGCTATTTCAGGACATCAAGGCTATACATGTTGTTGTTTATACCTTTTTTTAAACATTTTCTTTTAAATATTAAGCTTTTTCTGCATTTTTGTAGCTAAAAGCAGCTACCATTCAGCTTTTTCTGCATTTTCAGCTAAATTCAGCCATAAATGTTCACAGTTTACAGCATTCGCACGCATTTCTGCAAGAAATGCATTTTCTAGTTCCTCACCATAATTCTCTCATTCCACGTTGCCAATATATAGCACAAGTTGTTGATTTAGCCGGTACAGCTGTACTTGATCTTTAACCCAGATGGATGGACATGGCTTTATTTATCCTCTTGTCCCTGGTTTATGTTGCAGCCCATATTGTGAAGGATTAAAAGATTTCTTTTTACTCTCAAGGGTTATTCCTCATGTTGCAAATGTCCCTGTGTTTCTAATGTTGGCACAGAGATCAAATCATTTCCAGCATTTGTATTCATTTAAATAAGCGTTTGTGTAAACACTTATATTGTGTAAGCTGGACTCTATAGTACATTTCCTATGGTCATTGGATGCCAAGATCTAAACTGCTGTCGGAGGCCTTGAGATTCACCTCCAGCCTAATCACACCATGAGTGTTTTCCCCCCTGTACAAATGTGCCTGTTGATGGGCTGTCTAATGTGAGAGCTGTGGCAGGGCCAGGAAGATTTCATCCACTCGCCTCATTTCGTCGCTTCATTGCACTCTGGGAAATATTTTATGAACTCTAAGTGACTAAAACACACAGTGAGCATTTGTTATCAGATCTTTACATTTGTATATGGTTGAGATATTTAAAAGTTTGAAGTGGAGGAAAGAAACTTGCTCAACGCCTTGTGATCTATAGTGAAGGCCATGATGAAATCTTTTAAACAGTCCTTTTTGAAGCTTGCTTAGTTTATATCCATTTAATTTAGGAGCATATACGCAATAGCTACTGAGATTTTTACTGGAGCAGTTTTTTGCAGATCTATTATTTCAATTGTATTATTATTAAGAAGGCTGTCATACACAGACAAATCAAGGGGTAGACACATGAGTTGAATAGGGTAAACTTCCCATAATATTGAACAATTATTTGTTTAGATTTCTAAAGTGTAATTTCTAAATATGCAAACAAGCCACTTTCTAATAAAATATGCACATGTACTAACATTTCAAGAACAGAAATCTTAGTATTAGATAAAGCCACATTCTTGTTAACAAAAATAAAGTCTACGGCTTTAATAGCCTACAAATATCTTTGTAGTAATAATCAATACATTTTGCATTACACTACAGAGGTTTGAGCATTTATTTTAAAACTAATTTATATCACAATGAAAACTCCTAATACGTTGATTATTTATAGGTTGATTACTTCATGTAAATAAAAGCCCTTTAAGTGTAATAACATAAAAGCTTGCCGGAACCAAAATAAAATTGACCAGTGTATGATATTTTTTGGCCTGGGTCTTTGCCTAATTTCATTGCAATGTTGCAAAGTGTTCGCTGACAACACAAATTGCACTACAACATCTGCTTGCAGCAACTAAAGCATGCTGTTTAATGGTTATGTTGACGCTGAAGAATGTTTTTACACAAGGGTTTTGTCATAGCCTGAATTATAGAATACAAACAACTTGGGGAAATGTTTTCTTTTGATGATAGGACCCTAGAATGTCATTAAAGTAAAACGTGGCTTTATAATGGTGAAATATCTGTTTTGGGAATATAAGCAAATCAGCACATATTTTATAACAATGCCTTATGTTCATTTTTAAATATAAAATTTCAACTTAAATAAGGATGATAATGATATCTATAAATATTGTATCCTTTTACTCCATCTGTTGATACAAATTGTAATCCAGGTGGCATGATAATATTTTTCTTTTGATAAATTGCTGTTGCATTTCAGTGGTAAATACCTACATTATTTCTATGTGTGAAGGTTGTCATTTGCAGCCACTTGGGGACACAAGAGTGTTATTGGTAAGCACAAGGTTTGACATTTAGTAACCCCACACCTGTCAACTTGAACATGAATTCCATCCTGAGGTGACAGGGGTTACTCACATTAGCCGTGGTGTGATGACCCTATTCGCCAACTTCCTCATCTTGGGAGCTGCCCTTCAGTGAAAAAAAAAAAATGCATGGACATGTTCCATGATAGACAGCAGAAATGGCTGAAGGCAGCGTCTGGACACATGCAAGAGAGTCTGCAGAATATAATGCATTGCCTTGTGTAGGCCCTGGCACATAGACTCCATCAGTGGGACCCGCATGCCAATTTCCCCGGCAAATACTGAATGAGTTCATGTGCATCAGCAGCTTGTCATGCGTTGCTAAATACGCTTGCTATATATATATATATATATATATATATATATATATGAGATGAAAAGGCCTTTTTTTGCACCACTATACCAGAATAAAGAGGAGGACCCTCAATCCCTCCATATCTAAGTGGCAATCAGACTGCTTGGGTGAAGCAAACTACTGATCACTGGCTGATCTCATCCTTGATCCCACCAAATGTCTTGTAGACCTTTTATAGATCTGCTGCCAGCATCGCAGGCTGCGGCTCAATGGAAATGACAGGGACATAAAATCAGGCTATAATCTGTTTATTGCTGAATGAACAGCTCTGAGACCAGCTGCTCTCTACTTGTTTTAACTAAAGACTATATGCGTTGTGAGGATTTCAAGTTCAGATTTTTAAATACACTGAACAATTATATTTAAAGTTAGTCAGACTATAAATGTGAAAAAAGTTAGCTTCAGAAGATTAAATGAAAAGAACATGTTATGCAAGCAAAGGTGAGCAGAGTCATGGGAAACGGCTGTATTTGTTAGATGTGGAGCTCTTAAAGGCTGTCTGCTGGATTATATTTATAATATACTTTCTCTTTTGTCTTTTTCAATTAACCCTCAAGCTAAAAAGTCACTACGGTCAGGTATTAAAAGCATTCATCCACAGTTGTTCATTATGTTTCTTTGCCCCAAGACAGCCGTGCAGCTTCACTTGAGACTTTATTTCTCGTCACACTTCGGATAATATGATCGGAGTCTCATCCCTAACACCTGCTATTCAAAATAATATACTAATGTTCCAACATTATGACCCTGATGCTAAATCATCATGATGCTATCTTTGCTAAAAAAGGCAGTATATGTCCAATTGCTTTTAGCCATTTCCAGTATGGCCAGTGGCATTATCGATATAAACCATCAATATCACAGCCATCACTTTTTTCTGTCTCAATGTCCCTTTTCCATTATTGGTTATTTCGTTTTTCAAAGGTTCATAACCAAGCGACAACGTCCAGTGCTAACACAATTGAAGTTAAAGTAAAAAATAAAAACTGCAGTTTCTTGAATGGCCACTTGAGGCTGGTTAAAAAAAGTGAGTCAACTCGTAGACCTCCATTTTAAAATATCTACATTTAACACAGAAATAAACGTGTTTACTGACTTGTACAATAAAAGGTTTTTGTTCTTTTAGGTTATTTCTCTGTTCATGACAACTGTTCAAAGTGGAGAGTTTGTTATATAACCCACCCATGTGGGTTAAAGTTCTGCATAATTAAGGGTATGGCTGCTTTCACTGACAGATAGTTGCAGTCACAGTACACTAGCCTAGCCTGGTCAACCCTCCCCACCTCAGCTCCACTGATGACTCAACTCCTTGCTCGTTTTTGCGCAGGGAGCTAGGAACTTTGACCAATGACAAGAACCTGAAAAAAGAAATCACCTCAGTGAAATGTATGACTTTTCATAGTTTTGACAATATTCAAATAGTGTTAATTTAAAATAACATTAGATTAAGTATTCTCCCTACTCATTCTAAAGGTATCTGCAGTTCTATCTTTCCACATCACACTTCTGTAAGTTGCATATCGGTCTTATTTGCTTCTAAACTACGTGTGATCATCTTGAACGTGAACCGGATGACTAATTTAAACTAAGCACAGAAACATTTTTTAGATGAATTTAAAAATAACCTCACAGCTTGATCTCAACACATACATCATTCTGCACAGTGAAGCTCAAACAGAAGTGAAACAAAAAGCAAAACACATTTTGGAGTGGAGGGTGAAATTAAATGATAAGGTTGGCATTTGTATATGTTGAATGTCCACGCCATTAAAAGACCAAAAATAAAACAATGGGTTTGTCCATAAAATGCCCAATATTTACACCCTATCTGTTGCTCATGGCCCCAAGCTCAATGGTTATCGAAGAAGATAACAATCCTAAACTGCTACCCTTTACATTTTTTATGAATTAATTATTTACTAAAACAACCGGGCACTGTTGTTTTTAGAAAACATTAGCTAACAGGTAAAAGTAGGGCATGTGTTGAGGACTATTTTCAGTTGTAGACGAATACACAATTGGTTCACTGCTGTCAAAAAAAACAACTCAGTTCCCATGTTCATCACAATGGCCATATAACTTTGTGCATGGCATCATAATCTGATATGGCAATTAATAAGCCTCAATGGTACATTTTACATTTTGTAACTCTATTTCATATTTGCCCTGATTAAATTATGTATTTCTCTCTGTTTGAAAACTCTTGAAAACGTTTGGGTTAGTACACAATTAGACACAAATAAAATAGTCGTTTAATGACTAAATGTAGGCATTCTGTCAGGGATGAGCGAAGCAGGCAGGACCCAAATGCAGATTTCTCAGGCAAAATGAAACCAAACAGAACTATTCCCCGTGAACAACGTCAAACTACAACAAGGAACTCACAAAGACTAACAGAAAACACAAAACCTAAATGCACACATGACTAATCAAACAAACAAGAGACAGGTGAGGAGGGAGGAGGAAACACAGCGGCACCAGGTGAACACAATCGGGTAATCAGGGAGGGAATACAGACAGAAACCAACAGGCAAAACAGGAGGTGAACACTTTTCAAAATAAAACAGGAAACCAAAGACAGAAAAAGACAAAACACAACACAGACAGATCGTGACACATTCCTTGTTTCTTCAAGGAATAATTCTTAGTCCACTGCTGTTGTATTTGTACAGTATATGCTTCCACTTTGCTTCGACATTCAGCATTTTCATTTCAGAAAAGTTACTGTTTACATATTTGTTTCTGACAACCACTTAATCCAAGGCATTGCTGATATAAAATGTTGGATGGCCAAACTTATTTTAAAGATAAATGATGAAAAAACAGATTATTAGAGTGGGTGCCAGGGCTTTGATGCAGCAGATTTCCTGTTACTGTAACCTTGAGAGCATGCCAAAAAAAATATTGGGTATGAATTTGGATGATGATCTTAAGTTGAAGACATTCATCTCATATTTGGGAAACTGACTTTTACCATCTAAGAAATATGCCTAAAGTTAGATGGTTCCTGTTGCAATCTGTTTCTGCACCGGTGTTCATGCTTATACTTCCGACACGGCTATAAATAACATCTATTTTCTTTAGAATGCTGCAGCATTAGTATTACCTAAAACAAAACGGTTTGAACACATCACTCACTTGTAACTTCTCCTTCCAGTATAATAATACAAATATTTGAATATACTTTTTCTGTATTTAAATTGATAATGTCATTCATATGTCATTGACCTGCTGACTGATTACACACTGCACCTGTCTCTTATATCTTAAAGTCAAGAGGGGCTTTCACATTTTTACCCGTACTTTTCCCTTTTAGTTCCGATAGTTCCTGGAATTCTGCGTTCACATCAAAAAGAGTACTTAGTTCAGAGAACTGTTACCCCCACTCCGGTTTCCCTTTTCAGCTCCCGCTCTGTGCACACCGCCCACTGGCGCCCCAGAGCTGCCCCTGCTGCGTCATGACGTCACCGTTTACATCGCTGATTTGCTCCCAAACGGCAGCCATTACGGCGCTCACAACAACAACAACAACAACAACAATAGTGTCGGGTCGATGATCGTGTTGCTTTTAATCACACGAAGCCAGAATAAATTGAATAACGACTTCTCCAACCTTATACTTTGCTCCAGAGTGCCGTGGTTCATTGTTTATTAATGTGTTTCTGCAGCATTTACCGACCGCTGCAGTATTGGCTGCTCTTCCACTGGAGTTTATTCTCCCGTTAGCTCCCGGTTAGCTCACACTGCAGCGGCCGCTCTAAAGTATTCACTGTCCGACTCACACAAGCAGCTGATGCATATCCCCAGTTCCCCTTAGCGTAAGTGAATGTGTGTCAGTCTGAATTGACACTGTTTGGTATCACAACGCTGTTATGAAAGTTTCTCTGGTATAAAACGGGTGATGTTAGCATAGCAACCGAAGCTAAACTGACTACTTGCATCCGATAGCTGCAATAATACAAAACAACACGTCTGCGTCTCTCCACAATGATCGATAACAGTGAACGGATGGTCAAAGTAAGGTACAAATAAACAGAATCATACGAAGCCTGGTTAGTGTTGCCTGACTTTATAAAGTGTGTTTATAGGCACTACTGCTTGTAGGCAGGCATAACAGTCGAACCATCATGTTCAGGGGAGGTGGGTTTAGTTTCCTGCACGCCTCGACGTGAGAGAGACGTAAGCGACGTCGCCTCTTAGCTCCAAAGCTCTTGCCTCTGGACCGACAATTTTTTGGAGCTGGAAGTGAACCGGATTTCGGAGCTAAGAGCCGGCGCCGCTGCGGTGTGAACAGGAAAACCCGGCGCTTTTCAGGCTCTAGCTCCGAGCCGGAGCTGAAAAGGCGCTGGTGTGAAAGGGGCAATAGAGAGGTGGTACTATCCTGTGGAGAAAAAAGTTCCAATTTCTGATTGGCTGGGCAAATTGCAAACCAAGCCCCGTAAAACTCTGAAAAGTTTTTGTGAAGCCGCCATTTTATTTCCTCGCATCAGCATTATTAGCATTAGCATTAGCCCAGTGCACCAACGAAGAGAGACTAACTTATGGCAACAACAAAAATAACATGGGAGTGGCGGCGTTCTGGCGATTTACTCGGAAGGCTTCAGTAGAAGCTGCTCCCAAAAAAAATTATGTTTTTTTGTTCTGAGAAAGTCAGAATTCAGATTTTTTTTTCAAATCCTCCCAAAAAAAAAAAATCATGTGGCCCTGATCCTCTGCTGTACTTAAGGAAACAAGTTAACAAATTATATTTTTGGTAACACTTTATATTAAGGTACACAAATTAACCATCAACTAGTTGTTAATGAACATGCATATTAGCAGTATATTGGTTATTTGTTTGTCACTATAAAACACTTATTAATGCCTTATTCTACATGACCATATTCTACAAGTAATAAGCCATTAGTTGAGAGTTTTTCCTCAATAACCCTCTAATTAGTGCTTATTTATTGCAAGTAAGGAAGTTGTTGTACATGAGTTTTGGTCTTAATATGCTCAATATGGGCCTAATAAGGCAGTAGTACCACAATAATAGTATTTCTCTCATAACACTTAACAAATATAATCTATTCTTATGTAACAAGACATGAAACTATAAGTGTTAATTGTGTCTAAATAACTCAAAATTAGGTATTTATAACTAAGAATATGTTTTGGGGTGTTGACAGTTCAGCTACCAATAACAAGGTGATATTGACCTGTAGGCTATGTTTCATATTTGCACATTTATATTTTTGTAAAATATGAACTGAAGGTTAGACAGGAAACCGGGTACAGGAAGTAGCAGAAAGTGAACTGAGTAGCATGGCAGTAGACTGCTACTAATTTTCCCTATGCAACCTGAAGAGTAAAAGGGTCAAGTCCGCCACAAAGCAATGGCTGTAAGTGTAAGTGTAATTCTTACACTTATACTGTAAGGATTAGTAACATGTATTGTGTTTTTGTTATGACATTTGGAGATGTTTAAACACAATGAGAAAATGCGTTAGCATTCACGCTAGTGTTAGCATACATGCACCATATAGGTCGATTGTTCAGCAGCATATTACGACCCAGAGTCACGTTTTAAAGTGTAGCACCTCTAGTGGTCGTGTAAGAAACAACATGCTCTCGTTGATTGCAAACGCTCCGGAGGGTTGTTTATTCACAAATTGTGAAATAGTTTGGCCATTAAAATACTTTTTTATTAGATTTCTAGCGAGAAGTGTATATTGTACTTTGATAATCTACGTCCAGTGGATGTGTAGGATCTATAGTTTGATAGATATTATTAAGATTATTTGAGGTCTCGCCAGGAGAACGTGTATATGCGGCAGCTTCCATGTAAAGTTAGCGTCAACCCTCACAGGGTGAAAACAGTATTTCCGGTCTCGAAATTTTCATAATAAAACCGGAAGTATTCCCCTCACTGTCAAATGATTGCACAGTGATATCTGCATTAATCATCAACTAAAAAACAACAGTTTATCCTTGTTAATTACACAATATTGATTGGTTTAAATTGTGTGCAATGCTTTTGTGTTTTTAACCTTCGATTCGGAGAAACAAATAGTTTTTTCGGAGTTTAGACACTACAGAGTTTCCGAAGACACTACACTACCCAGAATCCCCAGCTATCGTTTGGGACTACAACATCCACCTTGCTTTACAAACCCCATGATTAGTCCTCAAGCTCTATGATTGGATATTGGAGTGGCAGTGCGACAACGTTACGCCGAGCGTCAAACAGCTCTTTGAAATGGAATGGAACCACGGCAGACTATCCAAAACTGGACTTTTGACGGGTCCAGCCCAGCCCTCCCCCCCAGAACTACACATGCTGGCTATTGTGTGTTTCGCAACATGTTCTATGGCACGTCTCTATTAGTGTTGCACGGTGTACCGATACTTGAAAGGTACCGCGATACCCTGCCGTTAAAAACGTTACGATTCCTCCGTTTCATTAGTATCAGTACTTTAAGAATGACGGGGGAAAGTACTCCGGTGAGAAAGCGCTGTTTTAATAAGAGCTGTGTGTGTTCAGCGCTCTGCTTCCACTCCCTGCACTGCAGCCGTGCCTGCAGTCCCTCCCCTCTCCAGCACGCTCTAAGTGCCTCCCCTCTCTCGTGCACGTGCTAGCTGCCAGAGCATGTGAGAAAACGAGAAGCATGGCTGTGAGTGGTAGTGCAACTGCCGCTGCGCCTCGGCTTGTTGACAAAAAAGACACCAGAAGCAACATTTTGAAGTATTTAAGCTATATATCCGACAGTGAGGGCAAGCCTACAGACACCACGAGGCCTGTCTGTAAGACATGTTGTAGATCCCTGCAAACCAAGGAAGCCAACACATCAAACTTGGCTAAGCACCTCGCCGACCGGCATCCAGAGCTATTTAAAGCATTTAAAGACAGACAGGTTAGCGAATGTGATAGATAACATAATTACATCATGCTCAAGCCCACACACTCAAATATAAGTCAAACAAGTGTAATTTATTTTGTGACAAACGAATGTTTTCGTAGTTTTACGAGGCAATTAATGGCAATGATAACTGTCTAATATGGCTATCTTTTTAGCTAACTTACCAATGTGGCTAACATCTGCAATGTACATTTGGTCAATAATTATTTATATTACTGTACTATTACATGTTAATAAAATATAAAGTTAACTATTAAAGAAATCACATAAACTCAAGTATAAAGAAGAGACCATGTTGTAAGAAAACACTTAACAGATAAACTACAATTGTATTGATCATGAAAATAATAAAAGAAAAGTATCGAAAAATAATCGGAATCGCAATTCTTGACTTGGTATTGGTATCGAAACCAAAATGTTGGTATCGTCACAACACTAGTCTCTATTGGGAATTGTAGTTTTAAAAGACGTTTTCGTATTGTCTGTGACCCCTCCTGTTGTGAATTGATAAGCCTGAAACATGCACTTGTATAGGTTCAGAGGCACATTTTGCAAACATGGCAATAGCCATCAATCACCTTAAGATAAGATAAGATATACTTTATTGATCCCAAGTTGGGAAATGTTTTTGTTACAGCAGCATGTACTACTTTGTTCTACTCCACTACAATTCAGAGGTTAACCTGGTATTTTTACTCCACTACATTTATTTTAGTTACTTTGCAGATTCTGATTAATGGTGTGAAATATAAACAACCCTTAAATCAGACTTTAGTTACACCTGAGTACAATTCAGGGAAGGTGATTGTCAAGTGCCAAAATAAACTATGCAATATATCATACGTTAAGTACGTTAAGTATTTATCTTTTGATACCCCCCCAAAGAAGACCTTAACTTAATATATTCTTTAATGTTTAAATAAAGCCTCATTAGTTTGTCTGTTTTGCACATCCTCCTATGAATATATTTGGACGTCCTGCACTAAACTGTTTTATTGTAGAGATCACTACAGTATCTTCTTGATATTTTCTTTCCCCCTATTTTGTATGTAGGCAACTCTTAATATTTAAATGTTTTCATCAAATATAACTTATTCAACAACAAAATTAAATAACGTGTTTTAACCACTAGGCGGTGTGGGTTAAAAAACCAGTGGTCTAGTTAATAAAACATAATAATATCAAACATAATATTACTATTAACTTTATTGTGAAATTAAAACAGAACGGTAAAGGAAAATACAGTTTCAGTCTCTCGATTTGAAGCTTATGCATTGTACCATGAACCTGTATATACCTGTAACAGTCAACTGCATGAGGAGTTGGAAAGGTAGTTCAGTAAATCAGTAATATATTTAAAAACTACAAGTCCCTTTCTATCAGCTGTGCACCGTTATGGTGTAAATACAGCCTATCTACTAATTGGATCAAATATAAAAGTCAGCCGAATTAGTGTTGATACTGCAAGGAGACGTATTGTGTGAAAAGAAATAGAAGACGTTGTTTAATTGCTTATATATTTATGATCCACGTCACGTATTCAGTTCTGGCGGCATTTCTTCCAGTTTGTCCAGAAGTCTTCTAATCAGGGCTCTATAAATAAAGAACTACGGAAGATCTGTAATATTTAATGCAGCCGAACCGTATTATAATGCCATTATGTGATGACTTCCAAAGAGAAAAGCAAGAATACTCGGAATAAAGTATTTTATTTATTTTTTAAATGTTTTCCGATTTCAGATCGCATAAACACCATATCCTGACGTGCATTGCGGCTAAACATCCAGGATTATGGGTTTCGTTCGATGTTTTAGCCTATCAAAACTTCTGAAAAAAGAAATGTGTCTCTCAGAATCGAAAGAGAAAAACCTATGGGAAAAACACAAAAGCGTTGTACACAATTTAAACCAATTAATGTTGTATAATTAACAAGGATGAACTTGTGTGGATGAGTACTGCAGATATCACTGTTAAATCATTTGATCATTGGTTTTATTATGAAAACTTCGAGACAGGAAATACTGTTTTCACCCGTGAGTGTTGACGCTAACTTTACATGGAAGCTACCGCATATACACGTTCTCCTGGCAAAACCTCAAATCATCTTCGTAATATCTATCAAACTATAGATCCTACATATCGACTGGACGTGGATTCTAAAAGTACAATGTACACTTCTCGCTAGAAATCTAATCAAAAAGCATTTTAATGGCCAAACTATCCTACAATTTAGGATTTTACAGAGAGGGTTATTTGTGAATAAACGACCCTCTGTAACGTTTTCAATCAACGGGAGCACTAGAGGTCGAAAACTTTAAAACGTGATTACTGTATAGGTCGTATTAAGCGCTTGAACAAACAACCTATTTGGTCGTATGAGTTGGAGGACTTGTTGCTGTATTCATGCTTATTGTACTGCTATCATTAGCTATATTTACCTTGTTTACACTTAACGGTCCTATGTGAACCTGTTAGACCCCTAGCCTGTTTTTCAGGTCTCAGGCTTGAAAATGACCATAACTACACTTCTAAAAGGGCAACATTAATAATCTTTTCTCTCAAAGTAATGATAAACCTGTGAGTTGGATGTAGAAAAGTCAGAATAAATAGATGTTTTTTATTTTAAAGAAAATTCAGATTGAACATAGTAAAAACCTGTAAATTATAGTGTCCGTCCAAAGATAATGTTTTACTTATAGTGAAAACTACCCTTGGATGATGGGTTAGTACAACTAAAAGCTAAAAGTACAAATTACCCATTATCTCATTAAATATGCACATATTTTAACACATTTCAGGAATCAAAATCTGAACTTTGGATAAAGCCAGGTTCAAAATTCTTGTTTCATTTTGTAGTCATATTAGTAGCTAAGGCTTTTACAGAAGGGATATTGGATATCTTTTTTTATCACTCCATAAATCAGAAAATACTGTCAACAGCCCTAAAATATCCATTTTCGCCATGTTTGTAGGTATACAATGTTGTATAATTCAGGTTATGAATGATATATGAACAAACCCTTCTGTACTTTATTCAATCTTAAGAAGCCCTCAGACACTGTTGCTTTCAGATGTTGTGGTTTCGGTGGGTCCGTGGGGCTTAAGAGGTTCTGTGTATGTTACACTTGCTTATGAGAATATTAAGTGCCTTGTAACTTATTTTTTTATAGTTTCACTCCGTTTGAATGTCAGTGGACTGCAAATAAGTCAATAAAGGAGCATGGCTGCTCAATCCCTGGCTCTCTAACACGTTTGGCTGGCTGTTTAATCTATGGTAACACTGAGACAGTACAACACATAGAGAAAACAGTACACCTATTGTGTATACAAGCAGGTCACACAGTATGATCACAAATACATCAAATCTGTTTTTATTAAAAAGTACAGGCTGCATACAGTATGTGTTCTCAGCCTTGGAGAAACTTGACATGTTTTGGTATGTGTCTGAACCGCTCTTTAGTGGTTCATTAATAAAACAATAAAACAGATATTTCAAAGTGTGCCTACTTTGTTCATGTACTGTTGAGGTTAATTTCAGTAGTTGTATTTACAAAGTGTGAAGAGGAGGCAACTTTAGAATAAGGAACCTGTTCAGGTAAATTCAAGTCAAACTACTAGCTTATTGGTTAGTAGTACAAGACTTCACTTTAAAATAGGGAACATGTTCTTTGATATAAATATCAAATTTTGAGTTATTTAGACACAATTAACACTCATTTCATGTCTTGTTACATAAGAATAGATCATATTTGTTAAGTGTTATTATGGGAGAATTACTATTCTTGTGGTACTACTGCCTTATTAGGCCCATATTGAGCGGCGCATATTAAGACCAAAACTCATGTACAACAACTTCCAAATAATCACTAATTAGAGGGTTATTGAGGAAAAACTCTCAACTAATGGCTTATTACTTGTTGTAGAATATGGTCATGTAGAATTAGACATTCATAAGTGTTTTATAATGACTAATAAGCCGTGTACTGCTAATATGCATGTTAATTAACAACTAGTTGATGGTTAATTTGTGTACCTTAATATAAAGTGTTACCATATTTTTGTTTTAGAATTTGTATTATTTCAACCTTTTTTAATAATATTAATACCTTTTCTCATTCCCTTTTTATTGTTAATTTAACGATTTTTACATCATGTTTTCTATATTTGTAATAGCTTCTTATCCTGTTTTTTTAATCAACGGCTGATACGTCTATTTGTATTTATTTAATATGCCTGTTTGCTGTATAAATAAATGTGGGTTATTCACAATTTTGCAGTCCTGCCTAATTTCCAATGAACACGTCTTATTTTGTCTTCAGTAAAAAACACTTAAGCAAGCAATAAGGCAATTATCAGTACCATAAGTAATTGCAATGGACCATAACATCATCATTACAACATCATAGGGATCTAAATCAATTAGAAAGAAGATGGATTTAGAAGATGACGAAAAAAACTTTTGGGAAAATGAGAATACTTCAATGGGACATCATCAAATTTAATCAGCAGAAATGTGGGGCATTCATTACTGCAGTGCACTGCTGGCATATGACTTTGATGTGTATATGATGTGCTAGTAGAAAGGGAAAGAATAACTGACACTGGAACAGTAACAACTCTGATAACAGAGCTGAAATCCTGTTGAAAGAGCCATCACTTTTCATACACTCCAATTACATGACTCTCCTGCATGGCCATCATGAATCATAGAATAGATCATGATCCTTTAATGGAGACATTGAATCACTGACGAGTTGTGCTTGGTTGTTTCCTGGTCCTGTTATTCTGTGCTCAGCGGTGTTAAGAATAGACTAAAACCATGTTATACACAAAGTGAAGCGGAGCAGACAAAATGACTCCCTGATTGAGGACATAATTGAGGGAACGATCATGATGGAACAATTCTGCTGATAATGAAATAGAAAGAAACTGGAGGGCATATCATTATCGTTAAAGGGTCAACAGTGGCATATGACCGATTTGAACAATACTCTTTTTATGATTTTTCATTTGCCTGATCACTATATGTTTTTTGTCGAGCAACAGAGCTTTTCAGTTATCATTTAGTGTGTTATCCCTTTGATGATTTGTCATGAAATCTGCCTTTCAATATTTTAGTGCCGATCAAAATTTCATCTTTTGAAAAAGGATATCAATAGTGTTATTTGTAATCCCTTTTAACGCATTGTGTAGTAGAATGCACATCTGGTGCTGCAGACAAGATTAAAACGTTGACATGTTTCCAATTACTGTAGTAATCTCTCCTTCCACCTTCTCCAGTAAAGATACAGATTCACATGCCTTATTCTTCCAACAGTAGTTTGTTAAACATTTCTGTTAAAATGATTATCTCTTACGGCTGTTGCTGTTATTAAATAGGAAAATGCCTTGATCATTGGCAGTTAATTAACACTAATGCAACAGACTTCCTGGTATTGAAGTCAAGATACTATTTCTGATTTGACTTTGTATTAGGTGAGAAACAAATTAGTTATGTCGATAATACATAAAAGGCATAAAACCAACACTCATCCATTGGGGTTATTGGATTTAAAGAAAAACTCCAATTGTGACGCTCCTAGGCTCCTTCAGCGTCATAAAGGGACGCAAATAGCTTTCAACTGATTGCAATGTATTCCCATCTGCGTCGGGATTTGACGCTCATGGAAGCAGGCATTAGTTTATGTTGGCTGCCCTTAAAGGTAATGTGAGCGTCCATTACCAGGAGTAAAGGATGGCAGAAGACACTACACTACCCAGAATCCCCAGCTATCGTTTGGACTACACCATGTGCTCTGTTTGACAAACCCTGTGATAGTCCTCAAGCTCTGTGATTGGAGAGTGTGCTCCGAGGGTTAAGCCGATTCTCGAAAAGCACTTGAAATGGGATGGAACCACGACAGACTTTCCAAAACTGGATTTGAACGGGTCCACCGCGTCTCCCCTCCCCCACCCCGTCCCCAGAACTACACATGCTGGCTATTCTGTTTCGCAACATGTTCTCTATGGCACGTCTCTACTGGGAGTTGTAGTTGTAAAAGACGTTTTCGTATTTCCCATAATAAGAAGTTGCCAGTATTAAACTGTGTACATCTATGGAGGTTTAGGGGACAGGAAACACTCACATTTAAAACATATAATTAATAAATCGGTGAAAATTGCTTGTGCCCATTATGGGCAGTATTAATATATATACACACATGCCAGCTAAGGTCAGAAGAGCTTTATTTAACAGCTGGTCTTATGTGTGTGACCCCTGTGATAACATTACATTACATTAATTGATAAGCCTGAAACATGCACTTGTCAAGGTTCAGAGGCACATTTTGCAAATATGGCAGTAGCCATCGATCAGCTTAAGATAAGATATACTTTATTGATCCCAAGTTGGAACATTTGCGTTACATCAGCATGTGTAACAGTTAAATATGCAGTTGTGTTTATTTGAAAATCATTTAGTATAATCACACAAATTCTGTGTTTTATATTCAACAATTCTGTGTTCTTTATCTATTGATTGTTCAATACCTGACAAGGCCGGAGATGAAATATATACATACATCTTATAAGAGTATAATACATTAGGTATAATATCAGTTAAAATAAGTGCTTCAACATAGTTAACATTGCTGGAGGTATGCACAAATATTGATAGATGTCTTGTAATGCACTATTGAGGAACCTGCAACCCAAGTTTTTCATTCAGTGCAGAACTACACCACAGTTGTGTAGGCCTATATGATATGTCAATAAACCTTAGAAAATCATGAAATCTTGAAAGGGATGTGCAACATAGTCATTACATACAGTCTTTAATTAACTATTAGTAGAGAATAACGAGTAATGAATATACTTTATAGGGATCGTATTAATATCTAATAATAAAAATAATTAAATTCAATAACATGCTTTAACCACCAGGTGTCCCTTTATATCAGCTGTGCACCTTTATGGTGTAAATACAGCCTATCTACCAATTGGATCAAATATAAAAGTGAGCCGAATTAGTGTTGATACTGCAAGGAGACGTATTGTGTGAAAAGAAATGTAAGATGTTGTTTAATGGCTGATATATTTATGATCCACGTCACGTTTTCAGTTCCTCATGTTTGTCTTCTCATCAGGGCTCTATAAATACAGAACTACGGCAGATATGTAATATGTAATGCAGCCGAACCGTGTATTACAATGCCGTTATGTGATGACTTTCAAAGAGAAAAGCAAGCACACTCGGAATAAAGTATTATTATTATTTTTAAAAAATGTTTTCGGTCTGTTTCCGGTATTTGTTAATGACGATGTGCTGTGAGATGTGAGACTGGAATTGCACAGGGGGAAAATAACGTAGGCTATCTTTAGATGCGGATTTTGTTAAACTAATATGTTTAGGCTGGGGGCCAACACTATACATTGACGGGGAAGGGGGTAGCAATAAAGATAACACCATTAAACAGTTACACAACATAACAGAAATAATATCGATAGCAGCGTCCCTAGCAACCACCTTGGTAACAATGAAAACGTCGCGATTTCCTGAAGTAATCTTCGTAATAACTAGCAAACTAAAGATCATGTACATCCACTGCACACATAATCTGAAATAACAACTCGTATTTCTCGCATCAAATGACATCAAAACGCATTTTAATGGCCAAACTAACTTTAAAATACGCATTTTCTACCGAGAATAAAACGAATTTCGGCCATGTTTTCTTTTTCTGCAGGGAGAAATTTGAAGATCATGTGACATAGACGCCAGCCATCGGAATGAATGGTGAAAAAAACGGGGTTTGTCAAACAGAGCACATGGTGTAGTCCAAACGATAGTTGGGGATTCTGGGTAGTGTAGTGTCTTCTGCCATCCTTTACTCAGAAAAAATATTTGTTTCTCCGAATCGAAGGGGAAAAATACAAAAGCATTGCACACAATGTAAACCAATCAATGTTGTGTAATTAACAAGGATAATCTGGTGTTTTTTAGTCGATGAGTAGTGCATATATCACTGTAAAATCAATCGACAGTAAGAGGAATACTTACTTCCTGGTGTACAATTATCCGTTATCCAATGGGAATGGACGCTCACATTGCCTTTAAGGGCAGCCGGCAAAAAAACGAATGCCGTGCTTCCATGAGCGTCAAATCCCGACGCAGATGGGAATACATTGCAATCAGTTGTAAGCTATTTGCGTCCCTTTATGACGCTGAAGGAGCCTAGGAGCGTCACAATTGGACGCCACGGACACTGACCAAACGTCGCTATTGGACGCTTAGGGAGTTAGAGTGTGTTGGAATATACAGTATATACGTATATACTAGGGATGTAACGATACCAAAAACTCACGGTACGATAATATCGCGATAAAAAGTCCACGGTACGATATTTATCACGATATTGAAAAATGAAGAAAAAAAATGTGAATTTTTTGCATTTTTTTTTTGACTTGAATTTGTTTTCTTTATTAAATAATAAATCTGATTTGTACAGCATTTTAGTAGGATTGTAGTATTTTAAAGTGTCAACAATATAATAATCAGACCTTGCAATAGAATAAATCAAGTTTCACTTTAGTTTTTCAAGTAACTCAACTCTAACTCACTCACTCAGCATCATCAAGGTTATCTTTTAGGAATATGAGCATGTCCACATTTCGAGGTAGAAGCTGGGATGTTTGGGCGTTTGCAATATCCCCTGCTGTGGAAAAAACTCTCTTGCTTGGTACTGATGTTGCTGGGACAGAGAGATATGCTTTGACCATGGGTAACAGCAGTGGGTAAAACTGTGCATTGTCTCTCCACCACTTCAAAAACAATACAGTTTTTGCCAAGAAGCTGAGGCTTATTGACAGGGTGAGATATATACTGTTGGTACTTGTCAATGTCTCTAGGTATGTACATGTAGCCCTGTAAATACGATGTCCTTTATTGTTATCTGTTGTTGTATGTTCATGTTGTAACCTACTTGCTGCCATGTTGGACAGGTCTCCCTTGAAAAATAGATTGATGATCTCAATGGGACCATCTGGTTGAATAAAGGTTTAAAAATAAAAAAATAAATAAAAATCGCGGTATACATTGTCAGTCTCACGACGGAGACATTTCTTTACCGCGATATCGCGATATTCGATATATCGTTACATCCCTAGTATTTACAATACATGTAACTCATATAATATGTTCACTTTAAATCAGAAAGGGCAATCATGTGCGTTAATGTTAAGCCTTTATTTTGCAAAGCATTTATCTATCTGCTATTTCCTATAACTATTTTCCACTAACGGTATGCTATACTGCTGTTATCCTGAATGGCAGTCCAAAACCAAGCATAATAGGCGCTTTCACACCAAGTACTTTGCCGTACTTAGTTCCCAGTATTTAGTTCATCAGAACTATTTAGTTCTGATGAACTAAAGAGCAGATCGCGTTCACACCAGAATAAGTCCATGAGGGAGGATTAGGCAAATGAAGCCGCTGACGTCACTTCTTCTTCTGCTTTGGAAGCAGTCCCCGGCCGGAAGTCCCTGGAGTTGGGGACTGGCTTCAGTAGAAGCTGCTGGCATAGCCGCGGGAAGTAGGGGTGCTGGGGGTGCTGCAGCCCCTGTTGCAACCCTGTCTCCTAAAAATTACGTTCCCACAGAACTAAACTGCATTCTCAATTACGTTTAGCTAGAAACGTATTTTCTCCCACGTTACGTTTGTTATGAACGTATCTCAAATACGTTTACTTTCTACATATCTTCTAGAAACCTATTTTCTCCCACGTTACGTTCGTTATGAACGTATCTTAAATACGTTTATTTTCTACATATCTTTGCCATTTATTGTCTTGCTTATAATAATGATAATAGTCATTTAAAAATATCATTTTTTGGGCGGTGGTAGTGAAGTCGATAGGGACTTGGATTGGCAACTGGAAGGTCACTAGTTCAAGTCCCGGCAAGACCAAGTGCTACTGAGGTGTACCGAGGTGTCCCTGAGCACGGCACCGTTCCCTACACTGCTCCCCGGGCGCCGTTCAAAATGGCAGCACACTGCTCCTAACACTAGGATGGGTCAAATGCAGAGAAACAATTTCCCCACAGGGATTAATAAAGTATATCAATATCAATATCAATTTTAGAGCACACATTTGAAATCGAGAATCGGGCTCGAAATATGGTTAAATTAAAATCAGTAGGCGAGGCTGTAATCTCGCCAGCTGTTACTCTCATGAGCGAGGCAGAAAATAATAGTTTTAACATGACAAAAAGCTGCTGTGTCGTTTATTGCACCTCAAACATTAAAACAAATCCAGAGTTACGTGTTTCTGTACTTCCTCTAAGAGAAGCTCTGTGGCTTCAGGCTTAATCGCCGTTCAAATGACAGCGTTGGTTCCCCAAAATTGGGCGGGGCTGTAAAGTGACGTAGATTTTACTCTCATATATTATTCAAAACCATTCTATTTATTCTAACGTAAATTACATGTCAGTGTTTATCTTTTTATTTATTTGTTTTTATTTTAAATCGTATAATGTAATACGTAATATGTAATTTTTTTCCCGTCTGTGATTTAAATAAATGGGGCTTAGAGCCTCAAAATACTGAAATCTGTATTTTTCAAAATCTTTTCCTTCTAATTTGTTATTCTTTTCTAAATAACACACTGTTATTTACTCAACAATAACACACAATTATCCTTGTTTTTATTTATTCGTTTAATTCTATAATCTTGGGCTTTTTAGCCGTAAATAAAGTCACCGGAAACCAGGCCCGGTTATACGGGGGTGCACCCTCAGTTGAGTCGTTATGCACCCTCATTTGAAAAATTAAAAGTGAAAACAATTACAAGTGAAAAATATTACATTTTGCCTACTATTACTAACAATAGTAGTAATAATAATAATAATAATAATAATAATAATAATAATAAGAAGAAGAAGAAGAAGAAGAAGAAGAAGATAGTTGAAATAAAATAAATTGTAATTGTGGTTGAATAGCATTGTCTGCTGCATTTATTTGATCAATTTAAACGGTAAGTAACGTTATTATGTCAGGTGCGTGTGACCTGTGCCGCTGCACATTCATCATCTGCAAGGTGCTTACACAGCAGTCAATGATGGATCAGAACATGGTTAAAACAACCAGCCCTTATCGCCAGCATACACTGCATCTACGGCAGGTAATAACAGTTCAGATCATGGGGACATTACGTTACTGTCGTGGACACTAACGTCCTCCTGCCCGACTCGCCGGATTTGCCCGCCTCGCCCACAGAGGCGGAGCAGCCACAGCCGTCTTCGTTACCCCAAACACCGCCACCCCTCGGCGGCCCGCAAGTGCCAGAGGACCTCTGCGAAACAGAGCCTGCCCAGGTATATTTAAAAAAAGTACCCAACTCGCCTGTACAGTGGGGTAAGGCGCTCATTTTGCAGAGCATGGTTTCAAAACAGAGATTGGCTGGAATATTCATGTAAAAAAGATGCCATCTTCTGCTATGCATGTAGACATTTCGGTTCAAGTAAGTCAGATGCCTTCACCACAACTGGCTACAACAACTGGCGCCATGCTCTTATAGGCTATGTGGGAAGGCATAATCAAGCAAAGAGCACATAGATCCATAGATCTCTTAATGTTGCTCTCAAAGTGCACCAGATTGATGGTTTTAACTTCAATATTTAAAAAAAAAAATCTTCCCGGGGGAGCATGCCCCCGGACCCCCCCAAAGGAGGTGAGGACCACCATAGAGAGTGTTAGGTACACTCCCCACATATAAAAATAGCACTTTACCACTGCACCCTCTCTAATCTCAGATGCACCATTAGTCATTTTGTTCTGGAACCGGGCCTGCCGGACAAACTGGCACAAACCCACCGAACTGATTAGCCAAGATCCTCAGCTTGAAGCTCGTTGATTGGATGTTTTAGCCGCAATGCACGCTGGGATATGGTGTTAATAAGATATGATATCCGAAAGCGAAAAATAAAATAATACCTAATTCAGAGTGTTCTTGCTTTTCTCTTTGGAAGTCATTACATAACGGCATTGTAATACACGGTTCGGCTGCATTAAATATTACACATCTGCCGTAGTTCTTTATTTATAGAGCCCTGATGAGAGAGACAAACAGGAGAACTGCCGCCAAAACTGAATACTTGACGTGGATCATAAATATATCAACAATTAAACAACATCTTCAATTTATTTTCACAAAATACGTCTCCTTGCAGTATCAATAGTAATTCAACTTACTTTTATATTTTATCCAATTGGTAGAGAGGACTTATGAAGCTTAGCGCAAGTTCAGACAGGAAGACCTAACACTCCGTATTGCTCGTCATGGCAATACTTGCTCCCTGCATCTAAATGACAGGGAGCGCCTCTCCTCAGCTAAACCTATCACGCCCCTCCATTTACAAGCCTAATTATCGCACCTGTTAATCCCTCTATATATGCTCTCCCCTGTTCTATCAGCTGTCTTCCAGGTGTCAACGCGCAACCAGCAGCAGAGCTTCGTCCCAAGCTCCAGGCATTATTCATCAGCTCCGCAGTCTGGCGGATTAAGCTACAGGCGGCGTTCCCCAGTCGGCTAGCGGTTCCAGCTGGCCGCCCCGCAAACCCGGACGCGGGAGGAAAAGACAAGGAAATCGGGCTCCACGGAAGTTCCTCCGGCTTAATGGAAACGGGCTACTTCACCCAAACAATTGACGTACGCCTTCAGTCTCTCAAGAGGGTATCACTGGCTTCAGGGCCGCTCAAATGCGGCGCTTCCGGCTTCACGCGAAACGGGTCCTCATCGCATGCGAAGCTTTACCCATTCTGGCTTCAAACCACAACCCCTCCTGCAGGCAGGCAGGGCTCAAGCTACATCCCATTGAAGCTACTTCCTCCTGCGCCTCACTCTAAAATAGGCGGCAGAGTAGCGCTGGCAAGAGGGGTAAGGTGAGTTCCAGGCAGTGTTGGGTGTAACGCGTTACAGTATGGAGTTTCAGTAACGTATTACTTGCATTACTAATGCAGTCGGGTAATTACTACCCATTACAATGCTCAGTAACTAACGCAGTTTCAAGCTTCAACACAGCGTTACCTGAAATGAATGGCGCCAACTCATTTCTAATATGCAAAAGACAAACAAATGCGTCTATGATGTATTTTCGATCAGACGAGATCTCTCTCCCGGTCTGCGTGCGAGGGGGCGGGGCAGTTTACACACACGCAGCTGCTACATGCAGCGGAGCACTCTGCGGAGGTGGCGGAGAGAACGCGCTCCGACGTGTGGTTAAACTTTACCCGTCTCGACGTGGAGAATGCTCGTTGCCAAAAGTGCAATAAGAGTTTAGCTTTTGTCTAAACATTTATCAAAAGTGCAGCACATTCAGACAGAGGAATGCACCGTTTTCGACTGTCTAGCAGCTCTGTAGCCCCATCCACGAGTAACGTTCCACGTCAGGTGTCATGTATGCTGGCAGCAACACACAGAGTTCACTAAATTATACAAACATGGGTTAATGATTAGAGGTAACTGAGTATTTTATTTTGTTGGGCTAGAGTCTTTCCCATGCTGTTTTCTGGGAATAATAGTCAAGCCGTCAGGTGCAGCATAGGCAAGACGAGAAGATTTGTCATAACTTTAACGAAAACGTCTGCTACCACCCATATCGTACA